>NC_069502.1:1021576268-1021938768 GCF_027579735.1 Bombina bombina
ATCCCCTTTGCTCGTTTTCACATGCGACCTCTTCAGCTCTGTATGCTGAACCAGTGGTGCAGGGATTATACAAAGATATTGCAATTAATATCTTTAAAACCGATTGTACGACACTCTCTGACGTGGTGGACAGACCACCATCGTTTAGTTCAGGGGGTTTCTTTTGTTCTTCCGACCTGGACTGTGATCTCAACAGATGCAAGTCTGACAGGTTGGGGAGCTGTATGGGGGTCTCTGACAGCACAAGGGGTTTGGGAATCTCAGGAGGCGAGATTACCAATCAACATTTTGGAACTCCGTGCGATTTTCAGAGCTCTTCAGTCATGGCCTCTTCTAAAGAGAGAGTCGTTCATTTGTTTTCAGACGGACAATGTCACAACCGTGGCATATGTCAATCATCAAGGAGGGACTCACAGTCCTCTGGCTATGAAAGAAGTATCTCGAATACTTGTTTGGGCGGAATCCAACTCCTGTCTAATTTCTGCGGTTCATATCCCAGGTATAGACAATTGGGAAGCGGATTATCTCAGTCGCCAGACATTACATCCGGGCGAGTGGTCTCTTCACCCAGAGGTATTTCTTCAGATTGTTCAAATGTGGGGACTTCCAGAAATAGATCTGATGGCTTCTCATATAAACAAGAAGCTTCCCAGGTATCTGTCCAGATCCAGGGATCCTCAGGCGGAAGCAGTGGATGCATTGTCACTTCCTTGCTATCATCCTGCCTATATCTTTCCACCTCTAGTTCTTCTTCCAAGAGTGATTTCCAAGATTCTAAAGGAGCGTTTGTCTGTTCTGCTGGTGGCTCCAGCATGGCCTCACAGGTTTTGGTATGCGGATCTTGTCCGGATGGCTACTTGCCAACCGTGGACTCTTCCGTTAAGACCAAACCTTCTATCGCAAGGTCCCTTTTTCCATCAGTATCTCAAATCCTTAAATTTGAAGGTATGGAGATTGAACGCTTGATTCTCAGTCATAGAGGTTTCTCTGACTTCGTAATTAATACTATGTTACAGGCTCGTAAATCTGTATCTAGGAAGATATATTATCGAGTCTGGAAGACTTACATTTCTTGGTGTTCTTCTCATCATTTTTCCTAGCATTCTTTTAGAATTCCTAGAATTTTACAGTTTCTTCAGGATGGTTTGGATAAAGGTTTGTCTGCAAGTTCCTTGAAAGGACAAATCTCTGCTCTTTCTGTTCTTTTTCACAGAAAGATTGCTAATCTTCCTGATATTCATTGTTTTGTACAGGCTTTGGTTCGTATAAAACCTGTCATTAAGTCAATCTCTCCTCCTTGGAGTTTGAATTTGGTTCTGGGGGCTCTTCAAGCTCCTACGTTTGAACCCATGCATTCGCTGGATATTAAATTACTTTCTTGGAAAGTTTTGTTTCTTTTGGCCATCTCTTCTGCTAGAAGAGTTTCTGAATTATCTGCTCTTTCTTGTGAGTCTCCTTTTCTCATTTTTTATCAGGATAAGGCGGTTTTGCGAACTTCATTTAAATTTTTACCTAAGGTTGTGAATTCTAGCAACATTAGTAGAGAAATTGTAGTTCCTTCATTGTGTCCTAATCCTAAGAACTCTAAGGAAAGATCATTGCATTCTTTGGATGTAGTTAGAGCTTTGAAATATTATGTTGAAGCTACTAAAGATTTCCGAAAGACTTCTAGTCTATTTGTTATCTTTTCTGGTTCTAGGAAAGGTCAGAAGGCTTCTGCCATTTCTTTGGCATCGTGGTTAAAGTCTTTGATTCATCATGCTTATGTTGAGTCGGGTAGAACTCCGCCTCAAAGGATTACAGCTCATTCGACTAGGTCAGTCTCTACTTCCTGGGCATTTAGGAATGAAGCTTCGGTTGATCAGATTTGCAAAGCAGCAACTTGGTCTTCTTTGCATACTTTTACTAAATTCTACCATTTTGATGTGTTTTCTTCTTCAGAAGCAGTCTTTGGTAGAAAAGTACTTCAGGCAGCTGTTTCAGTTTGATTCTTCTGCTTATAATTTCAGTTTTTTTCATTATAAGATTTAAACTTTGTTTTGGGTGTGGATTATTTTTCAGCGGAATTGGCTGTCTTTATTTTATCCCTCCCTCTCTAGTGACTCTTGCGTAGAAGATCCACATCTTGGGTATTCATTATCCCATACGTCACTAGCTCATGGACTCTTGCTAATTACATGAAAGAAAACATAATTTATGTAAGAACTTACCTGATCAATTCATTTCTTTCATATTAGCAAGAGTCCATGAGGCCCACCCTTTTTTGTGGTGGTTATGATTTTTTTGTATAAAGCACAATTATTACAATTCCTTATTTTTTATGCTTTTGCACTTTTTTCTTATCACCCCACTTCTTGGCTATTCGTTAAACTGATTTGTGGGTGTGGTGAGGGGTGTATTTATAGGCATTTTGAGGTTTGGGAAACTTGACCCCTCCTGGTAGGAATGTATATCCCATACGTCACTAGCTCATAGACTCTTGCTAATATGAAAGAAATGAATTTATCAGGTAAGTTCTTACATAAATTATATTTTTGTACGTCCTTGGTCCTTAAGGGGTTAAAGAGAGAGAAATATTTAAAGATCTAGCAGAGAGACATCATGGGTGTTATTTTTTTTATTTATTTCTATATTTTCCTCCATATATATTATAGGAATGACCAACATTTTCACCAGTAGCGTCACTAATTTTTATATATATATATATATATATTCACAGAACCAATGAACACAATTTAGAACTTATGTTAAAATTAAAATATGTAATGAGAATTGTTTTTCATTCATCTATCTTGCTTTCTCAAGCTCTCTCTCTCTCTATTAGACATTCTCTCTATAATGATCTCTACCCAGAGACTATATTCATTTCTATATACTTCAGTTATAGAATAACTTATTCAGAAAGTGTAAAAAAAAGATTCTGGTTAGCATTTAATGATTTCTTTAGGTTGTGCTCTACAGTGATTCAGACAGTCTATTCTAGTTAACAGTACTATATAAAAAGGATGAAATATTTCTTAGATTAAATTCCTGCACAATTCAGCTCATTATAAATCTATCTTTTGCTACATATACAAAAAGATTAAAAAAGCAATTGTGTATTACATCTCTTGATGAGAAAATATGGCATTTTCTTTCTTTTTTCCCCACGTATTAAAGCATCATATATCAAATAGATTAAGGAAATTAAATTAGAAAGCATTGTTGAGTAGCTTTCCAAATCCAAGAATCAATATCAGGTTAGCTTAATGCTAGAAAGGTCTATACATGACTGCATGTTCCCCTTTCGCCTGCTAACTCACTTCTTAATGATTGAATTTCTCCCCTCTCATTCCAGTTGCTTCACTAAGCTACTAATGATCTGTATTGCAGAGTCACAAGGTCACATAGGCTTCTTGTCAACTGTCTCCTTTAGTTTGTGTCTTCACAATATTACAAAATACATCCTTATCTTTCTCTACATAAGAACTATAGATTTTGGCTTTAAGATTAATATTTTATGAACTAAATATTACACTTAATAATGCAAGTTATTACAACACGAATATATTTGTAAAAACTGAAATGGAAAAATATGTTTGCCATACATTTTTTAAATTCATTATATTCAATTATAGGCACCATTTACTATATGTATTTATAGCTATATTTATTAATTTCTATACATTAAAGAGTTATATTTTCAGTGGTTAAACTGTTTAAAAAAGTACTAACATATAACTATAGCACTTCATTTAGATATATTTGAGTGTATATTAATGTGCTTCAAATTTCCCTTTCCTTATTTTTAGTGCAAGGAAGAGAATTTCTCATAGTTGGAAAGGGAAAAAAAAACTTACTTTTAAATTATTATCCAGTTCTTTTTAGAATAAAGTGGAAATTAAACATATTTACTTTACATATAGGTTGTTACTCCACTTGGTGTTAGGCATTTTATGTCTTTAGTTTACCTCACAGTTAATGAAAGAAGTGGGTGTGATACTCAAATTGACCTATCATGTGAAGCTATTAGGTCATAATCAATGAAAAGTAAAATTCATAAGCAAAGGTAGTCCGAGGTGGAGTAATAATCATGTGCAAATAGGTTTCAAACCCCTCAAAAGACCAGTTCATAAATGCCGTTCATATCCATAAATATTCATTGAGCCATAAAAGTCATAAAATCAGTTCATACCCCATTTCACTCTCACTTCAAAATTAGCTATGCGGTTGCTTCAGATGGGACCTGCCCGGCCCCAGGAATATATCACAAAGGAATATATCTCAAAACGCTGCTTCAGCGTTGCCGCTTTGGCAGGTCACTCACCACTTACTCTTGCCGCACGCCAACTCGCCGTCTGCGAGGAAGGAGGAGGGTACAGACGTCACCGATGATTGACTCAGGCTCCAGTCTCACAACCAACGAATGGGAGGGAAGGTGTGTCCTTACTCCGATAGTGTCATCCACAGAGGCTATACTCTGTTAACTCATTGGGCACCCAAGAGCAATAGTACAATAGGAGAAAACAACCTGTCCTTGCTGGTGAAGCTTCATTAATAATACAAGAGGTTCGGACAGGTTGTAATATAAAAAGTCAAATTTTATTCCAAGAAAGGTTAAAAAACAGGAACAAGCACTTTGAAAATAGCTGGATAAGTGTAACACCTAGAAAGGCTTACGCGTTTCGGCGTTAGCCGTAGTCATAGCCCTAGGTGTTAGGTATCCTCCCTAATCTTATATTATACAAGGTATAATCTTATTGGTTAAAAACACTAGTGTTAACAAAGTACACCTGTTCAGCAAAATAAAGATCCGTCTGACACAGCAGTATATACATTGCAAAAAAGAGCACATCAGGATTGATTCCTATAAAATACACTGATCAAACTATACAATTATAAATATATATATGTATATATCTCCTGAGCTAATGTAATTAATCTAAAGGAAGACAGACAGGTAAAGTACTTTAAAGAACATTGGAAAACATGGATGAAACATGGATGACTAAATGAATTTTGAGTTTTGACATCGCTGATATGTTAACACCACACTATAATTAATTAGACCATATAAATAGTGGCAGTATCGCTGCCGTACAATAATATTGCAAGTATATAAGGCATAAGATATTATATCTATGACAATCCTTCCGCCATACTGCAACAACCAATATGGTCTAAGAGATCAGTATATAACGAAAACATATTTAAGGTTTGAATAATTGCTTCGTATACTACCACAATATCGCGTAGGAAAATTTGTGCTCAAAAATGATATGTTATATTTTCCACAGTAATCACATATTGTTTTAAACCTGTAGTATCCTTTGATTCTAAAATAATAATAAGAAAAACCCATAACCTATATGAATATGTCTAAAGATATAAGATGTTCTATATGTATATACTATGTGAAAAACAATGCCAGAATATTAGTTTGAAAAGTACATATCTGATGAAACAGATTGAAAATACTCTAAACATATTTAGAAAGCCTTTTAAAAATAATTTTAATTTGAAAATATTGTGAAAGTATTGATCTCACAAGAAATCATTCTATTATTAGGGTACCCATGGCCATAAAAATATTCCAAATCTTGTTTGATACATAGTATCGCTAATATGAAAATATATGCTAAATACAAAGTTCCAGATTTAATTAAGGACAGTACAAGGCTGGATAAAACTAGATGTCAGTTATGGGTTTCAGCCAAGAGAGAAGATGCACAGGGTCCACAAGCAGAAACAAATGAACAATTTTAATGAACATTGTCTGAATATCTATTCCCAAAAATTGATCAGGTCAAATTTGGAATTTAGACCCTTTGGAATATGTGTCCCTAGCTTGAAGATCCAGTACATCTCCCTCTTGGCCAAAATGGAATTCTTGTCACCACCCCTGATGGGTACCCTCATCTTTTCAATAATGCACCATCTTAAAGACTGTACACTTTTATTGTGTTTAATGGCAAAGTGTAGTACCAATGGTGTGGTTGCCTTGCCTATGGTCAGTGTAGATAAATGTTCCTTGATCCCAGAATTGGCATCTCTTGCTGTAAGTCCTACATATTGAACTTTGCATAAGGTGCATTCCAATAGATAGATGATGCACTTTGTGGTGCAATTTAAGCACGATTGAATGTCAAAACTCTCCCCAGTGACACAAGACTGGAAATTAGTAGTCACTAAGACATAATCACATGGTCTACATTTCTTGTGTCCACAACGGAACATTCCCAAATGTCTCAACCAAGAGCTGGTGGGATTTCCAATTTGTTTGAGCTGCGTTGGTGCTAATCTAGCTCCAAGTGTATTGCTTTTGCGATAAGAGCATTTTAACACTTTTCTCACTGTTTCTTGTAAAGCATCATCGGCTGAAAGAAGGGTAAAATGTTTTTTAACAATTGCACACACTTGCGAGTATTGCGAGCTATAACCAGTAACAAAATATGTGCCTTGTTCAAATGGGGGTTGCTTATTAGTCGACTTTTCCTCAGAAATGAGTGATAATCTATCAAGGGAATCAACCTCTTTTCTGGCTCTAGTGATATCTCTCCTAGGGTATTTCCTCTCTTTGAGTCTCTTTTCCAGGTCATCAGCAGCCAACCGATAATCAGATAAGACAGTTTAAGACATAAAAATTGTCCTTTAGCCACCCCATATCCGACATGATCAGGATGACTGCTGTTGGCGTGGAGAAGCGTGTTTCCTGAAATTGGCTTCCGATATACGTTTGACACAATTTCTCCATTAGTTTTACCAGTCAGAGTGACATCTAGGTAATTGATAGACATGAAACTGATTTCATAAGTAAATCGTAGGCCATCACCATTGTTGTTCAAATAGTCAACAAAGTCTCTGCTTGTGGACCCTGTGCATCTTCTCTCTTGGCTGAAACCCATAACTGACATCTAGTTTTATCCAGCCTTGTACTGTCCTTAATTAAATCTGGAACTTTGTATTTAGCATACATTTTCATATTAGCGATACTATGTATCAAACAAGATTTGGAATATTTTTATGGCCATGGGTACCCTAATAATAGAATGATTTCTTGTGAGATCAATACTTTCACAATATTTTCAAATTAAAATTATTTTTAAAAGGCTTTCTAAATATGTTTAGAGTATTTTCAATCTGTTTCATCAGATATGTACTTTTCAAACTAATATCCTGGCATTGTTTTTCACATAGTATATACATATAGAACATCTTATATCTTTAGACATATTCGTATAGGTTATGGGTTTTTCTTATTATTATTTTAGAATCAAAGGATACTACAGGTTTAAAACAATATGTGGTTACTGTGGAAAATATAACATATCATTTTTGAGCACAAATTTTCCTACGCGATATTGTGGTAGTATACGAAGCAATTATTCAAACCTTAAATATGTTTTCGGTATATACTGATCTCTTAGACCATATTGGTTGTTGCAGTATGGCGGAAGGATTGTCATAGATATAATATCTTATGCCTTATATACTTGCAATATTATTGTACGGCAGCGATACTGCCACTATTTATATGGTCTAATTAATTATAGTGTGGTGTTAACATATCAGTGATGTCAAAACTCAAAATTCATTTAGTCATCCATGTTTCATCCATGTTTTCCAATGTTCTTTAAAGTACTTTACCTGTCTGTCTTCCTTTAGATTAATTACATTAGCTCAGGAGATATATACATATATATATTTATAATTGTATAGTTTATAGTGTATATTATAGGAATCAATCCTGATGTGCTCTTTTTTGCAATGTATATACTGCTGTGTCAGACGGATCTTTATTTTGCTGAACAGGTGTACATTGTTAACACTAGTGTTTTTAACCAATAAGATTATACCTTGTATAATATAAGATTAGGGAGGATACCTAACACCTAGGGCTATGACTATGGCTAACGCCGAAACGCGTAAGCCTTTCTAGGTGTTACACTTATCCAGCTATTTTCAAAGTGCTTGTTCCTGTTTTTTAACCTTTCTTGGAATAAAATTTGACTTTTTATATTACAACCTGTCCGAACCTCTTGTATTATTAATTTAGTTTACCTCAGACAACATTTGTGGCATTGCCTTTTCTATATTTAATTCTAGAATCAAAACATTATCCATAATTGTATTTTTTTAAAATTGGTATTATTTCTGCAACATTTTTGTTATAGCTTTTTTTAAAATAATCTGGTTCTAACAAAACCTTTTTTACTCACTTTATTACTTTTTGCAAATAAATAATATGTCTCACAGTAGAAAAACAATTAACCCGTTAAGCACAGCTATTGACAAGTCTTAAATATAATATCCCATATATGTTTAAATAAACAAAGGTAATTACTTTTGAAATATTTTTTTTGAAACAATGACTTTATACACACGGGATGTTTCTAGTTTCCATACATCCATTCCACTGGAGTGGGGGCAATTAGGAAAAGGCCTTGAATGTTTTAGTTCTTTTGAATTACATTATATATAATTTATAATAGATCTGCTGGAGATTTTATTAAACTGCAATTATTTTTTAATTCAAGAATGACTACTGCCTACAATTACAAGGAACAGCTATGGGTATCCAATGTTGAAATTTGTTCATGATAACTGTTTATTCTATGCTGCAAAAGATGGGCAAAGAGGACAAGCGCACCCTCAACTCACAACATCAATTTATTTATGGTGAGTTATGCACACATAAAATTACACTTAATAGATGTAAGTTAATAAAAGCCTCCTTTAAAATCTCTGCAAACAGTTCTTGGCAAACAAACAGTTCTTTTAGCGTCATCGAGTCTCCGTGATCTCTAATGGACTGGGCCTTCCTGTGATGTACTTAGAGCTCTTTTGTTCCCCTCCTTGACTCACTGTTTTTAGAATCTCTTATGCCTTTTACCGTATCACTCCTGGACGTTTTTCGTCTGTGCCTAGACAGACTTTTCAACAGGATACACTGACGGCTGGTATAACTGTAATTTCTGGAACGTCCTTTTTTAAAACATGCCGGGCTGCAGTTTGAGAATGCAGGTGAGACGTCTACTCCTTGTACTGACCTCAGGACTGACCACAGAACAAATTTGCTTAAACTAACACCCTATATGAGAGCTGCTAAATATCAGAGATACAAACACCAAGGACTTTTTCCTTGAAGGCATCTATAGCTTTAAATAAATTGATGATGTGAGTTGCGGTTGTGCTTGTCCCCTTTGTCTATCTTTTGAAGCATTTGAATCCAGGAGACTGAGAAGCTATCACAGTCTACGAGAGGAGCTGCACCAGAATCAGAAGCTTTATACAGTGAAGTGCTGTATGGCAATACGTGATATGGGACTTTGATCCAACATTGCTTTTAATATAAGTATTGTTTGGCATGTATAGCCGATAAGAATATTGTTTATTTCAACATACAATTTTTTGTAGTAGTAAATTGTACGCTTAAGATTTTTAGAGTTGAATAGTATGTACAGATTTGTGTATGATATAAGTTTTAAGTGTATTGTTTCATTATAAATAATAGTTCAATACTACTGTGACTTGAGCTCTGCTATTTTGGGTAAAAGATCTGTTTATTCTATATGTTGCCACTTGGCGGCGTTATATAGACAACATATTCAGCCTTTGGTTGGGCGACATTTGATCCCTATTTAAGTTTGTGGAACAGTTGAATGAAGTCTCCACGCAGATTAAATTAAATATGACATGGAATTAAAACATTTTACACTTTTTAGATACTACTCTCTATAAGGAAGGATGTAGTTTAATAATAGACCTATTTATAAAACCTACAAATAAGTATAATCTTCTCCATTATGATAAAGTGCATCCTATGCCTTTAAAGAAGTAATTACCCCATAGCCAATTTTTAAGAGTTAAAAGAATTGCCTCTGATGAGAGATTATTAAAACAAAGGCTAGGGGAAATGCAGAGACGATTTATTGACAGAGGCTGTCCAAATGAAATGATTAATCAATAGAGATCCAATGTCTTATCTATGCAGAGAGAGGTACGTTATTTTTTTCTAAATTACAGCACAGAAGGTCGCAAAATTAAAACATTTTATAGAGTCTGGACATAATATCAGCCAACTGAGTTTCCAGGTCATAGACCATGTGAAACCTTTTAGAAAAGGAGGTGATAGGGAGACATATTTAAAACAGAGTGAATTATTTTTGATTTTTAAATTAGAAAAACATGTACCTGTAGGATTTAATAAGGATTTTGAAAATCAGTGTCCCTATACAGACTATAGCATACATGTATTATTGTTTATGATATTATGTTGTTATAAAGTATGTTGATATTTAATGTTCATTAGGGGGAGCTGTTGCTCTTGGTGACGTATAGGAAAGAGTTATTTATCTGTGTGGGGGTGGGGCTAAAGGTTAGTTAAAATTGGTGGTTTATTCATTCTGTGTACGATAACACGATTAAGGGCAGGTAGCCTAAAATGTTGTTCTTTGTTCCCCACTTTGGGTTGCTGAATAAATCTTTTATACTTTGAAGATTGGTAAGTGCTGCTGTTTCTTTGGATTGTACGTTGTCGTGGATGGTGGATTGTGCAGGACCCTATACAGATTTGCATTACTTTGTTCACATTGTGCTGGATTTACTTTGCGTGGACCTGATATACAGGGAGTGCAGAATTATTAGGCAAATTAGTATTTTGACCACATCATCCTCTTTATGCATGTTGTCTTACTCCAAGCTGTATAGGCTCGAAAGCCTACTACCAATTAAGCATATTAGGTTATGTGCATCTCTGTAATGAGAAGGGGTGTGGTCTAATGACATCAACACCCTATATCAGGTGTGCATAATTATTAGGCAACTTCCTTTCCTTTGGTAAAATGGGTCAAAAGAAGGACTTGACAGGCTCAGAAAAGTCAAAAATAGTGAGATATCTTGCAGAGGGATGCAGCACTCTTAAAATTGCAAAGCTTCTGAAGCGTGATCATCGAACAATCAAGCGTTTCATTCAAAATAGTCAACAGGGTCGCAAGAAGCGTGTGGAAAAACCAAGGCGCAAAATAACTGCCCATGAACTGAGAAAAGTCAAGTGTGCAGCTGTTAAGATGCCACTTGCCACCAGTTTGGCCATATTTCAGAGCTGCAACATCACTGGAGTGCCCAAAAGCACAAGGTGTGCAATACTCAGAGACATGGCCAAGGTAAGAAAGGCTGAAAGACGACCACCACTGAACAAGACAGGAGAGCTCCAGTCCGACTCAGACACCAGCAAGGTGGAGGTGGAGTACTGGTTTGGGCTGGTATCATCAAAGATGAGCTTGTGGGGCCTTTTCGGGTTGAGGATGGAGTCAAGCTCAACTCCCAGTCCTACTGCCAGTTTCTGGAAGACACCTTCTTCAAGCAGTGGTACAGGAAGAAGTCTGCATCCTTCAAGAAAAACATGATTTTCATGCAGGACAATGCTCCATCACACGCGTCCAAGTACTCCACAGCGTGGCTGGCAAGAAAGGGTATAAAAGAAGAAAATCTAATGACATGGCCTCCTTGTTCACCTGATCTGAACCCCATTGAGAACCTGTGGTCCATCATCAAATGTGAGATTTACAAGGAGGGAAAACAGTACACCTCTCTGAACAGTGTCTGGGAGGCTGTGGTTTCTGCTGCACGCAATGTTGATGTTGAACAGATAAAAACACTGACAGAATCCATGGATGGCAGGCTTTTGAGTGTCCTTGCAAAGAAAGGTGGCTATATTGGTCACTGATTTGTTTTTGTTTTGTTTTTGAATGTCAGAAATGTATATTTGTGAATGTTGAGATGTTATATTGGTTTCACTGGTAAAAATAAATAATTGAAATGGGTATATATTTGTTTTTTGTTAAGTTGCCTAATAATTATGCACAGTAATAGTCACCTGCACACACAGATATCCCCCTAAAATAGCTATAACTAAAAACAAACTAAAAACTACTTCCAAAACTATTCAGCTTTGATATTAATGAGTTTTTTGGGTTCATTGAGAACATGGTTGTTGTTCAATAATAAAATTAATCCTCAAAAATACAACTTGCCTAATAATTCTGCACTCCCTGTATTTGACAGACAGCTGCATGGGGACTTATAAGTCAGTAGTATAACCCCAGCATAATATTGCTAGCCACTATGCAGTGCAAAGTACCTTGAAAAAAGCTGTTTTATTTGTTTTCTTGAGATTGTATATCGAAACCAAGAACTTATTCAAGCTCTTTGTGGTAGGTTCCATAGAACAGAGGGAAATTACAGATTTATTTTTTTTATATATTATGTATACACATACATAATATATAGAGAGATTTAACATTCAGTCTGCATTAGAATACGAACACATGTTTTAGCTTTAATGTGGCTCTTAGATTTGAACCATTTTAAATAATTTTCAATTTCTCTTTTACATAGTATATATGGTAGGAATAACCTTACAAAGGTTTCATTGAAGTTATCCTGGATTTCAGACTATTTGTGTCCTACAAGGAGTATACAACATCATAGGAAAAAGGTAGCCCTTAACGGTGTCTGTGTAAACCTGTATAAGTCTGTCTAAGCCTGCTATGATTATGGCTTTTCGCCGAAACATGTAAGCCATTGGTGCTACGCTCATTTTTCTTCACCCCTTTTACACTGGTTGTTCAGTTGAACTGTTGGAGCTTGTTTTTGGCTCTTTTTAATGGACCTAATAAATCTACGTTTTATTGCATCTTATGCTCCTGGGACTCATTTCTTCTCATTACTGATCCTACAAGGAGTAACCAACAGCTTGGGAAAAGCTTCCTTAAGATCCTGGAGGTAACTGTGACACCCCCCCCCCCCCCATGCAAAATCAATTGGGAGTCATCTATATTGTTTACCATGCTTGCATCCACAATATGGAAATTAGGCATGTTCAGGACTTTTAAAGGGAGGAAACATTGATGATCCTCCCAGATATTTTACAGAGAAAAGACTTGCCAAATCTTATGCACTTTGAGTATATTCAACTAATCTCTCTGTTTAGGCCTATGGGGGTAATGGATGGCTAACTCCCAACTGTACAGTCCTTTGTCTTTCCATTATCATTTAATGTTGACCTACCCGGTCCTTATCTAAACCCATTGTGTTAAAGAGTGGGAATGGGATCCTGCTAAAGGTTATCGGGACATAGTTTGGCAACTAGCAGTTTGGCATCATTGGTATGCCATCCATTATGCTACACTTTACGAATTATATCTCAAGCTACTGGTTTGGTGTCACATGGTCTAATGGAAAACCCTATTCCTTATAATCCTTTTCTCTTTTCTGTTTAGGTTTCTAACATATCTTGGATACAGGGGTCAGGGCCTTCTTAGATTGTTAGACTGGTGCTTGGTGTGGGTGTAGAATAAGTAGAGACGGTTTGCTTAATGCATGATGTGTGTATGTTTCTGTATGTGTTTCTCAAGCTTTGAGGTAGAGTGATTCAGCTTTATTTCTAAAGATTGGGTTGATACCTCAACCCTTTTCTATATTTTTTCAGTTTCTAATAATTTTCTCTACTCTGGTTCCTTCTTATTACAGGTACAGAGTCCACAGCTGCATTCCTTACTTGTGGGATATACTGAACCTGACCACCAGGAGGAGGCAAAGACACACCAGCCAAAGGCTCAAATACTTCCCTCATCCCCTAGTCATTCTTTGCCTTTCATCACAGGAGGTTGGCAGAGAAGTGTCAGAAGACTTTGGAGTAGTTCCTTATGGAGGGTAGTACCCTTCAAGATGGGACTGAAGTTTTATGTAGTCTTGTTAGCCTCTCAGTGAGAGCATTCATGAAAGTATGGAGATGCAGGGTGAGTCTTTCTGCAAAACCATCCAGACTCATATTAACAGCTCCTAAGCAATCAGCGTTGACAAGTTTTGCTGCCTGCTTTTCTTCACTCAAGTCCATGTCAGAAGCGCTGCTACTATCTGTCAAACTTGATGGACCGTGTTTCTGTTCCATGGCATAGATTCCGGTAAGACTGTTTCAATTTTTACACATATTGCAAATGCTAGAAGACATGGTCACAGTGTGGCTACTTTTATCTATATGGAATCAAGGTTTAATATCTCCTGAGGGGGATTATGAACAGCTGGGTTTAATCATATATGCTTTATTTGATTTTATGCTGCTTTATGTGTAAGATGTTTATATAAGTGCCCCAGCCATTTGGGGTAAAAAGGTGCAATTTTTTTAATTTAAAATAAAGTTAATTTTCTTTCATGTAATTAGCAAGAGTCCATGAGCTAGTGACGTATGGGATATACATTCCTACCAGGAGGAGCAAAGTTTCCCAAACCTCAAATGCCTATAAATACACCCCTCACCACACCCACAAATCAGTTTTACAATCTTTGCCTCCTATGGAGGTGGTGAAGTAAGTTTGTGCTAGATTCTACGTTGATATGCGCTCCGCAGCAGGTTGGAGCCTGGTTTTCCTCTCAGCGTACAGTGAATGTCAGAGGGATGTGAGGAGAGTATTGCCTATTTGAATTCAATTATCTACTTCTACGGGGTCTATTTCATAGGTTCTCTGTTATCGGTCGTAGAGATTCATCTCTTACCTCCCTTTTCAGATCGACGATATACTCTTATATATACCATTACCTCTACTGATTCTCGTTTCAGTACTGGTTTGGCTTTCTACTACTTGTAGATGAGTGTCCTGGGGTAAGTAAGTCTTATTTTCTGTGACACTCTAAGCTATGGTTGGGCACTTTTATATAAAGTTCTAAATATATGTGTTCAAACATTTATTTGCCTTGTCTCAGGATGTTCAACGTTCCTTATTTCAGACAGTCAGTTTCATATTTGGGATAATGCATATGAATTAATCATTTTTTTCTTACCTTAAAATTTGACTTTTTCCCTGTGGGCTATTAGGCTCGCGGGGGCTGAAAATGCTTCATTTTATTGCGTCATTCTTGGCGCGGATTTTTTTGGCGCAAATTTTTTTTTCTGTTTCCGGCGTCATACGTGTCGCCGGAAGTTGCGTCATTTTTTTGACGTTTTTTTGCGCCAAAAGTGACGGCGTTCCGGATGTGGTGTCATTTTTGGCGCCAAAAGCATTTAGGCGCCAAATAATGTGGGTATCTTTTTTGGCGCTAAAAAATATGGGCGTCACTATTGTCTCCACATTATTTAAGTCTCATTAATTATTGCTTCTGGTTGCTAGAAGCTTGTTCACTAGCATTTTTTCCCATTCCTGAAACTGTCATATAAGGAATTTGATCAATTTTGCTTTATATGTTGTTTTTTCTATTACATATTGCAAGATGTCTACGATTGACCCTGAGTCAGAAGCCACTTCTGGAAAAATGCTTAACTGAGTTTCAGTTCTACCAAAGCTAAGTTCATTTATTTTAAATGTTATAAATGTTTATCTTTAGCTATGGTTTGTAATAAGTTATTATGATATACTTTTACATGCAGATTCCATTAGTATTTATGCTTTATACATTTCCATTCTTAAGTACAAGAAATGTTTAGAAGATTTATAAGAAATATTTTTTCTGATTAAGGCTTTGTCTGACTTTGTGCCTTCTAATACAATTTTTAGGTCTTTTCCACTTCTTTTTTAATTATTGAAGTTTCAAATGACCAACAACATACTGATTTATCTTTCTCTGATGATGTTTTTTTCTCTTTCAGAAATTCTCTTCATCAGATATTGACACTAACAAATCTACTTTTTTATAAATTTTTTATTAAAGTACATTTGTTCTTTGTTGAAGAGGTGTTGATTATTTTGGATATTAAGGTAACTAGTTCTTTAAGACTAGCTGACACTATTTCTGCCTTTTTATTCTTCTGTGATTTCAGAGGTTTTCTTTCCAATTCCCTATACTAGGGAATGGAATAGGCTGAGAATTCTCTTTTACTCCTTCTTCAAAGGTTTTAAACTATATTCTTTGCCAGCAGTTAAATTAAATTTGGAGGGTTCTCCAATTTATTGGGGCTATCTCTACTCCTACTAATTATGCTATTGTTTTCTATAGCAAAATAATATTTATTTTCCTTTATATAGTTGTATCTTATTTATGGAAAATTATTTAGTTTCAGGTACTTTTCTTGGTCCTGTGATATTGCAATTGCTTCATTTTTTCTGTTTACTTTAAGATCAAGTATCAGATTATGATTTATTTTAGCATTGTTAAAGGGACAACATTTACTAGACTAGGTGCTGTTGCATTTGTCTTGTTGTTTTCAAGTCCTCTGTTTTGACTGGTCCTTTAAACTGGACTATCATGCTAATGATTTCATTTGTGTCTTCATTTTATTGAATATATTCGCAAATGAGGGTTAATCTATGTCTTTAGCTATTTTAGCTAGAAGAATTTTGTGATTTAAAAAAAAAAAAAGAAAATCCATATTTCTTTTGTTCTAAGATAATCAATTATTTGTTTTATAATTGGATTCAATTCTTAACTGTTACTATGGGCTTCAAGATTGAGTTCTAAGACTAAAACTTTAAGCTTATACTAGTTTGGTTGTTCTTATTAAGGAACGAATTCCTGAGTTCTTTCCCAAGTAACATGTTTTTAATTGGGGTTCGAATCAGCTCCCTAATATTGCGATGTACGTGCCGTATTCCAGCTTGGCTGGTAAGGGGCAGGTTAAGACTTCTTTGAAATTTATTTGGTTCTATTTTGTCCAAATTTCTTTGATTTTATTCCAGTAAGGCTAACACTTTCTTTAAGTGTGTTTCTGTCCTATATATTTTGGATACTGTTGAAGCATGGCTGGGCACCCATGGGGTTCAAGCGCTGTTCAGACCTGGAATCTTCTGGGGTATTTCTTCCAGCTCCTTTTTTAGGAACTGGGTTTTGGAGTTTTATTCAAACTATTCTGCCTTTTTATGGTCACTGATAGCATTATTTGTTTTCATTAGATACAATAAATGCATATTTTTCATTTTTCTGTTTTCATTCAGATTATTTCCTGAGGATGCGGAATCTCATATGATTCACTTTGCTCTTCAGGACATAGTTAGAGGATCTTTTTTTCAAAAGTTCTTGATTCCTCACGTAAGGGTCACCTTTTTTAGGTTTCCAGATGGTTTATGTCACTGTCTTTGTCTCTATCGGACAAGGGACAATTTGTATTGGGTTCCGTCTGTCGGTACCTTTAGTCTCTATTATTTCCTTCAGTTGCTATATATGCATAGAAGTTTTAACAGCATTGGATTCAATTCCCTTTGCTCATTTTCAATGGAAAGATCCTTTCCAGCTTTTTATGAGTGTTGTTTCTTCAAGAACATGGTTGGAGGATCAATTAACCAATCAGTTTGTTGATTTCTCAGACAAGAGTAACCTTTTTTAGGTTTCCAGATAGATTCAGTGTCCATGACTCTGTCTCTGTCGGACAAGAGACGTCTGAATTTGGTTTCAGCTTATCGAAACCTTCAGTCTCAATCATTCCCTTTGGTAGCTTTATGCATGGAAATTCTAGGTTCTTATGACTGCTGCATTGGACGTGTTCCCCTTTTGCTCATTTTCAGATGCGACCTCTTCAGCTCTGTATGCTGAACCAGTGGTGCAAGGATTATACAAAGATATCTCATTTAATATCTTTAAAACCGATTGTTCGACACCCTCTGACGTGGTACAGACCACCATCGTTTAGTTCAGGGGGCTTCTTTTGTTCTTCCAACCTGGACTGTGATCTCAACAGATGCAAGTCTGACAGGTTGGGGAGCTGTATGGGGGTTTCTGACAGCACAAGGGGTTTGGGAATCTCAGGAGGTGAGATTTCCAATCATCATTTTGGAACTCCGTGCAATTTTCAGAGCTCTTCAGTCGTGGCCTCTTCTAAAGAGAGAGTCGTTCATTTGTTTACAGACGGACAATGTCACAAATGTGGCATATGTCAATCATCAAGAGGGACTCACAGTCCTCTGGCTATAAAGGAAGTATCTCGAATACTTGTATGGGCGAAATCCAGCTCCTGTCTAATTTCTGCGGTTTATATCCCAGGTATAGACAATTGGGAAGCGGATTATCTCAGTCGCCAAATGCTACATCCGGGCGAATGGTCTCTTCACCCAGAGGTATTTCTTCAGATTGTTCAAATATGGGGACTTCCAGAAATAGATCTGATGGCTTCTCATCTAAACAAGAAGCTTCCCAGGTATCTGTCCAGATCCAGGGATCCTCACGCGGAAGCAGTGGATGCATTGTCACTTCCTTGGAAATATCATCCTGCTATATCTTTCCGCCTCTAGTTCTTTCTTTCAAGAGTGATTTCCAAAATTCTAAAGGAACGTTCATTTATTCTGCTGGTGGCTCCAGCATGGCTTCACAGGTTTTGGTATGCGTATCTTGTCCGGATGGCTCCTTGCCATCCGTGGACTTTTCCGTTAAGTCCAGACCTTCTATCACAAGGTCCTTTTTTTCCATCAGGATCTCAAATCCTTAAATTGAAGGTATGGAGATTGAACGCTTGATTCTCAGTCATAGAGGTTTCTCTGACTCCGTAATTAATACTATGTTGCAGGCTCGTAAATCTGTATCTAGGATGATATATTATCGAGTCTGGAAGACTTGCATTTTTTTGGTGTTTTTCTCATCTTTTTTCTTGGCATTCTTTTAGAATTCCTAGAATTTTACAGTTTCTTCAGGATGGTTTGGATAAGTTTTGTCTGCAAGTTCCTTAAAAGGACAAATCTTTGCTCTTTCTGTTCTTTTTCACAGAAAGATTGCTAGTTTTCCTGATTTTTATTGTTTTGTACAAGCTTTGGTTCGTATAAAACTTATTAAGTCAATCTCTCCTCCTTGGAGTTTGAATTTGGTTCTGGGGGCTCTTCAAGCTCCTCCGTTTGAACCTATGCATTCTCTGGACATTAAATTACTTTCTTGGAAAGTTTCGTTTCTTTTGGCCATCTCTTCTGCTAGAAGAGTTTCTGAATTATCTGCTCTTTCTTGTGAGTCTCCTTTTCTGATTTTTCATCAGGATAAGGTGGTGTTGCGAACTTCTTTTAAATTTTTACCTAAGGTTGTGAATTCTAACAACATTAGTAGAGAAATTGTAGTTCCTTCATTGTGTCCTAATCCTAAGAATTCTAAGGAGAGATCATTGCATTCTTTGGATGTAGTTAGAGCTTTGAAATATTATGTTGAAGCTACTAAGAATTTCCGAAAGACTTCTAGTCTTTTTGTTATCTTTTCCAGTTCTAGGAAAGGTCAGAAGGCCTCTGCCATTTCTTTGGCATCTTGGTTGAAATCTTTAATTCATCATGTTTATGTCGAGTCGGGTAAAACTCTGCCTCGAAGGATTACAGCTCATTCTACTAGGTCAGTTTCTACTTCCTGGGCATTTAGGAATGAAGCTTCGATTGATCAGATTTGCAAAGCAGCAACTTGATCTTCTTTGCATATTTTTACTAAATTCTACCATTTTGATGTGTTTTCTTCTTCTGAAGCGGTTTTTGGTAGAAAAATACTTCAGGCAGCTGTTTCAGTTTGATTCTTCTGCTTATAATTTCAGTTTTTTTCATTATAAGATTTAAACTTTGTTTTGGGTGTGGATTATTTTCAGCGGAATTGGCTGTGTTTATTTTATCCCTCCCTCTCTAGTGACTCTTGCGTGGAAGATCCACATCTTGGGTAGTCGTCATCCCATACGTCACTAGCTCATGGACTCTTGCTAATTACATGAAAGAAAACATAATTTATGTAAGAACTTACCTGATAAATTCATTTCTTTCATATTAGCAAGAGTCCATGAGGCCCACCCTTTTTTGTGGTGGTTATGATTTTTTTGTATAAAGTACAATTATTCCAATTCCTTATTTTTTAAGCTTTCACACTTTTGTCTTATCACCCCACTTCTTGGCTATTCGTTAAACTGATTTGTGGGTGTGGTGAGGGGTGTATTTATAGGCATTTGAGGTTTGGGAAACTTTGCCCCTCCTGGTAGGAATGTATATCCCATACGTCACTAGCTCATGGACTCTTGCTAATATGAAAGAAATGAATTTATCAGGTAAGTTCTTACATAAATTATGTTTTTTCTGTAGTCCTTCGAATATTGTACTTTAGCTATGGAGGATTCTGATTCATTAGAGGGTTCTACCTCTATTTCAAATAGTAATGCCTATTTATATTGTGAGGGAACTCTGGAATATCCGCCCTCTCAATTATGTTCCATATGCCTTTTGATAAGGGGATTATATCAAATAAGGTTGACATGTTTGATACCACTGAGCCGCCCACCTCTGAGGAGTCCTTGTCCAGTGAGGTGCACACCCTACATGCATCGTTTTATACACATGCAGCTTCCCATTGCACTGCTAATCATCCATCTGGAGGGGGCCTTTTTTCACCACACGTTACTGCGCAGTTTCATATGCACCTCCCAGTTTGTTGTTGCTGCCCTTTCTTTGGAAGCCTGTTGAGGTTTAATCAGCCTTCCTTTTTTTCACAGGTCCATGAGAGGGTGGAGGTCTATGTAATTTCAGGTAAGTGCCTTATTTTAATTTCTGTGGAGATTCAGGAATTAGGCACTTGTTTTTATATGGTATCCTATGGTATGTTAATAGGATTGTTGGCAGTTTATGGAAGCAGGCACTGGGGACTTGGGAGACTGTGGCTCAGTTTTTTTATTTTGTATGGGCTAAGGCTGCTGCTGGAAATATTAAGGCAGCGTGTGTTTTAGACATGTTTCTTGTTTGGCAGCGTGTGTTTTAGACATGTTTCTTTTTTGGCAGCGTGTGTTTACTGTTTGTGCTGCTTTGAGAGGGTAGTCCCGTTGCTGGCTTGTTTGTAATGGCGGCCGGGTTTGTTGCATGTTTAGAAAGACGCCCACGACTAGGGCGGGCTTTTGCCGTGGTGACAACTAGTTTGCACACCTTTCCGGTTTCTTTCCATTTGGAGTTATTATTATTATTATCAGGTATTTGTAGAGCGCCAACAGATTCCGCAGTGCTGTAAACATAGTCGGTGTACAGGATAGCTTTTGTAGGGGTCAAGTGGGTAGAGGGCCCTGCCAAGAGTTTCACTGTTGTAGTCGGCTCTTATGAAGCGATATGTAAACAGCTGGGCCCATAGGCTTACAATGTAAGGGGTTCAAGGGGAAAGCAATGGCGTTAGGAAAGGTTAGTGTTGGTTGTATGCATCCCTGAATAGTAGAGTTTTTAGGGAGTGCTTGAAGCTGTTAAAACTAGGGGAGAGTCTTATGGAGCGAGGCAGGGAGTTCCACAAGATGGGGGCCAGTCTGGAGAAGTCCTGTAAACGTGAATGTGAGGAAGAAACAAGAGAGGATGAGAGGAGGAGATCCTGAGCTGATTGAAGGGGACGGGAGGGAGAGTATCTAGAGACAAGTTCTGAGATGTAGGGGGGAGCAGTGCAGTTGAGAGCTTTATATGTCAGGATGAGGATTTTATGTTTAATCCTAGAGGCAAGAGGAAACCAGTGAAGGGATTGGCAGAGAGGTGCAGCAGATGAAGAGCGACGAGTAAGGAAGATGAGCCTGGCAGAGGCATTCATAATGGATTGTAAAGGAGCTATGCAACAGCTAGGTAGACCAGAGAGGACGGAATTGCAGTAGTCAAGGCGGGAAAGGATGAGAGTGTGGATTAAAATCTTGGTTGTATCTTGTGTAAGGAAATTTCTTATTTTAGCAATGTTTTTAAGGTGGAAGCGGCAGGCTTTAGCCAAGGACTGGATGTGAGGAGTGAAGGAAAGATCTGAGTCAAGTGTGACATCGGGCGAGCAGGGTAGGGGTAATGATGGAATTATCAACAGTTATAGAAATTTTGGGGGTGGAGACATTGGAAGAAGGGGGAAAAATAAGGAGTTCAGTTTTGGAGAGATTTAGCTTAAGGTAGTGAGAGGACATCCAAGATGAGATGTGAGAAAGACAGTGACATGGGTTAGTAAGGAAGGAGGTAGGTCTGGTGCAGAGATGTAGATTTGGGTGTCATCGGCATACAAATGGTAATGAAACCCATGGGACTTTTTTAAGGAACCTAGTGACGATGTGTAGATTGAGAAGAGAAGGGGACCAAGGACAGAGCCTTGAGGTACCCCAACAGAAAGTGGTAACAGGGCAGAGGATGCTCAGGAGAAGGCTACACTATATGTACGGTTAGTCAGATAGGAAGAGAACCACGAGAGAGCTGTGTCACAGATGCCGAAGGATTGGAGGGTTTGGAGCAGAAGAGGGTGGTCGACAGTGTCAAAGGCTGCAGACAGGTCAAGGAGGATAAGCAGAGAGAAGTAGCCTTTGGATTTTGCTGTAAGTAGGTCATTGGTAACCTTGACAATTGCTGTCTCTGTAGAGTGATGGGAACGAAATCCAGATTGCAGTGGGTCAAGAAGAGAGTTTAGTGTAAGGAATTGGGATAGACGTGCATTAACTAGCTTTTCGAGGAGCTTTGAGGCAAGAGGGAGTAGGGAAATAGGGGGGTAATTGGAAGGGGAGGTTGGATCAAGGGAAGGTTTTTTGAGGATAGGTGTGACAAGTGCATGCTTTAGAGATGAGGGAAATATACCAGTGCTGAGGGAGAGATTGAAAATGTGTGTGAGTATGGGGTTGAGGGTAGAAGAGAGGGAGGGGAGTATCTGTGAGGGGATGGGGTCGAGGGGACAGGTAGTGAGGTGGGAGGACATTATAAGGGCAGAAACTTCATCCTCATTAACAGGGGCAAAAGAGCTGCATTTTTGGATATTTGGGTTTTGGGTGAATGTGAGCTTTTGAGGGGGTGGGAGATTGGAAGTATGTTGAGAGCTGATTTCACTTCTGATGGAGTCAATTTTGTTGTTGAAGTGGCTTGCAAAATCTTGAGCTGAGAGAGAGGTTGTGTTAGGAGGTGGGGGTGGGCGGAGAAGAGTGCTGAACGTGTTGAACAGACGTTTAGGGTTAGAGGAAAGTGTAGAGATGAGATTAGAAAAATATTGTTGCTTATAAAGATTAAGGGCAGAATAGTAGGAGTTCAGGATGAACTTGTAGTGAAGATAGTCAGCTGAACTCCGGGATTTCCTCCAATGTCGCTCAGCAGTACGGGAGCATCTGCGTAGGTATCGTGTCAGAGGAGTATGCCAGGGCTGAGGATGAGAGTGTGGTTTCTGAGCTAAGGTTGGAGGGGCCAGAGTGTCAATGACCGATGTAAGGGTGGAATTATACTGGCAGATAGATTGGTCAGGGCAGGACAAGGAGGTGATGGATGAGAGGAGAGGTTTGAGAGAGCTAGCTAGCTGATGCAGATCTAGTGACTTAGTGCTTCTGTGAAGTTTGGTGTGAGGGGTAGAGGGAGGGGGAGTTGTAGGTAGGGAAGTGTTGTTGCAAGTTAGGAGATGATGGTCAGAGAGAGGAAAAGGGGAGTTTGTTAAATTTGAAAGAGTGCATCGATAGGTGAAAATCAGATCAAGGGAATGACCATCTTTGTGAGTGGGAGAGTCAGTCCATTGTGACAGGCCGAAAGAGGAAGTCAGTTGAAAAAGTTGTATTGCAGAGGAGGCATTGGGATTGTCAAGAGGGATGTTAAAGTCGCCAAGAATGAGGGCAGGGGTGTCTGAGGAAAGGAAATAAGGAAGCTAGGCAGCAAAGTGATCTAAAAATTGAGTTGGGGAGCCAGGGGGGCGGTATATGACTGCAACACGTATAGAGAGGGGAGAATAACTGAATCATGTGTGCTTCAAATGAAGAAAATGTGAGTGAAGAGAAGGGCTGTATTTGTTGGAAGGTGCAACGAGAGGAAAGTAAAATACCGACACCACCTCCTTGTCTATTGCCAGACCTAGGAGTGTGGTTGAAATGGAGACCCCCATGTGACAGTGCAGCAGTGGATGCTGTGTCTGAAGCAGAGAGCCAGGTTTCTGTAAGAGCCAGAAGGTTAAGAGAGTGGGAGATAAAGAGATCATGGATAGAAGTGAGCTTGTTGCAAACAGAGCGAGAGTTCCAGAGTACACAAGTGAAGGGGGAGGGTTTTTTAGATGTAAGAGGAATGCGATTAAGGTTACCAGAGTTTAGTTTATGAAGTCTATTGAAAGGCACACAAGGATGTGAAAGGTTAGGAGGTTGTGAGGGAAGACTTTCCGGATCGGCTGGTGGGCACGCTACTGAGCTCGCTTGTGTTGTGGTCTGGGAGTCACTGTTGAGCTTTTCTCTCCAGTTGGCAGGGCAGGTAGGCACCTCAGCAAAAAGTGCAGAGGTGAGGGGTTGCCTGAGATTGTTATACACTTTTGCAGTTTTGTTTTGAAAAAAGGCTGCTGTTATAATCGTTTATTATTTAAAGGAGCATTAACGTTTTTTGTGCAAGTATTACTGCTGTTGTTTATAGAATTTTTGGTTTGAGATTTGCAGGGGCTCTAACTTTTTTGAGCATTAATTGCTGCTGTTGAAAATTAATATTGTTTTTTCAAATTTAAAGTGACGGTTACGTTTTTTTGAGTGTGCAAATTAAATCAGTTTTTTTCTTTAATTGGTGAGTTTTTGGTTGGAAATGGACCAAGAGGCTCTGCAAAACGTTACATGTAGCTTGTGTTTTGATTCCAATGTGGAACCACCAGTCCCTTTTTGTCCCTCTTGTATTGATTGAGCTTTACAGTACAGGGATAGACTTTTTGATTCTGGGCCACCATTGCCTGTGCGGACAACAAGGTTTGGGACACTTGAGGAGAAAGCAGTAGCATCTCTTGAACAGGAGACCCCTGAATAGCATCCGCCTTAGCTAGTGCCTTGCACTTCATCTCATACTCCGGTTGGGATTACATTACAAGATATTTGCTACCCAGATATCTTCTGCTGTAACGGATGCGCTTTCTGCTTTTCCTGGATTACAGGGACAGCGCAAGAGGAAATTTAAGAAGTCTGTGAGTAGGATTTCTGATACAGTTGCGTCTGTTTCGAAGATTTTCTCTCAGAGGTCTGAGGAGGATGATTCTTCGGTTGCATCTGAGGGTGAAATTTCAGATTCAAATAGTGTTACTCCTTCCTCTGATGCTGAGGTTGTATCCTTCAGGTTTATGCTAGAACACCTTTGTGTGTTACTTAAGGATGTTTTGGCTACTTTGGATGACTCTGACTCGTCTGTTATTGTCACTCCTAAGAAGTCTAGTAAGCTGAATAAATATTTTGATGTTCCTTCCACAGTGAAGGTGTTTCCTGTTCCTGACCGTGCTTCAGAGATAATTGCACGGGAGTGGGAGAGACCTGGGATTCCTTTTTCCCCTTCTCCAATTTTCAAGATGATGTTTCCAATAGCCGATTCTGTTAAGGAGTCTTGGCAGACAGTTCCCAAGGTGGAAGGAGCAGTTACCACTTTGGCTAAGAGAACCACTATTCCCATAGAGAACAGTTGTTCTTTTAAGGATCCTATGGATAAGAAGTTGGAGGCATTACTCAAAAGGATGTATGTTCACCAGGGTTTGCAATGGCAGCCTGCAGTGTGTATTGCTACGGTTACTAGTGCGGCAGCTTACTGGTTTGATGCATTGTCTGATTCTATTCAGTCTGATACTCCTCTTGAAGAGATTCATTATAGGATTAGGTCCTTGAAGTTGGCTAATTCCTTTATTACGGATGTTTCCTTACAGGTCATTAAGTTGGGAGCAAAGATTTCTGTTTTTGCTGTTCTGGCACGCAGAGCCTTGTGGTTAAAGTCCTGGTCTGCGGATGTGTCATCTAAGTCTAAGCTTTTGTCTATTCCTTACAAGGGTAAGACCTTGTTTGGTAGTGGCTTGGCTGAAATTATTTCAGATATTACGGGAGGAAGGGTCAATCTCTCCCACAGGATAAGAGAAATAAGCAGAAAGGGCATCAGAGTAATTTTCTCTTGTTAAGTGTATCCAGTCCACGGATCATCCATTACTTGTGGGATATATTCCCTTCCCAACAGGAAGTTGCAAGAGGATCACCCACAGCAGAGCTGCTATATAGCTCCTCCCCTCACATGTCATATCCAGTCATTCTCTTGCAGCCCTCAACATAGATGGAGGTCGTGAGAGGAGTGTGGTGTTTTATACTTAATTAATTCTTCAATCAAAAGTTTGTTATTTTTAAATGGCACCGGAGTGTGCTGTTTTTTCTCAGGCAGTATTTGGAAGAAGAATCTGCCTGCGTTTTCTATGATCTTAGCAGAAGTAACTAAGATCCACTGGCTGTTCTCACACATTCTGAGGAGTGGGGTAACTTCAGAAAGGGAATGGCGTGCGGGGTCTCCTGCAACTAAGGTATGTGCAGTAAAATATTTTTCTAAGGAATGGAATTGACTAAGAAAATACTGCTGATACCGAAGTAATGTAAGTAAAGCCTTAAATGCAGCGAAAGCGACTGGTATCAAGCTTATTAATGTATGTGCAGTAAAATAATTTTCTAAGGAATGGAATTTGACTAAGAAAATGCTGCTAATACTGAAGTAATGTAGTAAAGCCTTAAATGCAGTAGGAGCGACTGGTATCAGGCTTATCAATAGAGATACATACTCTTTAAAAAAGGATGTTTAAAACGTTTGCTGGCATGTTTAATCGTTTTTTGAGGTACATTGGTGATAAAACTTATTGGGGCATAATTTTTTCCACATGGCTGACTTATTTTCTGCATAGAAACAGTTAACTGAGGCTTCCCACTGTTGTAATAATGAGTGGGAGGGGCCTATTTTAGCGCTTTTTTGCACAGTAAAAATTCAGACTCAGTCTTCCTGCTTCTTCCTGCATGATCCAGGTCATCTCTAGAGAGCTCAAGGGACTTCAAAAGTCATTTTGAGGGAGGTAATCAGTCACAGCAGACCTGTGACAGTGTGTTTGACTGTGTTAAAAATGTTTTTTCTCTATTGATTATCCGTTTTGGGTATTAAGGGGTTAATCATCCATTTGCAAGTCGGTGTAATGCCCTCTAACTTAATACATTTACTGTGAAAATGTGGTTGCTATAACTGATTTGGTTCATTGTTATTTCAACATGAGACAGGTTTTGTGCTTCTTAAAGGCGCAGTAGCGTTTTTTATATTGCTTGTAAACTTATTTTAAAGTGTTTTCCAAGCTTGCTAGTCTCATTGCTAGTCTGTTTAAACATGTCTGACACCGATGAATCTGTTTGTTCATTATGTTTGAAGGCCAGTGTGGAGCCCCATAGAAATATGTGTACTAAATGTATTGATTTCACTTTAAATAATAAAGGTCAGTCTTTATCTGTAAAAGAATTATCACCAGACAACGAGGGGGAAGTTATGCCGACTAACTCTCCTCACGTGTCAGTACCTTCGCCTCCCGCTCAGTACATCAGAGACGCCCATAGCAATCACTTTACAGGACATGGCTACAATCATGAATAATACCCTGACAGAAGTATTATCTAGATTGCCAGAATTAAGAGGCAAGCGCGATAGCTATGGGATTAGAACAGAGCGCGCTGGTGCTGTGAGAGTCATGTCCGATACTGCGTCACAGTTTGCAGAACATGAGGACGGAGAGCTTCATTCTGTGGGTGACGGATCTGATCCAGGGAAACCGGATTCAGAGATCTCTAATTTTAAATTTAAGCTTGAGAACCTCTGTGTATTGCTAGGAGAGGTTTTAGCTGCTCTGAATGACTGTAACACAGTTGCAATTCCAGAGAAATTGTGTAGGCTGGATAGATACTATGCGGTGCCGGTGTGTACTGACGTTTTTCCTATACCTAAAAGGCTTACAGAAATTATTAGCAAGGAGTGGGATAGACCCGGTGTGCCCTTTTCCCCACCTCCTATATTTAGGAAAATGTTTCCAATAGACGCCACTACACGGGACTTATGGCAGACGGTCCCTAAGGTGGAGGGAGCAGTTTCTACTTTAGCTAAGCGTACCACTATCCCGGTGGAGGATAGTTGTGCTTTTTCGGATCCAATGGATAAAAAATTAGAAGGTTACCTTAAGAAAATGTTTGTTCAACAAGGTTTTATCTTGCAGCCCCTTGCATGCATTGCGCCTGTCACTGCTGCTGCGGCATTCTGGTTTGAGTCTCTGGAAGAGGCCATTCACACAGCTCCATTGGATGAAATTATGGACAAGCTTAAAGCACTTAAGCTAGCTAATGCATTTGTTTCTGATGCCATTGTACATTTAACTAAACTAACGGCTAAGAACTCCAGATTCGCCATCCAGGCGCGGAGAGCGCTATGGCTTAAATCCTGGTCAGCTGACGTGACTTCTAAATCTAAATTAATTAATATTCCTTTCAAAGGGCAGACCTTATTCAGGCCCGGCTTTAAAGAAATTATTGCTGACATTACTGGAGGTAAGGGTCATACCATTCCTCAGGACAGGGGCAAATCAAAGGCCAAACAGTCTAATTTGCGTGCCTTTTCGAAATTTCAAGGCAGGAGCAGCATCAACTTCTTCCGCTCCAAAACAGGAAGGAACTGTTGCTCGTTACAGACAGGCCTGGAAAACTAACCAGTCCTGGAACAAGGGCAAGCAGGCCAGAAAACATACTACTGCCCCTAAGACAGCATGAAGGAATGGCCCCTATCCGGAAACGGATCTAGTGGGGGGCAGGCTTTCTCTCTTCGCCCAGGCGTGGGCAAGAGATGTCCAGGATCCCTGGGCGTTGGAGATCATATCTCAGGGATATCTTCTGGACTTCAAAGCTTCTCCTCGAGGGAGATTCCATCTATCAAGGTTATCAGAAAACCAGATAAAGAAAGAGGCATTCCTACGCTGTGTACAAGACCTCCTAGTAATGGGGGTGATCCACCCTGTTCCACGGACGGAACAAGGGCAGGGATTTTACTCAAATCTGTGGTTCCCAAGAAAGAGGGAACCTTCAGACCAATCTTGGACCTAAAGATCTTAAACAAATTCCTAAGAGTTCCATCATTCAAAATGGAAACTATTCGAACCATCCTACCCATGATCCAAGAGGGTCAGTAGATGACCACAGTGGACTTAAAGGATGCCTACCTTCACATACCGATTCACAAAGATCATTATCGGTACCTAAGATTTGCCTTTTTAGACAGGCATTACCAGTTTGTAGCTCTTCCATTTGGGTTAGCTACGGGCCCGAGAATCTTTACAAAGGTTCTGGGCTCACTTCTGGCGGTTCTAAGACCGCGAGGCATAGCGGTGGCTCCGTATCTAGATGACATCCTGATACAGGCATCAAGCTTTCAAATTGCCAAGTCTCATACAGAGATAGTTCTGGCATTTCTGAGGTCGCATGGGTGGAAAGTGAACGTGGAAAAGAGTTCTCTATCACCACTCACAAGAGTCTCCTTCCTAGGGACTCTTATAGATTCTGTAGAGATGAAAATTTACCTGACGGAGTCCAGGTTATCAAAACTTCTAAATGCTTGCCGTGTCCTTCATTCCATTCCACGCCCGTCAGTGGCACAGTGCATAGAAGTAATCGGCTTAATGGTAGCGGCAATGGACATAGTGCCATTTGCGCGCCTGCATCTCAGACCGCTGCAATTATGCATGCTAAGTCAGTGGAATGGGGATTACTCAGATTTGTCCCCTCTACTAAATCTGGATCGAGAGACCAGAGATTCTCTTCTCTGGTGGCTTTCTCGGGTCCATCTGTCCAAGGGCATGACCTTTCGCAGGCCAGATTGGACGATTGTAACAACAGATGCCAGCCTTCTAGGTTGGGGCGCAGTCTGAAACTCCCTGAAGGCTCAGGGATTGTGGACTCAGGAGGAGAAACTCCTCCCAATAAATATTCTGGAGTTAAGAGCAATATTCAATGCTCTTCTAGCTTGGCCTCAGTTAGCAACACTGAGGTTCATCAGATTTCAGTCGGACAACATCACGACTGTGGCTTACATCAACCATCAAGGGGGATCCAGGAGTTCCCTAGCGATGTTAGAAGTTTCAAAGATAATTCATTGGGCAGAGTCTCACTCTTGCCACCTGTCAGCGATCCACATCCCAGGCGTGGAGAACTGGGAGGCGGACTTTCTAAGTCGCCAGACTTTTCATCCGGGGGAGTGGGAACTTCATCCAGAGGTGTTCGCTCAACTGATTCATCGTTGGGGCAAACCAGAACTGGATCTCATGGCGTCTCACCAGAACGCCAAGCTTCCTCATTACGGATCCAGGTCCAGGGCCCCGGGAGCAGCGCTGATAGATGCTCTAGCAGCCCCTTGGTTATTCAACATGGCTTATGTGTTTCCACCGTTTCCGCTGCTGCCTCGACTGATTGCCAAGATCAAACAGGAGAGAGCATCAGTGATTTTGATAGCGCCTACGTGGCCACGCAGGACCCGGTATGCAGACCTAGTGGACATGTCGTCCTGTCCACAATGGTCTCTACCTCTGAGGCAGGACCTTCTAATACAAGGTCCTTTCAACCATCCAAATCTAATTTCTCTGAGGCTGACTGCATGGAGATTGAACGCTTGATCCTATCAAAGCGTGGCTTCTCAGAGTCAGTTATTGATACCTTAATACAGGCACGGAAGCCTGTTACCAGAAAAATCTACCATAAGATATGGCGTAAATACTTGTATTGGTGCTAATCCAAGAGTTACTCATGGAGTAAAGTTAGGATTCCTAGGATATTGTCCTTTCTACAAGAGGGTTTGGAAAAGGGCTTATCTGCTAGTTCGTTAAAGGGACAGATTTCTGCTCTGTCTATTCTTTTGCACAAGCGTCTGGCAGATGTTCCAGACGTCCAGGCTTTTTGTCAGGCTTTGGCTAGGATTAAGCCTGTGTTTAAAACTGTTGCTCCTCCGTGGAGCTTAAACTTGGTTCTTAAAGTTCTTCAAGGTGTTCCGTTTGAACCCCTTCATTCCATTGATATTAAGCTTTTATCTTGGAAAGTTCTGTTTTTGATGGCTATTTCCTCGGCTTGAAGAGTCTCTGAGTTATCTGCCTTACATTGTGATTCTCCTTAATCTGATTTTCCATTCAGACAAGGTAGTTCTGCGTACTAAACCTGTGTTTTTACCTAAGGTAGTTTCTAACAGGAATATCAATCAAGAGATTGTTGTCCCATCATTGTGCCCTAATCCTTCTTCAAAGAAGGAACGTCTTTTGCATAATCTGGATGTAGTCCGTGCCCTGAAGTTCTATTTACAGGCAACTAAAGATTTTCGTCAAACTTCTTCCCTGTTTGTCGTTTACTCTGGACAGAAGAGAGGTCAAAAAGCTTCGGCAACCTCTCTCTCCTTTTGGCTTTGTAGCATAATACGCTTAGCCTATGAGACTGCTGGACAGCAGCCCCCTGAAAGAATTACAGCTCATTCTACTAGAGCTGTGGCTTCCACCTGGGCCTTTAAGAATGAGGCCTCTGTTGAACAGATTTGCAAGGCTGCGACTTGGTCTTCGCTTCACACCTTTTCAAAATTTTACAAATTTGACACTTTTGCTTCTTCAGAGGCTGTTTTTGGGAGAAAGGTTCTACAGGCAGTGGTTCCTTCCGCTTAAGTTCCTTCCTTGTCCCTCCCATCATCCGTGTACTTTAGCTTTGGTATTGGTATCCCACAAGTAATGGATGATCCGTGGACTGGATACACTTAACAAGAGAAAACATAATTTATGCTTACCTGATAAATTTATTTCTCTTGTAGTGTATCCAGTCCACGGCCCGCCCTGTCTTTTTAAGGCAGATCTAAATTTTAATTAAAACTCCAGTCACCACTGCACCCTATGGTTTCTCCTTTCTTGTTTTGTTTCGGTCGAATGACTGGATATGACATGTGGGTGATCCTCTTGCAACTTCCTGTTGGGAAGGGAATATATCCCACAAGTAATGGATGATCCGTGGACTGGATACACTACAAGAGAAATAAATTTATCAGGTAAGCATAAATTATGTTTTTCGTTCCTTTCTAAAATTTTCAGGTAAGCCTTCCCCCTCCTCTTCCAAGCAAGTACAGTCCAAGTCCTCCTGGAAGTCCAATCAGCCTTGGAACAAGGGGAAGCAATCTAAGAAGCCTGTTACTGACTCAAAGTCAGCATGTAGGGTTTGCCCCCGGTCCGGGAGCAGATCTTGTGGGGGCAGACTCTCTTTTTTTACTCAGGCTTGGGTTCAGGATTTTCCAGATCTCTAGGCGGTGGACGTGGTGTCCCACGGTTACAAGTTGGAGTTCAACAGTTTTCCTCCCAGAGGCAGGTTTCACCTCTCAAGATTATCTGTAGACCAGATAAAAATAGAGGCATTCTTGCATTGTGTCCAGGATCTTTCCAATCTGGGAGTGATAGTTTCTGCTTCAGTTCAGGAGCAGGGTCTGGGTTTTTATTCCAACCTGTTCATTTTTCCAAAAAAGGAGGGAACTTTCAGGCCAATTCTGGATCTCAAATGGGTAAACAAATTCCTCAGAGTTCCATCATTCAAGATGGATACTATCTGTTCCATTCTTTCTTTGGTTCAGGAGGGTCAGTTCATGACTACTGTGTATTTAAAAGACACTTATCTGCATATTCCCATCCACCAGGATCATCACAAGTTTCTAAGGTTTGTGTTTCTGGTTTGTGTTTGTGGCCCTTCCTTTTGGTCTTGCAACAGCTCCCAGAATTTTCTCGCAGGTCTTGGGAGCATTGTTAGAGATGCTTAGGTTGTGGGGTGTTGCAGTGGCACCTTATCTGGATGATATTCTGGTTCAGGCGTCATCTTTTCAACAAGCAAACTCCCACACAGAGTTGTTGTTGTCTTTAATGCACTCCCATGGATGGAAGGTGAATTTAGGAAAAAGTTTATTGGTTCCAGCTACAAGAGTGGTATTCTTGGGAACCATTATAGATTCTCTAGAGATGAAGATCTTTCTGACAGAGGTCAGAAGAACAAAGATCTTCAACTCTTGTCCTGCCCTTCAGTCCTCTCCTCGGCCGTCAGTGGCCCAGTGTATGGAGGTAATTGGTCTGATGGTGTCAGCTATGGATATCATTCAGTTTGCTCGGTTCCATCTCAGACCCTTGCAGTTCTGCATGCTCAGACAATGAAATGGGGATTATTCGGATCTGTCTCCTCCGAATTGTTCTGGATCAGGCGACGAGAGTCTCTTTCGTGGTGGTTGTCTCAAGATCTTCTATCTCAGGGAACCTGCTTTTGCAGACCTACCTGGGTGATCATGACCATGGACGCCAGTCTGCTGGGATGGGGAGCTGTCTGGGGCTCGTTGAAGACTCAGGGTCTATGGTCTCGGGAAGAGTCGATTCTTCCCATAAATATTCTAGAGCTGAGGGCAATCTTCAATGCTCTTCTGGCCTGGCCTCAGCTTCAGCCCAGTTTATCAGATTTCAGTCAGACAATATAACGACAGTGGCTTACATCAATCATCAGGGAGGAACTCAGAGTTCCTTGGCCATGACAGAGGTGTCTAGAATTATTCAGTGGGCAGAGGCTCACAACTGCTGTCTGCTGGTGTTTTCCAGCTTGGGTCTCAAGTGGGGACAGCCGGATTTGGATCTCATGGCATCTCGCCAAAATGCCAAGCTCCTGAGGTACAGGCTGAGGGATCCTAAGGCTGTACTGATAGATGCTCTGGCAGTCCCTTGCTAGTTCAATCTGGCTTATGTGTTTCCTCCATTTGCTCTTTTGCCTTGGGTAACTGCTTGGATCAGACAGGAGAGGGCGTCGGTGATTCTCATCGCACCGGCGTGGCCTCACAGGATCTGGTAGGCAGATCTGGTGGAGATGTCATCTGTTCCACCTTGGAGACTTCCATTGAGGAAGGACCTTCTTCTTCAGGGGCCCTTCCTTCATCCAAATCTCATTTCTCTAAAGCTTACTGCTTGAAGACTGAACGCTTGATATTATCTAAGCGTGAATTTTCTGAGTTGGTTATGAGACTATGGCCTCTATTTATCAAGCTGTCAACCACAAATACGCTGGAATTCTGCAGCGTATTTTTGGCGAGCCTGATTCGCCTTAGTTATCAAAGGCTAGATAACAGCAAAAGTTGAATTTTGTGACGTAACATACGATCCGCCGGACTCAGTCCTACACAGATCGATGCTTACGTCACTCCAGATGTTCCGAGCACAAGTTCGGCACAATCTTACTACTTTTGGAAGTTATCAAGATCCTACCAGGTACGCTCGCCACTTTTCCAGCCCAGCATACCTGGTTTTCAGTGCCATAGGAATAAATGGGAGTCTGACAGCAGCGAAAGCTTATGTTTGCTGCTGCCCGATATCCTATTGATTCCTATGGGAAATGTCTACACCTAACATGTACCCTGAGTCTAAACACCCCTAATCTGCCCCCCCCTACACTGCCCCCACATACTTTATACTTTATTAACCCCTAAACCGCCGCTCCCAGACCCCGCCGCAACTAAATAAAGTTATTAACCCCTAAACCGCCGCTCCCGGACCCCGCCGCCACCTACATTATATTTATTAACCACTAATCTGCCCCCCTACACCGCCGCCACTATATTAAATTTATTAACCCCTAAACCCAAGTCTTACCCTAACCCCCCCCCTAAATAAATTTACTATTATTAACTAAATTATTCCTATTTGAAACTAAATACTTACCTAGAAAATAAACCCTAAGATAGCTACAATATAAAATAAATACAAAGTTGCCTGTAAAATAAAAATAAATCCTAAAATAGCTACAATGTAAATATTAGTTATATTGTAGCTAGCTTAGGGTTTATTTTATAGGTAAGTATTTAGTTTTAAATAGGAATTATTTATTTAATTATAGTTATTTTATTTAGATTTATTTAAATTATATTTAAGTTAGTGGGTGTTAGGGTTAGACTTAGGTTTAGGGGTTAATAACTTTATAATAGTGGCGGCAGTGTAGGGGGGGCAGATTATGGGTTAATAAATATAATGTAGGTGGCGGTGGGCTCCGGGAGCGGCGGTTTAGGGGTTAAACAATTTATTTAGTTGCGGCGGGGTCCGGGATCGGCAGGATAGGGGTTAATAACTTTATGTAGGTGGGGGCGGCAGATTAGGGGTTAATAGGTATAATGTAGGTGGCGGCAGAGTAGGGGTTAATAACTTTATTTAGTTGTGGGGAGCTCCGGGAGCAGCGGTTTAGGGGGTACACAGTATAGTATAGTATGGGTGCTTAGTGACAGTATAGCAAGAAAGCTGCAAATAAGCTGAAGAGCAGCGAGATCGATGACAGTTAACAACAGTCCGCTGCTCATTGCACCATACTTGGTGCGCGGCTTTTTGACAGCTTGCTTGATAAGTTTAGCGAACGTATTCAGCTGCGGCGATGTTAGGCGATCTTAGGCGAGCGTATTGGGGCCGTCGAATGCAGGTAAGTAGACAGCTTGATAAATAGAGGCCTATGATTCAGGCTCGTAAGCCTGTGACTAGAAAGATTTATTATAAGATATGGTGTAAATATCTGTATTGGTGTGAATCCAAAGGTTATTCTTGGTGTAGAGTTAGGATTCTTAGGATTTTGTCTTTTCTCCTGGAGGGTCTGGAGAAGGGTTTATCTACCTTGAAAGGTCAAATTTCTGCTTTATCTATTGTGTTGCACAAGCGTCTGGCGGATGTGCCAGATGTTCAGTCTTTTTGTCAGGCTCTAGTTAGAACTTGGCCTATGTTTAAGTTTGCTACTCCTCCTTGGAGTCTTAATTTGGTTCTTAGATTTCTTCAACAGGCTCCGTTTGAACCTATGCATTCTTTGCATATTAAGATGTTATCCTTGGTACTATCTCTTCGGCTAGAAGAGTTTCTGAGCTTTCAGCACTGCAGTGTGAATCTCCTTACCTTATTTTTCATTCTGATAAGGTGGTCCTGCGTACTGCCTTCGGTTTCCTTCCCAAAGTGGTTTCGATAGGAATATTTATCAAGAAATTGTTGTTCCTTCTTGGTGTGCTAATCCTTTTTCTCATAAGGAGTGTTTGTTGCACAACCTGGATGTGGTTCGTGCTTTGAAATATTATTTGCAGGCGACTAAAGATTTTCGCCAGTCTTCTTCTTTGTTGTGTTTTATGGGAAGCATAAGGGTCAGAAAGCTAAGGCTACTTCTCTTTCTTTTTGGCTGAGGAGTGTTATTCACTTGGCATATGATACTGCTGGACAGCAGCCTCCTGACAAAATCACGGCTCATTTCACAAGGGCTATTTCTTTTCCTTGGGCCTTCAAAAATGAGGCTTCTGTGGAACAGATTTGCAAGGCTGCTACTTGGTCATCTTTACACACTTTTTCTAAATTTTACAAGTTTGATACTTTTGCTTTGGCTGAGGCTTCTTTTGGGAGAAAGGTTCTTCAAGCAGTGGTGCCTTCAGCTGTCTTGTGCCTCCCTTATCATCCGTGTCCTCTGGCTTGGGTATTGGTTCCCAACAGTAATTATGATGATCCGTGGACTCACTGTGTCATTAGAAAGAAAAGAAAATTTATGCTTACCTGATAAATTGATTTATTTCTTGACACGGTGAGTCCACGTCCCGCCCTGTATTTTTCAGACAGTTTGTTTATAAACCTCAGGCACCTCTGCACCTTATGTTACTTCCTTTCTCCTTTCCCTTTGGTCGAATGACTGGGGGTTGTGGGTAAGGGAGCGATATTTAACAGCTTTGCTGTGGTGCTCTTTGCCTCCTCCTGCTGGCCAGCAGTGATATTCCCAACAGTAATTATGATGATCCGTGGACTCACCGTGTCAAGAAATAAATGAATTTATCAGGTAAGCATAAATTTTCTTTTTTAGATTTAGGACAGAACGTTTACTCTTTCTACTAAAGGAGGTTTGACTACATTAGAGGTTTCAAAGGCCAAGCTGCCAAACGAACCTCTGGGTCCTAAATTTGATGGCAATCATTATTAAGGATGAGTGGGACAGGATTAGATTCCTCTACCCTGTCGTCTGCTTTTAAGGATTCCAATTCTGGGCTCTCTATGAGGGTGGGTTTTCTTTTTCCCATCCCTACTTGGTTGGCGCTATTTCTCTTGTAAGGTGTATCCAGTCCATGGATCATCCATTACTTGTGGGATATTCTCATTCCCAACAGGAAGTTGCAAGAGGACACCCACAGCAGAGCTGCTATATAGCTCCTCCCCTAACTGCCATATCCATTAATTCTCTTGCAACTCTCAACACGTATGGAGTTTTTTACCTTCAATCAAAAGTTTGTTGTTTTTAAATGGTACCGGAGTTGTACCATTTTATCTCAGGCAGTATTTAGAAGAAGAATCTTCCTGCATTTTCTATGATCTTAGCAGCTTGTAATTAAGATCCACTGCTGTTCTCACATATGTCTGAGGAGTGAGGTAACTTCAGAGGTAGAATGGCGTGCAGGTTATCCTGCTATAAGGTATGTGCAGTTATAAGTTTTTCTAGGGATGGAATTGCTAGAAAATGCTGCTGATACCGGATTAATGTAAGTTAAGCCTAAATACAGTGATTTAATAGCGACTAGTATCAGGCTTACTATCAGAGATATATACCCTTATAAATTTGCAATATAAAACGTTTGCTGGCATGTTTAATCTTTTTTATATATGCTTTGGTGATAAAACTTTATTGGGGCCTAGTTTTTTTCCACATGGCTGCCTTAAATTTTGCCTAGAAACAGTTTCCTGAGGCTTTCCACTGTTGTAGTATGAATGGGAGGGGCCTATTTTAGCGCTTTTTTGCGCAGTTAAAATTACAAACTGAGACATCCAGCTTCCCTCAGCAGTCCCCTGAATACTATAGGACATCTCTAAAGGGCTAAAAAGGCTTCCAAAATCGATTATGGGGCAGGTAAGGCCACAGCACAGCTGTGGCAGTCTGTTGTGACTGTTAAAAAACGTCTATTTTGTTTTTTTGATCCGTTTTTTGCATTAAGGGGTTAATCATCCATTTGCAAGTGGGTGCAATGCTCTGTCAACTTATTACATACACTGTAAAAATTTCGTTTGATTTCTGCCTTTTTTCACTGTTTTTCAAATTTTGACAAAATTTGTTTCTCTTAAAGGCACAGTAACGTTTGTTATATTTGCTTGTTAACTTGATTTAAAGTGTTTTCCAAGCTTGCTAGTCTCATTGCTAGTCTGTACAAACATGTCTGACATAGAGGAAACTCCTTGTTCATTATGTTTAAAAGCCATGGTGGAACCCCATCTTAGAATGTGTACCAAATGTACTGATTTCACTTTAAGCAATAAAGATCATTTTTTGTCTTTAAAATTTTTTAGCACCAGAGGATTCTGACGAGGGGGAAGTTATGCTGTCTAACTCTCCCCACGTGTCAGACCCTTTGACTCCCGCTTAAGGGACTCACGCTCAAATGGCGCCAAGTACATCAAGAGCGCCCATAGCGTTTACTTTACAAGACATGGCGGCAGTCATGGATAATACACTGTCAGCGGTATTAGCCAGACTACCTGAATTTAAAGGAAAGCGAGATAGCTCTGGGGTTAGACCTAATACAGAGCATACAGACGCTTTAAGAACCATGTCTGATACTGCCTCACAATATACAGAAGCTGAGGAAGGGGAGCTTCAGTCTGTGGGTGATATTTCTGACTCAGGGAAGATGATTCAACCAGATTCTGATATTTCTACATTTAAAATTTAAGCTTGAGAACCTCCGCGTGTTGCTCAGGGAGGTTTTAGCTGCTCTGAATGTCTGTGATACAATTGCAGTGCCAGAGAAATTGTGTAGACTGGATAAATACTATGCAGTGCCAGTGTGTACTGATATTTTTCCAATACCTAAAAAGGTTTACAGAAATTATTAATAAGGAATGGGATAGACCAGGTGTGCCGTTCTCTTCCCCTCCTATTTTTAGAAAAATGTTTCCAATAGACGCCACCACACGGGACTTATGGCAGACAGTTCCTAAGGTGGAGGTTGCAGTTTCTACTCTAGCAAAGCGTACTACTATCCCTGTCGAGGACAGTTGTGCTTTTTTAGATCCAATGGATAAGAAATTAGAAGGTTACCTTAAGAAAAGGTTTATTCAACAAGGTTTTATCCTACAGCCCCTTGCATGCATTGCTCCTGTCACTGCTGCTGCGGCGTTCTGTTTTGAGTCTCTGGAAGAGGCTTTACAGGTAGCGACTCCATTTGATGGACAAACTTGACAAGCTTAGAGCACTTAAGCTAGCCAATTCCTTTGTTTCTGATGCCATTGTTCATTTGACTAAACTAACGGCTAAGAATTCTGTTTTTGCTATACAGGCGCGCAGGGCACTATGGCTTAAATCATGGTCAGCTGACGTGAATTCAAAATATAAGCTACTTAACATTCCCTTCAAGGGGCAGACCCTATTCGGGCCTGGTTTGAAGGAGATTATTGCTGATATCACTGGAGGAAAAGGTCATGCCCTTCCTCAGGACAGGTCCAAATCAAGGGCCAAACAGTCTAATTTTTGTGCCTTTTGAAACTTCAAGGCAGGTGCGGCATCAACTTCCTCTAAACAAGAGGGAACTTTTGCTCAGTCCAAGACGGTCTGGAGACCAAACCAGACCTGGAACAAAGGTAAGCAGGCCAAAAAGCCTGCGGCTGCCTCTAAGACAGCATGAAGGAACGGCCCCCTATCCGGTAACAGATCTTGTAGGGGGCAGATTTTCACTCTTCGCCCAGGCGTGGGCAAGAGATGCCCAGGATCCCTGGGCGTTGGAAATTATATCCCAGAGATATCTTCTGGACTTCAAAGCTTCCCCCCAAAAAAGGGCAGATTTCACCTTTCACAATTATCTGCAAACCAGATAAAGAGAGAGGCATTCTTACACTGTGTACGAGACCTCCTAGTTATGGGAGTGATCCATCCAGTTCCAAAGGAGGAACAGGGACAGAGTTTTTATTCAAATCTGTTGTGGTTCCCAAAAAAGAGGGAACCTTCAGACCAATTTTGGATCTAAAGATCTTAAACAAATTCCTCAGAATTCCATCATTCAAGATGGAAACTATTCGTACCATCCTACCTATGATCCAGGAGGGTCAATATATGACTACATTGGATTTGAAGGATGCTTATCTTCACATTCCGATACACAAAGATCATCATCGGTTTCTCAGGTTTGCCTTTCTAGACAGGCATTACCAATTTGTAGCTCTTCCCTTTGGATTAGCTACAGCCCCAAGAATCTTTATGAAGGTTCTGGGGTCGCTTCTGGCGGTCCTAAGGCCGCGGGGCATAGCAGTGGCCCCTTATTTAGACGACATCCTGATACAGGCGTCAAACTTCCAAATTGCCAAGTCTCATACGGACGTAGTACTGGCATTTCTGAGATCGCATGGGTGGAAAGTGAACAAGGAAAAGAGTTCTCTATCCCCAATCACAAGAGTTTCCTTCCTAGGGACTTTGATAGATTCAGTGCATGAATGTAATCGGCTTAATGGTTGCGGCAATGGACATAGTGCCGTTTGCACGCCTACATCTCAGACCGCTGCAACTATGCATGCTCAGTCAGTGGAACGGGGATTACACAGATTTGTCCCCTCTGCTAAATCTGGATCAAGAGACCAGAGATTCTTTTCTCTGGTGGCTATCTCGGGTCCATCTGTCCAAAGGTATGACCTTTTGCAGGCCAGATTGGACAATTGTAACAACAGATGCCAGCCTTCTAGGTTGGGGTGCAGTCTGGAACTCCCTGAAGGCTCAGGGATCGTGGATTCAGGAGGAGACACACCTTCCAATAAATATTCTGGAACTAAGAGTGATATTCAATGCTCTTTAGGCTTGGCCTCAGTTAGCAACTCTGAGGTTCATCAGATTTCAGTCTGACAACATCACGACTGTGGCTTACATCAACCATCAAGGGGGAACAGAAGTTCCCTAGCAATGTTAGAAGTCTCAATATAATTCGCTGGGCAGAGACTCACTCTTGCCTCCTATCAGCTATCCATATCCCAGGTGTAGAAAACTGGGAGGCGGATTTTCTAAGTCGTCAGACTTTTCATCCGGGAGAGTGGGAACTCCATCCGGAGGCGTTTTCACAATTGATTCATCTTTGGGACAAACCAGAACTGGAACTTATGGCATCTCGCCAGAATGCCAAGCTTCCACCGTTTCCTCTGCTCCCTCGACTGATTGCCAAGATCAAGCAGGAGAGTGCATCAGTAATTTTGATGGCGCCTGCATGGCCACGCAGGACCTGGTGTGCAGATCTGGTGGACATGTCATCCTTTCCACCATGGACTCTGCCTCTGAGACAGGACCCTCTACCTCAGAGTCCTTTCAACCATCTAAATCTAATTTCTCTGAGACGGACTGCCTGGAGATTGAACACTTGATTTTATCAAAGCATGGCTTCTCCGAGTCAGTCATTGATACCTTAATACAGGCACGAAAGCCTGTCACTAGAAAAATTTAACATAAGATATGGCGTAAATATCTTTATTGGTGTGAATCCAAGGGTTACTTATGGAGTAAGGTCAGGATTCCCAGGATATTATCTTGTCTCCAAGATGGTTTGGAAAAAGGATTGTCAGCTAGTTCCTTAAAAGGACAGAGTTCTACTCTGTCTATTCTTTTGCACAAGCGTCTGGAAGTTGTTCCAGACGTTCAGGCATTTGGACAGGCTTTGGTTAGAATCAAGCCTGTGTTTAAACCTGTTGCTCCGCCATGGAGCTTAAATCTGGTTCTTAAAGGGACAGTTCACCCAAAAACTTTCTCCCCTTTAAATTATTCCCAATGATTCTTTTTACCTGCTAGAGTGTATTAAATTGGTTGCAAGTAGCTCCTTTACTCATATTTCAAGCATTTGAAATAGTTGATTTAGCTTGTGGTTTCCCAACCTATACTGAAAGTTTTGATACTGGCGTATATGCTATTGACAAGCCTAAGTAAACACAGCCAGCAGAAGAGATTACACCCTCAGTGGGGGCATGATAGTTAACTAATAAAATGATAATTTTCCATTGTTCTGTCTATGTATTGAGCTTTGGTGTTCCAGACAAATATAAGATAAGGAAGCTAGTCTGTGCACATAAAAGTGATAACATAATGAGATCTGATATTACCTGAAGCTCAACCCATTGTAATAGGCTGTGGTTTCAAAGCACACAACCAGCTACTTCAGATACACAAATAAACCCGAAAATGCAATTTCTCAAATATGTTATACTCTGCAGTTGGTATAACAAGTCATTTAAAATACATTTATGGAAAAACAATTTTACAGTGTACTGTCCCTTTAAGGTTCTTCAAGGAGTTCCGTTTGAACATTTTCATTCCATAGATATCAAACTTTTATCTTGGAAAGTTCTTTTTTTGGTAGCTATTTCCTCGGCTCATAGAGTCTCCGAGTTATCTGCTTTACAATATGATTCTCCTTATCTGATCTTCCATTCGGATAAGGTAGTCCTGCGTACCAAACCTGGCTTTTTACCTAAGGTGGTATCTAACAAGAATATCAATCAAGAGATATTGTTGTTCATCTTTGTGTCCTAATCCTTCTTCAGAGAAGGAACGTCTATTACATAATCTAGATGTGGTTCGTACTTTAAAGTTTTACTAAAAGCTACTAAAAATATTCGTCAAACATCTGCTTTGTTTGTTATCTAATCTGAACAGAGGAGAGGTCAAAAGGCTTCTGCAACCTCTCTTTCTTTTTGGCTAAGAAGCATAATCCGCTTAGCCTATGAGACTGTTGGACAGCAGCCTCCTGAAAGGATTACAGCTCATTCTACTAGAGCTGTAGCTTCCACTTGGGCCTTTAAAAATGAGGCTTCTGATGAATAGATTTGCAAGGCGACGAGGTCTTCGCTTCATACTCTTTCAAATTTCTGCAAATTTGACACTTTTGCTTCTTCAGAGGTTATTTTTGGGAGAAAGGTTTTACAGGCAGTGGTACCTTTTGTTTAAGTACCTGCCTTGTCCCTCCCTTCATCCGTGTACTTTAGCTTTGGTATTGGTATCCCACAAGTAATGGATGATCCGTGGACTGGATACACCTTACAAGAGAAAACACAATTTATGCTTACCTGATAAATTTATTTCTCTTGTGGTGTATCCAGTCCACGGCCCGCCCTGTCATTTTAAGGCAGGTAATTTTTTAATTTAAACTACAATAACCATTGCACCCTATGGTTTCTCCTTTCTCTGCGTGTTTTCGGTCGAATGACTGGATATGGCAGTTGGGGGAGGAGCTATATAGCAGCTCTGCTGTGGGTGTCCTCTTGCAACTTCCTGTTGGGAATGAGAATATCCCACAAGTAATGGATGATCCGTGGACTGGATACACCACAAGAGAAATAAATTTATCAGGTAAGCATAAATTGTGTTTTTTACACTTGCCACACATAATACTAGCCCGTGTGAGGATAGTTCGTCCATAGAGCCGCCTGATATAAGAATGGAAACTCTGTTAAAGAGAGTGTTTCAACCTAGGGGATATTTTCTTTTACTGGTGGCGCTTGTCGCCACAGTTGCTTGAGCGGCTACCTTTTGGTGCGTCTCCTTGATTGAGGTGGAGGGTTCCCTCAACATTTTTCAGGAAAGAATTATGGCCTTCTGGGTTACTAATTCTTTTATCTGTGCTGTTATTACACAGATTAATTAGTCTAAGACTTCAGGTTTTCTGTTCAGGCTGACAGATACTGTATAACTTCTAAGTCTAGTCTCTTTCACTCTCCTTTAAGGGAAAGAGTTTGTTTGACTATCTCCATAGTTTCAGGGGCGAAGGGTGCCTTCACACTGTAAGGTAAGGAGATCAAATCTAAGGGACAAAGTTCGTATTTTCGTTCCTTTAGTTCTGATAAAAGCCCAGCGTCAGAGGCCTCCGCTAAGCTAGAGCAAACCAAGAGTTCTTGGAAGCCGGCTCAGTCCTGGAATAGTTCCAAGCAGAGCAAGAAACCCGCCAAGACTAAGTCCGCATGAAGGGGCAGCCCCTGGTCCTATTTTGGATTGTGTAGGAGGCAGACTGTCGCTCTTTCAGAGACTTAGTTCATGGACGTGCCGGATCCTTTGGTCCTGAAGGTCATAGCTCAGAGTTACAAGATAGGTTCAATTCTCATCCACCCAGGGGCAGATTCATCCTCTCAACCTGTCTTCAATACTAGGAAAGAGGGAAGCCTTACTGGGGTGTGTAAGGGATCTGTCCTCATTTGGATTCATTGTTTCAGTACCTATCGCAGAGAGAGGTTTGGGATACTATTCAAACATTTTTGTGGTACCAATGAAAGAGGGAACTTTCTGTCCAGTTCTGGACCTAAAGTAATTTCTAAATGTCCCATCGTCAAGATGGGGACAATAAGGTCCATACTTTCCTTAATTCAGGAAGGGCAGTTTATGACCACTATAGATCTGAAGTAGGCATTCCTTCGCCTTTCAATCCACAGGGAACACTTCCAGTCCCTCAGGTTTGCGTTCCTGGACTAGCACTTCTGTTTGGTCCAGCTACTGCTCCAAGAATTTTTACGAAGGTTCTAGGGGCTCTTCTAGGAGTCGCCAGAACCCAGGGTGTAGCAGTAGCTCCCTACTTGGATGATATTCTGGTACAAGCACCATCGTTTCGTCTGGCGGAGGACCATTCAGAATCTCTCCTTTGTCTTTTTCGATCCTACGGAGGGAAGATATATAGAGAAAAGAGTTCTCTTATTCCAAGCACCAGGGTGGAATTCCTGGGCAAGTTTAGACTCCATAGACATGAGAATATTTCTAACAGATCAGAGAAGTTGCGAGCTAGCTTCAACATGTCTTGCCCTCCAGACTTCTGTAAGGCCATCTGTGGCTCAGTGTATTGAAGTGATTGGTCTCATGGTGTCCAGCATGGACATCATTCTCTTAACCAGGTTCCATCTCAGGCGACTGTGCATGCTGAGGCAGTGGAACGGCGATCATTTGGATCTGTCTCAACAGATTTCTCTGGACAACTGGTTGAGAGAATCTCTCTCTCTTGGTGTCTCTGTCCGGATCACTTTGTCCGGATCACCTGTCTGTAGACGCAGGAGGAGAGCTCCTTCCCGTTCAACATTCTGGACTTTCGCACAATATTCAATGCTCTGAAGGCTTGGGTTCGTCCCAATTTATCTGATTCCAATCAGACAATATAACCTCGGTGGCTTACATCAACCATCAGGGGGGGGGCGAGAAGCTCCCTAGCAATGAGGGAAGTATCTCTGATTCTGGAGTAGGTGGAGACCCACAACTGTTCGTTGTCAGCGATCCACATTCTGGATGTAGACATCTGGGAAGCAGATTTTCTTGGCAGACAATCCTTTCATCCGGGGGAATGGTCTCTCCATCCCAAAGTGTTTGTGGAGATATGCAACAGGTGGGGAACGCCGGAGATCTCATGGCGTCCCGCCTCAATACCAAGATACCCAGATATGGGTCAAGGTCCAGGGATTATCAGGCGGAGCTAATAGATGCATTAGCGGTGCCTTGGAGGTTCAATCTAATTTCTCTTTTCCTACCATTTCCACTCCTTTCTTGAGTGGTGGCTCGAATCATACAGGAGCAGGTGTCAGTGATACTGATTGCTCCATCGTGGCTGCGAAGGATATGGTTCAGGACAGATTTCGGCCCTGTCTGTTTTACTGCACAAGAGGCTCGCTGAGCTTCCGGATGTACAGTCTTCTTTTGTTAAGGTTTTGACTACGATCTGATGCTCCTTCTTGGAGTTTAAATCTTGTTCTTAAAGATTGCAACGGGCTCCGTTTGAGCCTATGCATGAGGTTGACATTAAGTTGTTCTCTTGGAAGGTTCTTTTTCTACTAGCTATTGATTCTGCGCGCAGAGTCTCTGAGATTGCTGCCTTGCAAAGTGACCCTCCTTATCTGGTGTTCCATGCCGATGAGGCTGTTCTATGAACTAAGTTAGGATTTCTTCCTAAGGTTGTGTGAAATCGCAACATCAATCAAGAAAATAAGGTTCCTTCCTTATGTCCTAATCCTTCTTCATCGAAGGAACGTTTACTGCATAATCTGGATGTGGTTCATGCCTTAAAGTTCTTCTTCAGGCTACAAAGGAATTTAGACATACTTCTTTGTTTGTTATCTATTCTCTCTTGGGTCTTAAAATGAGGCCTCTATGGATCAGATTTGTAAGGCGGCTACCTGGTCCTCCTTACATACTTTTTCCAAATTTTACAAGTTTGATGTTTTTTGCTTCTGCTGAAGCAGCTCTCGGAGAAAGGTTTTGCAGGCTGTGGTGCCCTCAGATTAGGGACCACCTCTCTTTTTTACCCTCCTGTTAGCATTCAGTGTCCTCTGGAGGTTGGGTATAATTTCCCACAAGTAAGGAATGCAGCTGTGGACACTCCCTGTTTTAAGAAGGAAAACATAAATTATGCTTACCAGATAATTTCCTTTCCTTCTGTACAGGGAGAGGCCACAGCTCCCGCCCGTGTTCTCCAATGGGCGGCCCCACATTTTAATTTATTCTTCTGGCACCTTTTTCACCCTGATATTTCTCCTACTGTTGCTTGTTCCCTCGGCAGAATGACTGGGGGATGAGGGAAGTGGGGGAGGTATTTGAACCTTTGGCTGGGATGTCTTTGCCTCCTCCTGGTGGCCAGGTTCAGTATTTCCCACAAGTAAGGAATGCAGCTGTGGACTCTCCCTGTACAGAAGGAAAGGAAATTATCAGGTAAGCATAATTTGTTTTCTTTAACTGCTTTCTATTATGTTTCTATGTGTTGTGTTGCCCTTTTCTCTTATTTGGGGCACAATCGTAGAAAAGTTTATTTTCTGGGTTTAATAAGTCAACTTCAAATAATTAAACTTTTTCTTTTCTCCAACGTCACAACATCAGTGATATGTTTACAGTCCAATCTAATGTACTATAACCTGGACATTTGCTTTCTATCATGCACCAAGGGAATTGTGGTAGTTATGGTTATTTTTTTTTGTTTTGGTGTAATAGTCTAATGTCATTGGGCATTGTTATGTTATTCTATTTGTTTGTTATACGTATTTGGTAAATTTGTCATCAGCCATAGAATTATTGTATAGAAAATTAGCAAATCTAGTCAAGTATCCCTGCTTGCTTGTCCTCAGAAGTTCTCTTTATACATTGTTACCAATGCAGCAGGGAACTCTGGGTAAGAAATGCAAATTATATAAACAATATCTCATGCTTTTTGCTTCCAAGTGCTGTGTTTAACCACAGCAATACCCTTTATGGCGTAGGTGCAGCAAAACAAAAAAAAATTTGGACAGCTGTTTTGAGTTTATTGCTTGGTGAAGCTTATTTCCAGAGAAAAAGCAATACTTATTTGAGTTATGGTAGAGAAAAAAGCATTAGATTAAAATCCTCCATTTCATAAGTAAGAGCCATATAATTATTGCATAGAAAATTAGCAAATCTAATTAGCTTCATTAAGCAGCAACTCAAACTTATCTTCTACTGATGAGAATTAATAAACTCAAAAAAGTTGTCCAGAAGTGGTTTGATTTTGCTGTACCTAACCCAAAAAGGGGATTGTTGTGGTTAAACATAGTACTTTGAAGCAAAAAGTGGGAGATATTGTATGCCTAATTTGCATATCTTACCCAGAGTTCCTTGGAGCATGGGTAACAATGTTTACTTCTGGAGAAAAGAAAAGAGTAAAACTTGCCCAGATTTGGTAATTCTCTTTACAAAAATTCTGTGGTTTTAAACATGGAGGATTTTAATATCATGCGTTTATCTCCACCATAACTCAAATGAGTTTTAAATTTGTCTTTAAGTACTTAAAGGGATACTAAACCCTTTTTTTTCTTTCATGATTCAGATAGAGCATGCAATTTTAAGCAGCTTTCTAATTTACTCCTATTATCAATTTTTCTTCGTTCTCTTGCTATCTTTATTTGAAAAAGAAGGCATCTAAGCTTAGGAGCCAGCCATTTTTTGGTTCAGCCCTGGACAGCATTTATCCACCAATAAGCAGACACAACCGAGGCTGTGAACCTAAAATGGGCCGGCTTCTAAACTTACATTCTTGCTTTTCAAATAAAGATAGCAAAAGAATGAAAAAATTGATAATAGGAGTAAATTAGAAAGTTGTTTAAAATTGCATGCTCTATCTGAATCATCAAAGATAAAATTTGGGTTCAGTGTTTCTTTAACCCCTTAATGACAACTGACGTACCAGGTACGTCATGCATTAACAAGCTTCCAGCAGCTCTCAGGGTATTGCAGTGATGCCTCCATATGGAGGCATCCTGCAATACCTTTTTAGAAGACTCCGATGCAGAGAGAGCCACTCTGTGGCCCTCTCTGCACCGGTAGCGATGGTGCCGGTTCGTTGGTGGGTGGGAGCGTAACAGGGAGGCGGGTGGGCGGCCCATCGCTACCCGGCATCCGGTTCCTAGAAGTGCAGTGTGCACGCCGGGTGCCGGGAGCGTGCGGGGGGCGCGCGTGCATGTGCGCGCACGCATTAGCTGGCCACTGACACCAATGAGGAGGGAAGAGGGGGGGGGGAGATTTAAAAAAATAATAATATAAAAGGATCTGGGAGGGGGAGGGGGATAGGGGTATTGTGGGGGGCTGCTACACTACAGAAAACAAAAAAAATTGCAAAAGAGGAAAAAATACTTTTGTTTTTGGGGCAAATTGGGTACTGGCAGACAGCTGCCAGTACCCAAGATGGCCGCAATTAGATAGGGGAGAGGGTTAGAGAGCTGGGGGGGGGGGGGGATCATGGAGGTTGGGGCTAAGGCAGGAGTCCATCACAGCTAAAATATTTTATTTTTTTTATAAAAAAAAAAAAACTCCTTTTATTTAGTACTGGCAGACTTTCTGCCAGTACTTAAGATGGCGGGGACATTTGTGGGGTGGGGGAGGGAAGAGAGCTGTTTGGGAGGGATCAGGGGGTGGGATGTGTCAGGTGGGAGGCTGATCTCTACCCTAAAGCTAAAATTAACCCTGCAAGCTCCCTACAACCTACCTAATTAACCCCTTCACTGCTGGGCATAATTTACGTGTGGTGCGCAGCAGCATTTAGCGGCCTTCTAATTACCAAAAAGCAATGCCAAAGCCATATAAGTCTGCTATTTCTGAACAAAGGGGATCCCAAAGAAGCTTTTACAACAATTTGTGCCATAATAGCACAAGCTGTTTGTAAATAATTTCAGTGAGAAACCTAAAATTGTGAAAAATGTAAAGTTTTTTTTTTATTTGCTCGCATTTGGCGGTGAAATGGTGGCATAAAATATACCAAAATGTGCCTAGATCAATACTTTGGGTTGTCTTCTAACAAAAAATATATACATGTCAAGGGATATTCAGGTATTCCTGACAGATATCAGGGTTCCAATGTAACTAGCGCTAATTTTGAAAAAAAGTGGTTTGGAAATAGCAAAGTGCTACTTGTATTTATGGCCCTATAACTTGCAAAAAAAGCTAAGAACATGTAAACATTGGGTATTTCTAAACTCAGGACAACATTTAGAAACTATTTAGCATGGGTGTTTTTTGGTGATTGTAGATGTGTAACAGATTTTGGGGGTCAAAGTTAGAAAAAGTGTGTTTTTTTCCATTTTTTCCTCATATTTTATTATTTTTTTTGTAGTAAATTATAAGACATGATGAAAATAATGGTATCTTTATTAAGTCCATTTAATGGCAAGAAAAACGGTATATAATATGTGTGGGTACAGTAAATGAGTAAGAGGAAAATTACAGCTAAACACAAACACTGCAGAAATGTAAAAATAGCCATTGTCATTAAGGGTAAGAAAATTGAAAAATGGTCCGGTCATTAAGGGGTTAATAAAACAAAAGAAAACAAAATTCACAATAAAAAAAATGTAACCTTGTTTTTAATGTCATTTAGATAAGACATATCCTGAAGACCCTATGTACCAATGAGCTAGTTTGCTTTGTTTTTATGAAACAAACTATGTTTTATATTTGGCTTCTAAATACATTTATAAAAAAATATGTAGGCTTAATGCCTACTCAGATTAGTTGGTCAATCAATTTCAAATCTTTATTGGATACCTTGTATGGATTAATTACAGAACTCAAATGAACTTAAATGCGTATTATCTTTGTGTAGATCACTACAGAGAGCAGATGTTTTCAGCTAGAGTGCTGTAGTTTACTGGTGTGCCTAATGTCTAGGAGACCACAACTCAGCAGACTTTCCTTATAACTTCCTTTTAAAAAGATGCTTGCTCAATGAGCTGTTAAGTAAAAATTAACTATTTTTTATCCATCCTAACATAAAATAATAGATGGGCCTTATTTGTCAAAAAGTAAAATATGCATGTGCAGGCAAGCCCATATTTCATAATGAACTATACATTAAAAACTTTGAGATGGTAATATAAAATGATAAATAAAATATGTAAAAAAAACTCTGCAATATACTTTCATTATTTATTTTGTTCTCTTTTCCTGTAATTCCATTCTGAAATTGTAAGCTTTTCTGGTCCTGATAGAAATGGAAGTGCAGAAGGTAATCTAAGTTACAACATAGCAGCTCCCCCCATTGTTTTATAGACGCTAAATATTGACAAAACAAGTATAAAATTTTTAACAGCTAATGAAACTTTAAAAATACATCTACCTGTTATTCCCAGATTAATCTTCTCTTTAAATGCACCATTCTATCGGAATAGCATTTATTAAGTGTTTAAGTGTTTAATCTCCCTTTAAAGTGACAGTAAAGTTGTATAACTCAGATAGAGCATGCAAAAAAAATGTTCCAATTCTATTGGTATTATTTGTTTAAGAATAAACCTAGGTAGGCTCAGCAGCAACAGTGCATTACTGGACACATCTGGTGAGCCATTGGCAAGAGGCAAGAGGCATATATTTGCAGCCACCAATCACCTGCTAGAGAACAAAGCAAATTTAATAATATAAGTAAATTAGAAAGTTGTTTAAATTTGCATGTTCTGTTTGAATCATAAAGTTTAATTTTGACTTTACTGACCCTTTAAGTCATTGTTTAATTTATATTTTGTTTTTATGAAATAACTATTTTTTAATTATTAATTAACAGAATGAATCACTTGTGCACATTACATATTTGATATTCTGAGCTGCTTATGTCAGATGTTTGAATCAAGAGCTTACTAGTACATTATAATATTCAGTGTTCCCCACAGCCAATTTTTGCCAGCCAGGTGGCGTTATGAAGTAGCTGGGTGGGGGCAGTGTAATATTTTCTAATATTATATGATTTTATGTTATCCAAAGTACAAATGAATTGTATAATTTAACATAGATGTATTTAATGATAATTTTAGCTTAATATTGGCTAAAATTATTAGCGGAGTGGTCATTAAAATCATCAGGTTGGAGCACCCGCAAAAAAAGGCCCTGGGGAGAACACTGATATTTTTATATACAGTAGATTTATAGCAAAAGTAGTTAAATATGAAGTTTAGAAGTAATTGAACAAGATGAAAAAATGGGCATGTCTTGTGCCATATAAAGCTGTTCCTTTGCCCTGACATAGCTGTAAACCTTTTATAGACATTTTGCTACAAATTATAAAAGACATCTAAAACATATAAGATCCTCATTTTGTATTGCTTTTGGGAAGAATATGATGACCTATTTCGTTGAGGTGGTTTGGTATTGCTGGCCAATAAATATATAAACGATATGGCCAGTGGATTTCAAATTAGACATTACCCTCTTTTGCAGGATACATTTGAATACAGTTGAGTTCAACAGCTTTAAATGCACCCGAGTATAACTTTTGATACAATGAGAACAAAGAAATCTGTCCATGATCATATAAATCCACTGACAATTATATATGAACTCATCCAATCTGCAAAATCCACAGCTAATGATATATATTTTTGATGTTGAAGATTTATAACAAAAACATATTCAACTACTCAGACATTGCAAAATAGTCTTTAATTATTAATTGGGAGATGGTTTTGAGGTTCATTTAATTAATGCTCTAATGCTTGTGTTTAATCTCAACAATATATATATATATTTTTTAAATGTATTATGGTTATTTAAAAACATTTTTCAAAAATTGATTTTCCTGAGCTGAATAAATATTTATTTTTTATGTAGGAGATCACATGACAGCCATTGAGCTTTAGAGTTCAGGACTCTGGAAGTTATTAAAGGCACTTTCAATTTTTCTTCTGTTATCAAATTTATGAGAGCTAACTGTTGATTGGTCGTTACATATATTCTTCTCTTGTCATTGGTTCAACAGATGTGTTACGTTACCTCCCAACAGTAGTGCATTGCTGCTCTAAGAGCAGATTTTATTTATATTTAATTATTTTGCAGGGGTTAAAAACACAGAGTTGTAATTAATAGTACAACTAAAAAAAAATACTATAACATATTAGAGCATTTAATTTTTCCACTTTTATATCCCTTTAAAGGGACATGAAACCCAAAATGTTCTTTCCTGATTTATATTAAGCATGCAATTTTATTCAACTTTCCAGTTTACTTCTATAATCAATTTTGGTTAATTCTCTTGGTATCCTTTACTGAAGGTGGAGCAATGCACTCCTGGGAACTTTCTGAAAACATTTGTACACCAATGAGAAGAGATATATGTATGCAGCCACCAACCAGCATCTAGCTCCCAGCTCCTGAGTCTACCTAGATATCCCTTTCAACAAAGGATACCAAGAGAACAAAGCAAGTTAGATAATAGAAATACATTAAAAAGTTGTTTAAAACTGAATGATGTATCTGAATCATGAAATTATTTTTGAGGGTTTCATTTCCCTTTAAGCATATTTCTTTCCTGATAAAAGAAAGTTGCAATAACTAATAAAATATTCTTTCCTTAAATCCACTTCCTTTTTAATGGTTAATAGCTAAAATACAATTTATTTTATTTCTCAGTATACACAAGCAAAAAACCACAGCAGGAGCCCCTTGTTCCAATTATTTATATTTTTATAGATCAGACAATCTGATTAGTTTTAAGTTGTATCTCCTTTTGGAGGGGAAAAAAGCTGAATTTATGAATCCCTTAAGAGTGCAGTGTCCGATATCTTTAAATAATATTAAAATGATAAGACTTGTCATGACAGAGATTATAGTACATCCCAGCAATACACTTTATTTATAGGTATCAGTCATTCTCCAATTTCTTTGATCTGACCAAAGGATTTTGAAGATGATTCATGTCACTTTGGTCGCTGCTTTCCAAGGCCATTCCAAAAGATGACAAGTTGTCACCTCTGGGCCAAAATTGTGTGGTAAATTCAATTCCTTTGTTGTCAATTGTGAATAGGCTTTGACATGACTTGCTTTGATTTGTGCGCTATAATACTGATTTCCTTCACTAGCTGGACATGTTAGGATATTTATTATAGTCTTTAAGTAAAAGACCTCAAATGTTCTTTAACAAAATAAAAAAAAAACAGTGGTAAGTTGCATCTATTTTTCACAGTTGTGTAGGAAAAACTGTATTTTTTCTTTTATTTATATATATATATATATATATATATATATATATATATATATATATATATATATATATATATATATATATATATATGAAAAAACAAGGAGTGGCTCGCTGCACAGCGCTAATCAGATGTTCCAAAAATTAAGAGTAAAAGACCTAAGATGTGATAGTACCGTGATATAACCTTTTACAATTACACACAGTAATTAATCTGACCGTTCTAAACTAGTAAGCGGTCACTACTGTAATAGAGTATTGGCAGTATCAATTGAGTTAAAGAACTGCTATAAATGGACACAATGTAAGGTAAGTAACAACATAAAACAGAAATGAAACCAAAGGTATACGAGAAAAATGTAGCAATGTGGCTAAAGATCTTCTTAGCACTGAGTTCAAAGGCTACTATAATACAATAATACAGTCTTATACAGGATCTGCAGTACAGGTATTTAGTCCAGACTTGTAATACTTCTAGACAGTGAACGACAATCCTTGTAGGGGCTCACAGCCTACTTACTTTCGTAGACCTCAATCACATGAGGTAAGATACAGGTATAGTCGACGGTAGTCTGCTCCACCGTTCCCCAGATGGTTTGCCTCAATTCCCGTGTGAAATCCCAAAAGGTTGTGGCCTTCTATGGGTTTGCGAGGCTCCGTGGGATGTTCGTGACCTGTTCGCCTCCCCAGACTTATCTCCCTTCACCGGGAGAGATGGTGACCTTCCTCTTACGGTTCCGGTGTCAATATGCAGGGGAAACAAATACAGGACATAGCATAATACTGTTTGTGATTTAAAAAACAGTTTTATTTTTGGCACAATTGAAATCGTACTCACAAACAAAACCTCAATTTGTATGAGGTATCAATATAACGTAAAATGAATCTCTTTCTCTGTGCTGTTAGCCCAATGTGGACGGATAATTTCACTAGGCACAGGAGACGCGTTTCAAAGTGTAAAACTTCTTCCTCGAGAGCCTCTGAGGAAGAAGTTTTACACTTTGAAACGCGTCAGGCTGGGTGTTGAATCTGGCTACTTGCTTCATTTTAACTATATATTATTTTGACATAGCGGTCTTTGAGACCTTTGTCCACCTTATTTCTATTTTTAACATTGTACTGTACGTGTTGGAATATCCGTCTCAGCTGTATTTCCTGTGCCTAGTGAAATTATCCGTCCACATTGGGCTAACAGCACAGAGAAAGAGATTCATTTTACGTTATATTGATACCTCATACAAATTGAGGTTTTGTTTGTGAGTACGATTTCAATTGTGCCAAAAATAAAACTGTTTTTTAAATCACAAACAGTATTATGCTATGTCCTGTATTTGTTTCCCCTGCATATTGACACCGGAACCGTAAGAGGAAGGTCACCATCTCTCCCGGTGAAGGGAGATAAGTCTGGGGAGGCGAACAGGTCACGAACATCCCACGGAGCCTCGCAAACCCATAGAAGGCCACAACCTTTTGGGATTTCACACGGGAATTGAGGCAAACCATCTGGGGAACGGTGGAGCAGACTACCGTCGACTATACCTGTATCTTACCTCATGTGATTGAGGTCTACGAAAGTAAGTAGGCTGTGAGCCCCTACAAGGATTGTCGTTCACTGTCTAGAAGTATTACAAGTCTGGACTAAATACCTGTACTGCAGATCCTGTATAAGACTGTATTATTGTATTATAGTAGCCTTTGAACTCAGTGCTAAGAAGATCTTTAGCCACATTGCTACATTTTTCTCGTATACCTTTGGTTTCATTTCTGTTTTATGTTGTTACTTACCTTACATTGTGTCCATTTATAGCAGTTCTTTAACTCAATTGATACTGCCAATACTCTATTACAGTAGTGACCGCTTACTAGTTTAGAACGGTCAGATTAATTACTGTGTGTAATTGTAAAAGGTTATATCACGGTACTATCACATCTTAGGTCTTTTACTCTTAATTTTTGGAACATCTGATTAGCGCTGTGCAGCGAGCCACTCCTTGTTTTTTCTTTAATTAATTCAGTGTGATTACACGTAAGGGTAATGTGAACACACCTATAGGCCCACTCCAGCAGCTTTTCATTAATAAGTGTTTGCTTTAGCGCCTCCAGTGTGACCTAAACCTAGGTTTAGTTCACATCAAAGAAAATCCTTTTTTTACACATATATATATATATATATATATATATATATATATATATATAAAAAATATATAATAAAGCGACAGATTATTTTTTTGATTGTTTAAAAACAAAGATAATCCCTTTATTACTCATTCCCTAGTTTTGCTTAACCGGTTATATTAATATACTTATATACCTCTGTGTTTACCTTGTATTTAAGCCTCTGCAGACTGCCCCCTTATCTCAGTTCTTTCGACAGACTTGCATTTTAGCCAACCAGTGCTGACTCATAAATTACTCCATGGGCGCGAGCACAATGTTATCTATATGGCATACATGAATTAGCAGTGTCTGAAAAACACTAAAAATGCACTGAGATAAGAGGTTGTTTTTTAACAGTTTCGAAATCAGTTTGATCCTACCTAGGTTGAGCTTTCAGAAAAGAATACTACAAGAACAAAGCAAATTTGATAAAAGTAAATTGGGAAGTTGTTTAAAATTGCATGCCCTATCGTAATCATGAAATTTGCTAAATGTAAATTGGGAAGTTGTTTAAAATTGCATGCCCTATCGTAATCATGAAAGTTTAATTTTTAAGGACATATTAGGTAAAACTCTTATTTATTTTTTTGTACAAAACATTGATGATTTAAAAATATATTGCACTGTTTTTTCCCCCAAAACTAGATGTATTTTGCATGCAATAAAAAGATTTATATGTTAAAATTTACAGTTATATTTATTTAAATTAAAAGTAATACTACAGTATTGCAGTGCTCGCCACAGAAAATTAAGAAGTAGCCGGGTAGGGGCAGTGTAATATTTTTTAATGTTTTTACATTTTCTGCTATCCAAAGCACAAATTAGTTGCATATTTCTACATAAATGTATTTAATGATATGGAATGGATCATTTTTAATATTAATATTTGTCTCATATGTGTGCGCCTATGTATAAAAACATTGGCTGAATATCTACCATATGACAATGGTCTTAATAGTATTTATATATATATTTCTCTTTGTATATAAAAATAGAAAAAAACGTTTTTTAGAATGGTGTGTTTATTCTGGATAAATAAAACAAAAAAATGCTGGTTATAATTAATATCAATTTATTAAAGTCATATGAACACTAGAATCAATCACAGCGAACCTTTCCCAATACATTGATAGGTATCTCCAAAATTATGTAATGAAACTGGACTCCTATCTAAAAGATTCCACAGAAGTCCTAAAACTCCTAGAAAACATTGTTTGGGAAGAGAACATGTGGCTAATAAGCTGCGACGTCACATCATTATACACCATCATTGACCATACCCAAGGAATAGAAGCTGTTAAACAATTCCTTAATGACGACCACAATATGAAACAGGAACAAAAAGATTTTATTTTGGAAAGTATAGATTTTATTTTAAAACATAACTATTTTTTGTTTGAAGACTTTTTTTACACCCAAATTTGTGGAACGGCAATGGGGACTAGGTTTGCACCCAGCTATGCTAATCTTTTTATGGGAGTTTGGGAAAAACAATTCCTCGACACCCATGAGCTGGGTGCAAACCTAGTCCTATATAAAAGATACATAGATGATGTAATAATTATCTGGAGAGGGACCCCTGAGAACTTTGAAATAATGTTTAACGAAATGAATAAGAACAACTACAATATCCGCTTCACTAAAGAAATGAGTAACACAAATCTAAACTTCCTTGACTTAGAAATCTATATTGAAAATAACACCATCAATACAAGAACCTACTTTAAACCGGTAGATAGTAATAATTTCATCCATTCAAGTAGCAGCCATCACCAAACTTGGAAGAATAACATACCGAAAGGACAAATGATGAGGGTAATGAAAAACTGTAATAAACCTGAGGATTATGATAATCAATCCAAAGTGCTTAAGTCAAAGTTTATAGAAAGAGGCTATAGTGAAGAGTTTGTAGAGAATATTAGACAAGGAGTAGGAAAAATGGAAAGAAATGCCATACTAAATAATAACAAAAAATCTAAAGATAATATCTACTCTAAACAGAATAAGCTAAATATTCCTTTTATAAGTGATTTTAATGCGAACTACAGAATAACAGAAAAAAATTTAAAAAAACATTGGCACATGCTAAAACAAGACAAAATCATTGGTCCGCTCATTGCTGAAAAACCTAGGTTTATATATAGAAAAGCAAATAATTTAAAAAACATACTCGCCCCAACCCAAATTAAACAACATAAGAAAATAGATAAAGATCTAACAGGACAAGATTTAAAAGGTTTCTTTCCATGTTTTATATGCAAATCCTGCAGACACTCTAAGAAAAGCAAATCAGTCATATCACATATTAACAAAAGAGAATTTAAAATTCAAGATTGCATAAGATGCACAGATAGAAATATTGTTTATATGATTCAGTGCAAATGTGGAATACAATACGTGGGCGAATCAGAACGCCCACTCCGTGAAAGAATATGTGAACACATTTTATCTATTGAAAATATGGACGAGGATAGAAATAAGGACCTTCCCGTCCCTAAACATTTTAAAGCTTGTAATAACGGCAATTTAATATATTTTAACTATATGGGTATAGCTAAACTGCAAAAACATAAAAGAGGGGGTGATAATCAAAAAAGATTGTTGCAGTTAAAAAGTAAATGGATCTATAATCTTGACACACTTCACACACAAGGTTTGAATTTAGAAATAGAACTAAGAAGTTTCTTTACATAGATCATTGCCCATTCTATAAATCCAAAAATAAAACATACTGTACATACTTGCAACTCTTTTAGTGGGAGTGTCCCGTCTGTCAATCACACAGTACTTTTTAGATATAAGTATATATTAAGTTAGTATATGTACACATAGTTTAGTCTCTTTGTCATATAGAAAAAACCTTTGTTAATTAAATATAAAAATGTATTCCAATTTTTTATTAACCCACTCCAAACAATAACCTAAATCTTTATTAATTGGAAAATTATAATTCTTATGGTTTTTATGAAAAATAGTTTTTGGTTTTTATAAATTGCTATATATGCTGGTTTTCTATAATATTCTTAAGTATAATCTGGTTTTATTAGCACTAACATTTAGGTAAACTTATCTTTAGAGATTCAATACAAATATGTTGATCCTTTAACAAAGAAGAAAAGAGAACTAAGATAATTGTTTTTTATTCATTATTTTTTATTTATTTTTTAACCACAAAAGATGTACAAAATTACAAAGTTTCCTTTAAACTAGTGGAACTATGCAGATAATCTGAATCCAGTCCTTTTGACAAATGCTATTATGGAGTTAATAAGAAACACTCAATTACCCACATAATTGATTATCCAAAGAGGCTTAACACAAAGGGTATATAAGAGGATATTCCTGGCAGATCTGACATAAGCTTGAGAAAGGCTCCCTGGAGCTGAAACGCGTTGCTTGGACACAGACTGCTACAATGGAACAGCTGCTTGCACTGCATCGGATTACTTTGCTTTCTGCCATCTACTGCCAACCTGTCAATCCCGCACTTGGTGGGCGTGTTCGGTTCTGGTCACGCCCACCGAGTGACAGAGGCGATCAGCAGGAGACATACACGCTAAAAACAGCGTTCCTAGGAACTTTGAAACAATTAAGAAAGTTTCTCATCTACTATCTGGACCTACAGGTATATTAAGCTGAACGGAACTCAAATAAGGTACCTTATTTAGAAGCGAAGAAATAGCTTGTTGCTTCACATACCTAACATCATAAGAAAAACTGCTAAGTGTTTAAATAAACTGATAAGTGTTGAAAGCGATATAAAAACGTAACATACACCTGATTTACCCACAAGCGGTTCAATCATTAGCCCAATTCTTTGGTTATACGTCAAAAGGCTGACACTAGAGACTCATTGTTGAAACAGCTATCAGAGCTGTCTTTAGGAACTGTGTTTAATAGAGGCTTTTTTTTCTAAATTTCACTGGATTTGAGAGTTGATTTTAAAAGCCAAAAAAATCTTCTTTTTTCTAAAGAAAGTGTTCATAGATACACTCCAGCATTCAAATTAAGTTTTTAGCTTTATTTAGTGTTTTTATTATACACATATCTTCTCTTTGCTAGTCACATTTTAATAATTCAGGTTGGTACCAACTCCTTCATTAACCATTCAGACTAGATAGTTATTTTAAATTGAGTGTTCATATGACTTTAATAAATTGATATTATTTATAACCAGCATTTTTTTGTTTTATTTATCCAGAATAAACACACCATTCTAAAAAACGTTTTTTTCTATTTTTATATACAAAGAGAAATATATATATAAATACTATTAAGACCATTGTCATATGGTAGATATTCAGCCAATGTTTTTATACATAGGCGCACACATATGAGACAAATATTTCTATTGCCAACAAACCACTCAGACGATTTGGGGTGTCTGATTTTTATGTGAAGTTTTATCTACCACCAGCGCATTGATTTTTAGTTGTAACCTAAACATAGTCATTTTTAATATTAGCTAAAATTTTAGCCGGGTGGTCAGTAAAATCATCTGGGGGTCGCACCCACTAAAAAGGTCCTAGGGAGAGCAATTTGTTAGTTTGTATTTGCTACTAATCCACACTTGCTTCCACAGCTCTACTGGCGGAAAGGGACAACATTTTAATGTCCCTTTAAGTAACTTTTATTTCATCCCTGCAAAAAAAGAAAACAAAGAAACACATTTACAAAGACATGTTCCCATTTCCATGTCCAATAATGTAGCAGCAAGCAGTTTGAAATGCACTGTGGTGACCGAGATTAGACTTAGAGTGCACAAAGCGCGTCCCGTATAAACCTGTTCTTGAAGGTGCAATCTCGTTTGCACGTCTCCTAAGCAGATACAATTTTTCAATGAAGCGGGTTTGTGCGTCACAATATCACTACTGTTAAAATCCAATATAAAAAGATAATATAAGTCCCTTCAATAGAAACCCATAGTCAGCATCTTGTTTTACGATTACTCCAAAATGGAAACATTGTTTTAACAAACAATACAAATTAAAGCGACATTAAAGACTAAATAGATTTTATAACCATAGCATTGTGGTTATTCCACACCTTCAATTAGTCATGGGTGCAGCCATGTTAAAATCTATCTTTCACTACATTCCAGTGCTGACATATTTCCATATGTGCAGCAACTCTCCTTCTGACACTTGCAGTGTAACCTAGGTTCCATAATGGCAGTGCCCATGCGTAGAGGTAGATTTAGTATTTAGTGTCCCTTTAACATAGTAAAAAGACAATACTTGTGAAGTATGTGGCTTTAAGAAAAAAACTTAATTTTTTATAAAAAAAAAAGTATTTTTATTTTATTTAAACTGAGAATAAGAATGAAGGGTCTCAATTTGAATCTGTACAGGTACAGATTCACAAGCAGTGGCAGTACTTATTTGCATAAAGGGTTAATGCATACATTGAAGGAATAGGAAAGTCAAAATGAAACTAGCATGATTCTAATGGAACATGTCAATTTAAAGGGACACTGTACCCAAAAAAATCCTTTCGTGATTTAGATTGAGCATGAAATTTTAATCAACTTTCTAATTTACTCCTATTATCAAATTTTCTTCATTCTCTTGGTATCTTTATTTGAAATGCAAGAATGTAAGTTTAGATGCCGGCCCATTTTTGGTGAACAACCTGAGTTGTCCTTGCTGATTGGTGTATAAATTCATCCACCAATAGAAAAGTGCTGTCCAGAGTACTGAAACCAAAAAAAAATCTTAGATGCCTTCTTTTTCAAATAATGATAGCAAGAGAACGAAGAAAAATTGATAATAGGAGTAAATTAGAAAGTTGCTTAAAATTGCATGCTCTTTCTGAATTACAAAAGAAAAAATTTGGGTACAGTGTCCCTTTAAGACGGTTTTAAATTCACTTCTATTTTCAAGTTTACTTTGTTCTCTTGGTATCCTCTGTTGAAGAAAAGAATATGTACATATACCACACTACTGAGAGTTCGCTGGTGATTGGTGTCTACAAACATTTGTCTATTTCTTGTCTCACAAGATATTTTCAGCTAGCTCCCAGTAGTGCATTGTTGCTCTGGAGCTGACTTTATCAGTGTGCTTAATCCCTTTACAGGGGTTAACCACACTGTTGTATGCAAACAGTATTGCAATAATAAAATGCTCTAGCAAGGGAATTAAAGAATGCTTGTGCAACAAGCTTTTAAACTCTTTGGCATTAAAAGCTTCTAATGAATGAAATTAATAATAGTTGTTTTCAGTTTGTCCCAAGTATGGAAATATTAGTGTATATAATTACATATATTCTCAAACATTCAATGTCATGGTCTCCTTGAAAATAAAACCAAAAAATCAATCTATTTACATCTAATTTTATTGCATAATAATGCCTTAAGGCAACTTTTAATTTCACCCTGCGGCTTTACCTTTTTTTCTCTATATGCAATTAGTTCTCTGTTCTGTTCTCATTATTTGAAATTAAATTATATAATAATAACAGATAACATCAATGAGCACTGTAAACCACCCACTGTGTTCCATTTATTTATTTTCTGGTTTTAACTTAGTTAAAAAAAGATTTGTGCTATAGTTTGTTAGATATAGTTATTAGTTATATGGAATGCAAACCAAATAATTTAAGTACTATAAATATATATACAGGCGTACCTCAGATATATTGTGAGTTCGGTTCCAGACCAACGCAATAAATTGAATATAACGTGTCAAGTCCAGCGGGAACGCATGGGAACAGATTTCCTACACTTTTTGCAAGTGGAACTAAGTTCCCCTGGACAGAGAAAATAAATACTTCAGTAAACACTGCTGCTGCTGATGGGAGTAGCTGGAGCACAGTCTGGTAAGAGGGATAATGAGATCCTCTAGTAATGATGACCACTGCTAGATAAATCCTGAATGCAGGTTCGCTTGCGTGAATCTGCAGTCAAAGGGTATAGAAGGACTTAATAAATCAAGACCTAAAACATCAGACGTTCATATGTGTCTAGTTTAGTTATTTTAAAGTTGTTTTATAAGTTCAGTGTTTCACCCCAAAAAATGTGCACATCAAGCAGGGGAGAGCCATGTCCTTCCATCTTTCTGCTACCTCTCTGATTGAAATTTTTTTATGTTCCTCCAGAGATAGTTGGGAAGAGGTTTGCAAAGAAAATAGTCCTGGCAAATTACAGGTGTTTGTGAAACATCTTGTGGTAGGATAAACCCAATTATTTTATTTTATACACCAATAGTATGTGCAGTCTGTTTATCTATGTTGGTGTCTGTATTTCTATCAATTTATGGTCAGCAGACCAGATTCTCAGAATGCTGACCTGTGCAAGATAATGTATTTGCTGCAGATTCAACCTTACCAGTTTCATCCAAAGTGAAGGGTGATCTGTTTTGCTTTCAATGTTACTGTGCCCCTTATGCCTCCTGCTTCCTCTGCAAGTGTTACTTGCTTCACATTTATTTGGTTTATGTGTTAATGGTAAAAGACAATCACACTCAGCCACTTTGTGACCATAATTTAACTTTAAATCACATTATCATTGTTTCTTACTGCAGAGTGAGTGCACACACAAACCTTACCAAGATCATATCAGATGTTTAAATTACAAAGCCTTAGACATCCTGGGTAACATCGCCTAAAATTTTACTAAGGTTCTTAGCTTTTTGAATTATTCAACATCATCTTTATACTAATGCCCCTTCATGTGTTCTAAAACGTGTGTGTCTGGCTTCTCAGTCTTCAGTATCATTTGAATCCTAAATTACAAATGAAAATTATATCCTTGCCATGTAAAAATGAAACCGTGAATGTCCATTCTCGGGCCCAAAGGCAACCATTCAGCCCTTTATTGGTTTTCATTTGCTTTAATTTATCAGAGTGTATAGATTATATATATATATATATATATATATATATATATATATATATATATATATATATATATATATATATATATATATATATATGTAAATACAGTGCATATAAAAGCTATATATACACACACTATACTGTAGCCTATTAAGTGTGCAATAGCATGTCTAAAAAATACTTTGTTAAAAAATACATGCTAACCATCATCTGGCCTTCAGTTAGTCATAATCTTTTGTCTGGTGGTATGTATATAAGTGCATGTATGTATGAATGTATATATATATATATATATACAGTATATATGTGTGTATTTGTGTTTATACGTGTATATATGTTGGAAAAATGGTGCTGATGGACTTTATACATGGTTGCCACAAACCTTCTAAAAAGAACAATATCTGCGAAGATATATATATATATATATATATATATATATATATATATATATATATATACATACACATACACAGTATCTCACAAAAGTGACTACACCCCTCACATTTTTGTAAATATTTTATTATATCTTTTCATGTGACAACACTGAAGAAATGACTTTGCTACAATGTAAAGTAGTGAGTGTACAGCCTGTATAACAGTGTTTGCTGTCCCCTCAAAATAATGCAACACACAGCCATAACTGTCTAAATCATTGGCAACAAAAGTGAGTACACCCCAAAGTGGAAATGTCTAAATTGGACCCAATTAGCCATTTTCCCTCCCCGATGTCATGTGACTTGTTAGTGTTACATGATCTCATTTGTGAATGGGGAGCAGGTGTGTTAAATTTGGTGTTATCGCTCTCACACTCTCTCATACTGGTCACTGGAAGTTCAACATGGCACCTCATGGCAAAGAACTCTGACAATCTGAAAAAAAGAATTGTTGCTCTACATAAAGATGGCCTAGGCTATAAGAAGATGGCCAAGACCCTGAAACTGAGCTGCAGCACAGTGGGCAAGACCATACAGCAGTTTCGCAGAACAGGTTCCACTCAAAACAAGCCTCACCATGGACGACCAAAGAGGTTGAGTGAACTTGCTCAGCGTCATATCCAGAGGTTGTCTTTGGGAAATAGACGTATGAGTGCTGCCAGCATTGCTGCAAAATATGACACTTTGGGCCCAATTTGGGCATTTCCACTTAGGGGTGTACTCACTTTTGTTGCCAACGGTTTAGACATTAATGGCTGTGTGTTGAGTTATTTTGAGGGGACAGCAAATGTACACTGTTATACAGGCAGTACACTCACTACTTTACATTGTAACAAAGTGTCATTTCTTCAGTGTTATCACATGAAAAGATATAATAAAATATTAACAAAAATGTTAGGGGTGTACTCACTTTTGTGAGATACTGTATATATATATATATATATATATGTGTGTGTGTATGTGTATATATATATATATATATATATATATATATATTATGACAAAACTAATGGGATTGTGTATAATGGAATCTATATTTCCCCAAAATTTCGACAATGTTCTTAGTGGAATTAAAAATATATTAATTGTGTATCATGGACCGGGAATTCACTCCACAGGTTGGATGTGGCAGAGAATTGCAAGTTTTCCCTGCAAACTAAGGCCTAGATTTGGAGTTTGGCGTTAGCCGGGAAAACCAGCGTTAGAGGCTCCTAATGCTGGTTTTAGGCTACCGCCGGTATTTGGAGTCACTCAAAATAGGGTCTAACGCTCACTTTTCAGCCACGACTTTTCCATACCGCAGATCCCCTTACGTAAATTGCGTATCCTATCTTTTCAATGGGATCTTTCTAACTCCGGTATTTAGAGTCGTGTCTGAAGTGAGCGTTAGACATCTAACGACAAAACTCCAGCCGCAGGAAAAAAGTCAGTAGTTAAGAGCTTTCTGGGCTAACGCCGGTTTATAAAGCTCTTAACTACTGTGCTCTAAAGTACACTAACACCCATAAACTACCTATGTACCCCTAAACCGAGGTCCCCCCACATCGCCGCAACTCGATTAAATTTTTTTAACCCCTAATCTGCCGACCGCCACCTACGTTATACTTATGTACCCCTAATCTGCTGCCCCTAACACCGCCGACCCCTGTATTATATTTATTAACCCCTAACCTGCCCCCCACAACGTCGCCTCCACCTACCTACACTTATTAACCCCTAATCTGCCGACCGCAAAGCGCCGCCACCTACGTTATCCTTATGTACCCCTAATCTGCTGCCCCTAACACCGCCGACCCCTATATTATATTTATTAACCCCTAATCTGCCCCCCACAACGTCGCCTCCACCTGCCTACACTTATTAACCCCTAATCTGCCGACCGGAGCTCACCGCTATTCTAATAAATGTATTAACCCCTAAAGCTAAGTCTAACCCTAACACTAACACCCCCCTAAGTTAAATATAATTTACATCTAACGAAATTAATTAACTCTTATTAAATAAATTATTCCTATTTAAAGATAAATACTTACCTGTAAAATAAATCCTAATATAGCTACAATATAAATTATAATTATATTATAGCTATTTTAGGATTTATATTTATTTTACAGGTAACTTTGTATTTATTTTAACCAGGTACAATAGCTATTAAATAGTTAATAACTATTTAATAGCTACCTAGTTAAAATAATTACAAAATTACCTGTAAAATAAATCCTAACCTAAGTTACAATTAAACCTAACACTACACTATCAATAAATTAATTAAATACAATTCCTACAAATAAATACAATTAAATAAACTAGCTAAAGTACAAAAAATAAAAAAGAACTAAGTTACAAAAAATAAAAAAATATTTACAAACATAATAAAAATATTACAACAATTTTAATCTAATTACACCTACTCTAAGCCCCCTAATAAAATAACAAAGCCCCCCAAAATAAAAAAAATGCCCTACCCTATTCTAAATTACTAAAGTTCAAAGCTCTTTTACCTTACCAGCCCTGAACAGGGCCCTTTGCGGGGCATGCCCCAAAGAATTCAGCTCTTTTGCCTGTAAAAAAAAACATACAATACCCCCCCCAACATTACAACCCACCATCCACATACCCCTAATCTAACCCAAACCCCCCTTAAATAAACCTAACACTAAGCCCCTGAAGATCTTCCTACCTTATCTTCACCCTGCCAGGTTCACCGATCCATCCTGAAGAGCTCCTCCGATGTCCTGATCCAAGCCCAAGCGGGGGGCTGAAGAGGTCCATGATCTGGCTGAAGTCTTCATCCAAGCGGGAGCTGAAGAGGTCCATGATCCGGATGAAGTCTTCATCCAAGCGGGAGCTGGAGAGGTGCATGATCCGGATGAAGTCTTCTATCAACGGCATCTTCAATCTTCTTTCTTCCTGATCCATCTTGCAGACCTCCGACGTGGAACATCCTCTTCTCCCGACACCTACTAGCCGAATGACGGTTCCTTTAAGGGACGTCATCCAAGATGGCGTCCCTTGAATTCCGATTGGCTGATAGGATTCTATCAGCCAATCGGAATTAAGGTAGGAATATTCTGATTGGCTGATGGAATCAGCCAATCAGAATTTAGCTCAATCTGATTGGCTGATTGGATCAGCCAATCGAATTGAACTTGATTCTGATTGGCTGATTCCATCAGCCAATCAGAATATTCCTACCTTAATTCCGATTGGCTGATAGAATTCTATCAGCCAATCGGAATTCGAGGGACGCCATCTTGGATGACGTCCCTTAAAGGAACCGTCATTCGGCTAGTAAGCGTCGGGAGAAGAGGATTTTCCGCTTCGGAGGTCTGCAAGATGGATCCGGAAGAAAAAAGATTGAAGATGCCGTTGATAGAAGACTTCATCCGGATTATGGACCTCTTCAGCTCCCGCTTGGATGAAGACTTCATCCGGATCATGGACCTCTTCAGCTCCCGCTTGGATGAAGACTTCAGCCGGATCATGGACCTCTTCAGCCCCCCGCTTGGGCTTGGATCAGGACATCGGAGGAGCTCTTCAGGACGGATCGGTGAACCTGGTATGGTGAAGATAAGGTAGGAAGATCTTCAGGGGCTTAGTGTTAGGTTTATTTAAGGGGGGTTTGGGTAAGATTAGGGGTATGTGGGTGGTGGGTTGTAATGTTGGGGGGGGGGGGTATTGTATGTTTTTTTTTACAGGCAAAAGAGCTGAATTCTTTGGGGCATGCCCCGCAAAGGACCCTGTTCAGGGCTGGTAAGGTAAAAGAGCTTTGAACTTTAGTAATATAGAATAGGGTAGGGCATTTTTTTATTTTGGGGGGCTTTATTATTTTATTAGGGGGCTTAGAGTAGGTGTAATTAGTTTAAAATTGTTGTAATATTTTTATTATGTTTGTAAATATTTTTTTATTTTTTGTAACTTAGTTCTTTTCTCCAACATAGGTGTGTCCGGTCCACGGCGTCATCCTTACTTGTGGGATATTCTCTTCCCCAACAGGAAATGGCAAAGAGCCCAGCAAAGCTGGTCACATGATCCCTCCTAGGCTCCGCCTACCCCAGTCATTCTCTTTGCCGTTGTACAGGCAACATCTCCACGGAGATGGCTTAGAGTTTTTTAGTGTTTAACTGTAGTTTTTATTATTCAATCAAGAGTTTGTTATTTTAAAATAGTGCTGGTATGTACTATTTACTCTGAAACAGAAAAGAGATGAAGATTTCTGTTTGTATGAGGAAAATGATTTTAGCAACCGTTACTAAAATCCATGGCTGTTCCACACAGGACTGTTGAGAGGAATTAACTTCAGTTGGGGGAACAGTGAGCAGTCTTTTGCTGCTTGAGGTATGACACATTCTAACAAGACGATGTAATGCTGGAAGCTGTCATTTTCCCTATGGGATCCGGTAAGCCATTTTTATTCAGACAGTAAATAAGGGCTTCACAAGGGCTTATTAAGACTGTAGACATTTTCTGGGCTAAATCGATTCATATATTACACATATTTAGCCTTGAGGAATCATTTAATCTGGGTATTTTTGTTAAATAATATCGGCAGGCACTGTTTTAGACACCTTATTCTCTAGGGGCTTTCCCTAATCATAGGCAGAGCCTCATTTTCGCGCCGGTATTGCGCACTTGTTTTTGAGCAGCATGACATGCAGTCGCATGTGTGAGGATCTCTGATACATAGAAAAGACTTTCTGAAGGCGTCATTTGGTATCGTATTCCCCTTTGTGCTTGGTTGGGTCTCAGCAAAGCAGATACCAGGGACTGTAAAGGGGTTAAAGTTAAAAACGGCTCCGGTTCCGTTTATTTTAAGGGTTAAAGCTTCCAAATTTGGTGTGCAATACTTTTAAGGCTTTAAGACACTGTGGTGAAATTTTGGTGAATTTTGAACAATTCCTTCATACTTTTTCGCAATTGCAGTAATAAAGTGTGTTCAGTTTAAAATTTAAAGTGACAGTAACGGTTTTATTTTAAAACGTTTTTTGTACTTTGTTATCAAGTTTATGCCTGTTTAACATGTCTGAACTACCAGATAGACTGTGTTCTGAATGTGGGGAAGCCAAGGTTCCTTCTCATTTAAATAAATGTGATTTATGTGACACTGAAAATGATGCCCAAGATGATTCCTCAAGTGAGGGGAGTAAGCATGGTACTGCATCATTCCCTCCTTCGTCTACACGAGTCTTGCCCACTCAGGAGGCCCCTAGTACATCTAGCGCGCCAATACTCCTTACTATGCAACAATTAACGGCTGTAATGGATATTTCTATCAAAAACATTTTAGCCAAAATGCCCACTTATCAGCGTAAGCGCGACTGCTCTGTTTTAGATACTGAAGAGCATGAGGACGCTGATGATAATGGTTCTGAAATGCCCCTACACCAGTCTGAGGGGGCCAGGGAGGTTTTGTCTGAGGGAGAAATTTCAGATTCAGGGAAAATTTCTCAACAAGCTGAACCCGATGTGATTACATTTAAATTTAAGTTGGAACATCTCCGCGCTCTGCTTAAGGAGGTATTATCCACTCTGGATGATTGTGAGAATTTGATCATCCCAGAGAAACTATGTAAAATGGACAAGTTCCTAGAGGTCCCGGGGCTCCCAGAAGCTTTTCCTATACCCAAGCGGGTGGCGGACATTGTAAATAAAGAATGGGAAAGGCCCGGTATACCTTTCGTCCCTCCCCCCATATTTAAAAAATTGTTTCCTATGGTCGACCCTAGAAAGGACTTATGGCAGACTGTCCCCAAGGTTGAGGGAGCGGTTTCTACTTTAAACAAACGCACCACTATACCCATAGAAGATAGTTGTGCTTTCAAAGATCCTATGGATAAAAAATTAGAAGGTTTGCTTAAAAAGATGTTTGTTCAGCAAGGTTACCTTCTACAACCAATTTCATGCAGCTAATTCTTTCACCCTAGACGCCACTTTGCAATTGGCTAGGTTAGCGGCGAAGAATTCTGGGTTTGCTATTGTGGCGCGTAGAGCGCTTTGGTTGAAATCTTGGTCAGCGGATGCGTCTTCCAAGAACAAACTCCTTAACATTCCTTTCAAGGGGAAAACGCTGTTTGGCCCTGACTTGAAAGAGATTATCCCTGATATCACTGGGGGTAAGGGCCACGCCCTTCCTCAGGATAGGTCTTTCAAGGCCAAAAATAAACCTAATTTTCGTCCCTTTCGTAGAAACGGACCAGCCCCAAGTGCTACGTCCTCTAAGCAAGAGGGTAATACTTCTCAAGCCAAGCCAGCCTGGAGACCAATGCAAGGCTGGAACAAGGGAAAGCAGGCCAAGAAACCTGCCACTGCTACCAAGACAGCATGAAATGTTGGCCCCCGATCCGGGACCGGATCTGGTGGGGGGCAGACTCTCTCTCTTCGCTCAGGCTTGGGCAAGAGATGTTCTGGATCCTTGGGCACTAGAAATAGTCTCCCAAGGTTATCTTCTGGAATTCAAGGGGCTTCCCCCAAGGGGGAGGTTCCACAGGTCTCAATTGTCTTCAGACCACATAAAGAGACAGGCATTCTTACATTGTGTAGAAGACCTGTTAAAAATGGGAGTGATTCATCCTGTTCCATTAGGAGAACAAGGGATGGGGTTCTACTCCAATCTGTTCATAGTTCCCACAAAAGAGGGAACGTTCAGACCAATCTTAGATCTCAAGATCTTAAACAAGTTTCTCAAGGTTCCATCGTTCAAAATGGAAACCATTCGAACAATTCTTCCTTCCATCCAGGAAGGTCAATTCATGACCACGTTGGATTTAAAGGATGCGTATCTACATATTCCTATCCACAAGGAACATCATCGGTTCCTAAGGTTCGCATTCCTGGACAAGCATTACCAGTTCGTGGCGCTTCCTTTCGGATTAGCCACTGCTCCAAGGATTTTCACAAAGGTACTAGGGTCCCTTCTAGCGGTGCTAAGACCAAGGGGCATTGCAGTAGTACCTTACTTGGACGACATTCTGATTCAAGCGTCGTCCCTTCCTCAAGCAAAGGCTCACACGGACATAGTCCTGGCCTTTCTCAGATCTCACGGATGGAAAGTGAACGTGGAAAAGAGTTCTCTATCTCCGTCGACAAGGGTTCCCTTCTTGGGAACAATAATAGACTCCTTAGAAATGAGGATTTTTCTGACAGAGGCCAGAAAAACAAAACTTCTAAACTCTTGTCAAACACTTCATTCTGTTCCTCTTCCTTCCATAGCGCAGTGCATGGAAGTAATAGGTTTGATGGTAGCGGCAATGGACATAGTTCCTTTTGCGCGCATTCATCTAAGACCATTACAACTGTGCATGCTCAGTCAGTGGAATGGGGACTATACAGACTTGTCTCCGAAGATACAAGTAAATCAGAGGACCAGAGACTCACTCCGTTGGTGGCTGTCCCTGGACAACCTGTCACAAGGGATGACCTCCCGCAGACCAGAGTGGGTCATTGTCACGACCGACGCCAGTCTGATGGGCTGGGGCGCGGTCTGGGGATCCCTGAAAGCTCAGGGTCTTTGGTCTCGGGAAGAATCTCTTCTACCGATAAATATTCTGGAACTGAGAGCGATATTCAATGCTCTCAAGGCTTGGCCTCAGCTAGCAAAGGCCAAGTTCATACGGTTTCAATCAGACAACATGACGACTGTTGCGTACATCAACCATCAGGGGGGAACAAGGAGTTCCCTGGCGATGGAAGAAGTGACCAAAATCATTCAATGGGCGGAGACTCACTCCTGCCACCTGTCTGCAATCCACATCCCAGGAGTGGAAAATTGGGAAGCGGATTTTCTGAGTCGTCAGACATTACATCCGGGGGAGTGGGAACTCCATCCGGAAATCTTTGCCCAAATTACACAACTGTGGGGCATTCCAGACATGGATCTGATGGCCTCTCGGCAGAACTTCAAGGTTCCTTGCTACGGGTCCAGATCCAGGGATCCCAAGGCGACTCTAGTAGATGCACTAGTAGCACCTTGGACCTTCAAACTAGCTTATGTATTCCCGCCGTTTCCTCTCATCCCCAGGCTGGTAGCCAGGATCAATCAGGAGAGGGCGTCGGTGATCTTGATAGCTCCTGCGTGGCCACGCAGGACTTGGTATGCAGATCTGGTGAATATGTCATCGGCTCCACCATGGAAGCTACCTTTGAGACGAGACCTTCTTGTTCAAGGTCCGTTCGAACATCCGAATCTGGTCTCACTCCAGCTGACTGCTTGGAGATTGAACGCTTGATCTTATCAAAACGAGGGTTCTCAGATTCTGTTATTGATACTCTTGTTCAGGCCAGAAAGCCTGTAACTAGAAAAATTTACCACAAAATATGGAAAAAATATATCTGTTGGTGTGAATCTAAAGGATTCCCTTGGGACAAGGTAAAGATTCCTAAGATTCTATCCTTTCTTCAAGAAGGATTGGAGAAAGGATTATCTGCAAGTTCCTTGAAGGGACAGATTTCTGCCTTGTCGGTGTTACTTCACAAAAAACTGGCAGCTGTGCCAGATGTTCAAGCCTTTGTCCAGGCTCTGGTTAGAATCAAGCCTGTTTACAAACCTTTGACTCCTCCTTGGAGTCTCAACTTAGTTCTTTCAGTTCTTCAGGGGGTTCCGTTTGAACCCTTACATTCCGTTGATATTAAGTTATTATCTTGGAAAGTTTTGTTTTTGGTTGCAATTTCTTCTGCTAGAAGAGTTTCAGAATTATCTGCTCTGCAGTGTTCTCCTCCTTATCTGGTGTTCCATGCAGATAAGGTGGTTTTACGTACTAAACCTGGTTTTCTTCCAAAAGTTGTTTCTAACAAAAACATTAACCAGGAGATAGTCGTGCCTTCTTTGTGTCCGAAACCAGTTTCGAAGAAGGAACGGTTGTTGCACAATTTGGATGTTGTTCGCGCTCTAAAATTCTATTTAGATGCTACAAAGGATTTTAGACAAACATCTTCCTTGTTTGTTGTTTATTCTGGTAAAAGGAGAGGTCAAAAAGCAACTTCTACCTCTCTCTCTTTTTGGATTAAAAGCATCATCAGATTGGCTTACGAGACTGCCGGACGGCAGCCTCCTGAAAGAATCACAGCTCATTCCACTAGGGCTGTGGCTTCCACATGGGCCTTCAAGAACGAGGCTTCTGTTGATCAGATATGTAGGGCAGCGACTTGGTCTTCACTGCACACTTTTACCAAATTTTACAAGTTTGATACTTTTGCTTCTTCTGAGGCTATTTTTGGGAGAAAGGTTTTGCAAGCCGTGGTGCCTTCCATTTAGGTGACCTGATTTGCTCCCTCCCTTCATCCGTGTCCTAAAGCTTTGGTATTGGTTCCCACAAGTAAGGATGACGCCGTGGACCGGACACACCTATGTTGGAGAAAACAGAATTTATGTTTACCTGATAAATTACTTTCTCCAACGGTGTGTCCGGTCCACGGCCCGCCCTGGTTTTTTAATCAGGTCTGATAATTTATTTTCTTTAACTACAGTCACCACGGTATCATATGGTTTCTCCTATGCAAATATTCCTCCTTAACGTCGGTCGAATGACTGGGGTAGGCGGAGCCTAGGAGGGATCATGTGACCAGCTTTGCTGGGCTCTTTGCCATTTCCTGTTGGGGAAGAGAATATCCCACAAGTAAGGATGACGCCGTGGACCGGACACACCGTTGGAGAAAGTAATTTATCAGGTAAACATAAATTCTGTTTTTTATTTTTTGTACTTTAGCTAGTTTATTTAATTGTATTTATTTGTAGGAATTGTATTTAATTAATTTATTGATAGTGTAGTGTTAGGTTAATTGTAGGTAGTTTATTTAATTAATTTATTGATAGTATAGTGTTAGGTTTAATTGTAACTTAGGTTAGGATTTATTTTACAGGTAATTTTGTAATTATTTTAACTATTTTAGCTATTAAATAGTTCTTAACTATTTAATAGCTATTGTACCTGGTTAAAATAAATACAAAGTTACCTGTAAAATAAATATAAATCCTAAAATAGCTATAATATAATTATAATTTATATTGTAGCTATATTAGGATTTATTTTACAGGTAAGTATTTATCTTTAAATAGGAATAATTTATTTAATAAGAGTTAATTAATTTCGTTAGGTGTAAATTATATTTAACTTAGGGGGGTGTTAGTGTTAGGGTTAGACTTAGCTTTAGGGGTTAATACATTTATTAGAATAGCGGTGAGCTCCAGTCGGCAGATTAGGGGTTAATTATTGAAGTTAGGTGTCGGTGATGTTAGGGAGGGCAGATTAGGGGTTAATACTATTTATTATAGGGTTAGTGAGGCGGATTAGGGGTTAATAACTTTATTATAGTAGCGCTCAGGTCCGGTCGGCAGATTAGGGGTTAATAAGTGTAGGCAGGTGGAGGCGACATTGTGGGGGGCAGATTAGGGGTTAATAAATATAATATAGGGGTCGGCGATGTTAGGGCAGCAGATTAGGGGTACATAGGGATAATGTAAGTAGCGGCGGTTTACGGAGCGGCAGATTAGGGGTTAATAATAATATGCAGGGGTCAGCGATAGCGGGGGCGGCAGATTAGGGGTTAATAAGTGTAAGGTTAGGGGTGTTTAGACTCGGGGTACATGTTAGGGTGTTAGGTGCAGACGTAGGAAGTGTTTCCGCATAGCAAACAATGGGGCTGCGTTAGGAGCTGAACGCGGCTTTTTTGCAGGTGTTAGGTTTTTTTTCAGCTCAAACAGCCCCATTGTTTCCTATGGGAGAATCGTGCACGAGCACGTTTTTGAGGCTGGCCGCTTGCGTAAGCAACTCTGGTATCGAGAGTTGAAGCTGCGTTAAAAATGCTCTACGCTCCTTTTTTGGAGCCTAACGCAGCCTTTATGTGGACTCTCAATACCAGAGTTATTTTTATGGTGCGGCCAGAAAAAAGCTGGCGTTAGTTTTTCGGGTCGTTACCGACAAAACTCCAAATCTAGCTGTAAGGTTTTTTCACCTGCAGTTAGTTAATGTCAATTTGCTCTTGTTAAATAGTGTGTGCTGAGGCTGCTAGTTAGAGCCTGTATGTGACAGAAAGAATTTATGCTGACGTTGTGCTGCTGTCTAAAAGTTCTATGCCTGTAAGTTTGAAGACTATTCCTAATTTTGTAGTTGTGTGGAAGAGCCACATAACTTTAGTCAGGACTGCTTTATTTTGTTTATAAGCGCTATTGTGCAAGGATTTATTTTGTTTTTGTTTATGTTAAAACTTTATTCTTGAATATTGTCTGTGAATAACAGGCCATGGCCTTTACATCTAAATCCAGTGTGTATGATGTACTTTCTGCTGTGAAGACTATGGGGCTGATTTATCATGGCCTGAATGGGGCCAATTACCCCTGTTTCCGCCCGCCGGAATCAGGAGTTAGGAAGCAGCGGTCTTCAACATACGATCGGGTTGATTGACACCCCCTGCTAGCAGCAGGTGGCAGCATTGCACAAGCAGTTCATCAGAACTGCTTGTGCAATGATAAATGCCGACAGCGTATGGTGTCGACATTTATCAATGTCTGGCGGACATGATTGCTACAGTGGATCATGTTTGCCAGACAAATGATAAATTTGCCTCTGTGTGTGAAAGCTATTCCAGGGACACAATAATATACAGTATATTAAAAAAAAACTTATTCTTAAATGATGAAAGCTCAGTGATGCCACATCATTTGGGCTTTATGAAAGGAAATACATTGCATGTTTTTAAATCCTTAGCTTAAAGGGACAGTAAACCTTAAAAATAATGTTATATAATTCTGCACATAGTGCAGAATTATATAACATTATTTAGGTGCTATAGCCATAAAATCATTTTTTACCTTTTAAAATGTAAAAATGTCAGCGCTTTTACAGACCCGCTCTCTGCTGAGCGGGTCTGCAATATTCAGTCAGCGCATCGGGCCAGCTGTATAGTCACAGCCCGGCCCGATCGCGCCATAAGACTAAGTGCAGCTCGCTCCTGTCACAGGAGCGAGCTGCACTTAGTGCTATGGCGCGGTCGGGCCGGGCTGTGACTATACAGCTGGCCCTATGCGCTGACTGAATATTGCAGACCCGCTCAGCAGAGAGCGGGTCTGTAAAAGCGCTGACATTTTTACATTTTAAAAGGTAAAAAATGATTTTATGGCTATAGCACCTAAATAATGTTATATAATTCTGCACTATGTGCAGAATTATATAACATTATTTTTAAGGTTTACTGTCCCTTTAAGAATGAGTCTTATTTTAAATACATTTTTGTTCAAATGCTAATAAACTTGGAAATAGGGTGTAACTAAGGATATGCATTGTAACACTCCCACTGAACCTTGCAACCTTAAACAGAAAATACCCTCGTTCCACTGACCATCTTTTTGGCTTAAAGGGATAGAAAAGTTAAAATTAAACTTGCATGAATCAGAAAGATCATGTCATTTAAAACCCTTTTAAATTCATTTCTATTTTCAAATGTGCTTCGTTTTCTCATGTTGAAAACGAAGAAGCTCATATCCTACACAAGTGGGAGCTTGCTGCTAATTGCTGTCTGCTCACATTTGTCTCTTGTGATTGGATATCTAGATATGTTCACTGTTCCTTCAGCAAAGGATAACAAGAGAATGAAGCAAACTTGAAAATTGTATGTTCTATCCAAATCATGAAAGAAAATGTTAGGGTTTATTGTCCCTTTAAGTGTTTAAATCCCATGATAAATACCAAATTGCAAAAAATATCTCTCCCTCACCATCCTGTTTGGGGAAGAATATTGATTTACATCACTAACACCATAGAGCGATACCCCATCTATATTCTTAGGCATCATTACCATATAGCTGTTAGCTTATTTGCTTGTTTTTCAGATTGTTTGTATATAGTGTAACAACTGAGAGGGATTTGAAAGGAGACCTACTTCAAATTTGCTCCGATGTCAATATTTTTTGTTTCTCTTAATGCAGTACCTTGTTGAGAAGCATACCAAGGAGTGACTTCATGGTATATTGCAATAAAGCCCTTGTGGAGCAGAGTGCAGCATGCTGTTTTACCTGCCTATTGAGAGAACTGATATATATATATAGATAGATAGATAGATAGATAGATATAGATATACAGTATATATCATACATATTTTTTGCCTTACAAAACTATCTTTTTTTTCTCAGCTTTCTCCTTATTTTCAACAAAATATAAATATAATTTAGATGCAGTATAATAGTATGCATACATAATTATTTAATGTATACCTATTAATATTTCTGAACTTTATTAATTTGTTGCTTGTTTGTTTTTTTTTAATAATAAACTAATTTGATTTAGGAGATTGATCTTAGAATTGTAGAAATACAGTTTAAGGGACATAGAAGTCAAAGTTAAATGTTTCGGAGAAAACTATTTTACCTATTGACAAATTAGAAGATGAGTTTGAGGTGTGAGTGCTAATCCACCTGGGACTATATATATAGATAGATAGTAAAGGTAAAGAATATTTTCATTTTCTTTTATAATAGTTTGATATTAAAGGGATAGGCTCCATTTGTGGTCTCTAAGGATTGTAATTTCTTTATCTTTTTTTATGAGAGTCATTTTAATGTATTATAGAGCAAGTACGTGTAACTCTAGAAAGCAAAAAAAAATGGTTACTCTCTGCATTACAGCAGAAAGCAAAACATTAGCAAGTAGTTTTATGATTAAAGGGATAGTAAACCCACATTTTTACTCCTATTTTCAAATTTTCTTTGTTCTCTTGGTATCTTGAAAAAGCTTAGGAGCCGGCCCATTTTTGGTTCAGCACCTGGGTAGTGCTTGCTGATAATTGACTACATTTACCTACCAATCAGCAAGAGCAACCCGAAAATTGGCCCAGTTTCTAAGCTTAACATTCTTGCTTTTCGAATAAAGATACAAAGAGTACGGAGAAAAATTGATAATAGGAGTAAATTAGAAAGTTGCTTAAAATTGCATGCTCTATCTGAATCATGAAATAAAAAAAATGTGGTTTGCTATCCCTTTAAGTCATGCCATGCATTCAGAACACCAGGGTCAATATATGGATTTAAAAGCGCAAATAATGTTTTTCACTAACTCACCGTTTTTATTTACTTTCTAGAAGTACCTAAGAAGCTTCTTCTCTGTGATGTTGAAGTCTCCGTCATCTCCTTTGCATATTGATAAAGTTGGCCTAACACTCTCCAAGCACACTATCTGCGAATTCTCACCGTTCTTCAAAAAAGGAGTTTTTGACTACAGTAGTCATGGAACTGGCTAAGAAATTTGTGCCTTTTATGTAAAGACTTTGGAATCTCAACTAGCACTGTCATAGGGTTTCTGGAATTAAATGAATAATGTAATCAATATCTGACCTTTTGTGTAAAATAAGTAGCAAATATTTAAATGCCAGTAGTATATAATAACAGAAACAAAATCTCTACAAACTTTACGTGTGAATAATAAGAGATGGAATGATTGTAACTTATTATTCCATAAAATCACATCTGTTTAGATATGCAATCAACTTTTTGCTGATGAAGCTAAAGACCGCTGTGTATATTCAACAATTTTAGAATATAGAAGTAATTTATGGTGACATTTTATCTTTATCTATAGAAGGCAAAAATAATTTTACATAAATAGACCAACAATACCTAGAAATTTGAATTTGCTTAGACAATGGGCTCCATGTACGAAGCAGAGAAAGCTGCTCTGGAGGCTTTGTGGGGCAGGTTCGCAGATGCAAACCTGCTTCTGAGGTGGCAAGGGAAAATCACAGAGAGCTGTGGCGGGCGGACAGCTTCGCGAGTTGAGAAGCTGGCCGGTCGCCGCTTAGTACATGGAGCCCTATAGCTTATTTATATTACTCAGGACTGATTAAGCAATACACAGCACATTTTTTTAGGTTGCTTTTTTTGTGCGTTACTTGTACATATATGACATTAAAGTGTACGGCTCTATTTTACAATGAATTACTGTGTACTAAAACCCACACATTAAACATCCCATTACCAAAGCACTAATATGTTTGTTAACTAAACTGTTATTATTTGCAAAGACTGTAAATTTTGTTACTAGTGATGTTCAATATATGTAGATAACCCAGTTAAAGGTTGCTAAACAGTAAAAACTATAATTGCATTTTCTGAGCTTGCTAAATAATTTAAGCGCTTACCTTACCATAAAGCAAGCATACAGCACAAACTCCTGGGAATTGGTGATTCACAACAGGTCAATATTGTTTGCTGTGCAAACACAATTTTATCAACAGTCTTCTAATGTATTAGGTTTGTCATACTGCTATTTAATTTATACTTAAAGCGATACAAACATCAGGGGGTTTTATGGGAGTATGTTTGATTACTGTGACATTTCCTAATATCTTCTTTATATATTAAAAGCCCATTAATATAAAGTGTGTTCTGAATACATGACTTTTGCATCCATATATACATTATATAGACTTAAAAAAGTTATCTAAATGTATTCTGTTGCATAAAGAAATTTGTTAGCCAACTGCCTGTTTTTGATTCACTGTCTTATAAATGGTATTTATGTATTCCACAAGTAGAGAGATAAAATTTGATTAGCCTGTGTGACGAACCAGGGTTATCCAACCCTGCTGCAGTCACTTATTTGGCACAGAAAGGGTTATCAGACCCCTTCTACTCTCACTAATATGTCACAATCTAGCCACACCAGACAAGCTTGTGATTTAGTTCAGTGGGTGCAAGGGTTAACAACACTCTCCAGTCTGTACTAGACGTAAAAGAAATGCCCAAATCTCCTCTTTAATGCCACCCACACTAAACTAACTACAATATCTAAGCTGCCACCGCTTATAATTAATTAAAGGGAAAATCCTAAGAAAAAACCCAGACTTACACATTAATTCTCTGAATACAATTTAGCAGAAAATCACCTAAATTATACAGTTCTAATATTCCAGTCTCTTTCAGTAACATGGTTCAATTATTAGACAAAGGCCAACACTTAATAAAGGAATTATTTATTATGCCAAAAATATTATGCACAATGCATTATTAATTAAAAGTTGTTACAAATACAATTACACACATCAAACAAGTTAAAATAAAATGAAGAAAATAACAGACCTAATACTTTCCTATCTTATAATTCTGCCCCCAGGGAGATGGACAAGATAAAATGGTCACTCACGCTGTGGAAGCCTTCCTTGTAGAATGAACAACTTTACATGTTGAAACATCAAACTTTATACATATTTTCCAGAGATCAAGTTGCCTGACCACACCCTCCTGGGCAGGCTAAGAAACCCCCCTGTCCTTTATGACCTTCAATAAACTAAACCCTTGCCTTAAATTATAGAACATATTCTAATTTCTGCTAGGTAAATCTATCTTCATATATACATACCGGGAATATCTTAGTTTCATTGGGAGATTCGGTTTGATATCAAATATGACATAGGTTGTCATATTTCCCTTCATTTAATGTCATAACCGTTTTAACCATGTATATACATTATACCAATGTCCTTTTATTGACCTCCTCAGGATATGGGGAAGAAGGACTGTGTTGTATCTCTGGAGCTGATAGCTTGACCAATAAAGCTCTATTCAGTGTATACTACAAAGCATTTATGAGGCTCCTGGCACTTCAAAGAAAACACAAACAAGCACAGGACACAATTCTTCTTGAAAAGCAAAAAACTGTTTTTAGTTCACAAACTAAACGGAATTAACCCCTTGGCAGCTAAATCCTGAGGTATTCGTGACAGTCTGTTTTTTTAAGTGATGTGTTATGTAGCAAAATGTTACTAGAGACAGAAATGTGCTCAGCATCACCAAGAATGGTATCTACAGTGTTAAATGGTTGGCAGACAAAATAAATATCAGTAGCATAGTAGCTACAATCTGCTATCACCATACATACATATTACACATTGCCTTTTACAATATCATTATACTAAGTGTCATACTGTTTATATTGATCCTACTTAAAAACAGTGCCTGATTTACTCATGGTGGCAATTTCCTCTTATGTTTACAAATACGAAAAGAACACATTTTATTCATAAACTAAGATTTTCAATGTCTTTGTGTGCGCATATATATATATATATATATATATATATATACACACACACACACACACACACACACAGGTAGCCCTCAGTTTACGCCGGGGTTAGGTTCCAGAAGGAATGGTTGTAAATCGAAACCATTGTAAATTGAAACCCAGTTTTTAATGTAAGTCAAAGGGAAGTGAGGGAGTTAGGTTCCCGGCCCCTCTCAAAACTGGCATAAGTAACACCTAATACATTATTTTTAAAGCTTTGAAATAAAGACTTTAAATGCTAAACAGCATTAGAAACCTAATAAAATAATCACACAACACAGAATATATAATTAAACTAAGTTAAATGAACAAAAACATTTGCTAAACAGCATTATAAACCTAATAAAATAATCACACAACACAGACTTTACTTGCATTTTATCTGCAAACAGTTCTTTCTATGCATTCCAATCTGGACTGATTTATAGACAGAAAGATCTTGTTCCTTTGCAAGCTGCTCGATAGCTCAGGTCTGGTTAAACTGATTAATTTCAGCTTGCTTGGCTTGCATATCTTTGCTGCAACACAAGCGGACAGCTCCACCTACTGGCTATTTTAATCAATGCACTGCTTCTTAATGCTTTTCAATAGCAGTCACATGACTGAAAAGAAGTTTGTTATTCTGAAACGGTGCAAATTGAACCATTGTAAACCGAGAGCTACCTGTGTGTGTGTATATATATATATATATATATGCATATATATATATGCATGTGTATATATATATATATATATACCGTATATGTATATGTGTGTTTATATATAATTTACACATCTGTATGTACCTGTATATATAAGATGTATCTGGATGTCATTTACAGCAACATTGAAAACTTTAGCAGAGGTGAAAACAAAGTGCTAGTCAGCATATCCTCTGAAATATTGTTAATAACTTGTAGTATTGGACATGGACCATCAACTCTGGAGAAATATTCATAAAACCTTTTTTATGCACCTTGTGATATAAAGAACAATATCTCTGCTTGACATTTTTGTTAACACAATTAAATGCAAGTACAATATTGATTCAAACACATTTTGAATTTGAAAGTTTTTGTATAGCCAAGAACTGCTTTCTGATCACTTCATTTTTTTAATTGCAAAGCAATTATAATCACAATGTAATCTATACTCAGTGGCACTTATTTTTAAATGATAATTGTTATTGAAATGTTGTCAACTACGTAGCAAATAGCAATATAATTTTTTGGGGGAAGACTAGCTATAACTTTTAGTATGTTACCGCATATCTTTGATAATGCACAGATTACGTTGTGAAAATATTATTTGCTGGTCTAAAATTTTGTCAATTATCCATGTGTGCGAAGTATATTTGCAATATACTGGAAATTCTTATAGCCTGTCTCTACGAGTGTACTTCGGCATGACTTGACATTTGTAAGATCAAAAATTTAAATAATGTTTATATTTCTAATTCCATAATGAAATTGTATGTAAATAATTAACTTACCACCAGTATGCGTCATCTGTTTTTGTCATTTTTTTCCCCATAAATATTTGTAGTTACAGAATTGAATGTAGTGCACATAAATATTGGTGAGATTTGTATAGTAAATCAGATGTTGCCAGTGCCTATTTGAACCTTGGGAACGCTAGGATTCAAATCTTGTCAGCAGCAACTCATCTTCTCATTCTTCTGAGTACTATTAAAGGGGAAAACGATGCCTGTTGAAGCGAAGCTACAATCAATTTCCACTGCATACTGAATGCTTGCTCCTGTGATTTATGTCCACATAGGCTCTAGCATGGCTCTAGACATGTATACTGCTGGGGATAGTCAGTGATACAAAGCAAATTACCTTTTTAGTATAACAATAATTCTTGCTCTTTTAAATTCACATTATGAAAATTACAATTTATTTATCAATTTAATGGTAGATAAAAGTGAAAAAAAAAGAAAATATGCAAATATGTTAGAGCATTTTATTATTGCACTGTTGCTTTTATATAACTCATTCAAAGGTGGTAAACACATAGTTAAAGTCAACTCCAGGACAGCAATGTACTACTTAGACCTTGCTACACACATCTGATGAGCCCTTGACAAGGGGAATATGTGGTTAGCCACCAATCACCAACTAGCTCGTGCATTGCTGCTCCTGAGTCTACTTAGATATGCTTTTTAACAACGACAAAAAATAGCATTATAACAAAATCTCAATTAAAACTTGGCAAACCAAAACTTCATTTTACAGTAACAATTTGGCTCCCTTATATAAGATGCTAGTCTCGTTTACAATTAATATCTGTCAAGCGTTTAAAGAAAGTTTTATACTTAATACACAGATCTTAAAACTGATGTGAAATATTCTGTAAGGAAGATTCTGATTTGGTAAATCTGGTCTGATGCCGGCAGCGTGAAGAGAACTTTAAATAAATGGGCTTTTGATGTTAAATTTAAAATGTAACATCTGCTCCCTTCACTTCTAAGGAAACTGCTTTAATACAAGTTCGGGGGCAACAGAGCGCTAGAAATGCCAAATCAGAATAATAATCAATGCAATTGAAATGATCCAGTTTGCATAATCACATGGACAGTGCTCCTGTCCTAAACATCCACTAAAAATATCCAGAAAAACAGAAACATTGACACACTCAGTGGTTGCTCAAATTATATTTAGCTGAGCTATATGCTAATTATAACCAAATAAATGTAATTAAAAGATGATAATGTTAAAGCTCTAAAGATTCTACGCATCATATAGAATAAATTCATCTTACAAAGATGCAGTTTGATTCTCAGATGTCTTTTGCAGTGTGTATCCAAAATAAAAGCTAATCTTTATGCCCACAATTCCACCTATATCCACATCTTCCTGGTCTCCTTGCCATTTTAGTAACCTGTAGTTTAAAGGGATATTTAACCAACATTTGTTCTTTAAAGGGATAGTAAAGTCCAAATTAAACTTTTATAATTCATATAGGGCATGTAATTTTAAACTACTTTCTAATTTACTTTTATTATCAAATTTGCTTTGTTCTCTTGTTATTCTTAGTTGAAAGCTAAACCTAGGTAGGTTCATATGCTAATTTCTTAGCCCTTGAGGCCGCCTCTCACCTAAATGCATTTGACAGTTTTTCACAGCTAGAGGGCATTAGTTCATGTGTTTCATATAGGTAACACTGCTCATGCACGTGAAGTTATTGAAAGGGACACTGAACCCAATTTTTTTCTTTCGTGATTCAGATAAAGCATGCAATTTTAAGCAACTTTCTAATTTTTTCCTATGATCAATTTTTCTTCCTTCTCTTGCTATCTTTTTTTGAAAAAGGCATTGAAGCTTTTTTTTTTTTGGTTCAGGACTCTGTACAGCATTTTTTATTGGTGGATGAATTTTTCCACCAATCGGCAAGGACAACCCAGGTTGTTCACCAAAAATGGCATCTAAACTTACTTTCTTGCATTTCAAATAAAGATGCCAAGAGAATGAAGAAAATGTGATAATAGGAGTAAATTAGAAAGTTGCTTGAAATGTCATGCTCTATCTGAATCACGAAAGAAAAAATGTGGGTTCAGTGTCCCTTTTTAGAGTCGGCACTAATTGCCTGAAATGCAAGTCTGTCAAAAGATCTGAGATAAGGAGGCTGTCAGCAGAAGCTTAGATACAAGGTAACAAGTATATTTCTATAACAGTGTTGGTTATGCAAAACTGGGGAATGGTAAATAAAGGGATTAGCTTTCTTTTTAAACAATAACATTTTTGGTGTTTACTGTCCCTTTAATGGTTCAGATAGAGCATGCAATTTTAAGCAACTTTCTAATTTTTTCCTATCTATTATACATTTGTATTCGTTCTCTTGGTATCTTAATTTGAAAAGTAGGAATTTAAGCTTAGGAGCCGGCCCATTTTTGGTTCAGCACCTGGGTAGCACTTGCTGATTGGTGTAGCCAATTTAACCACTAATCAACAAGCGCTAACCAGGGTGCTGAACCAAAAAAGGGGTGGCTCCTAAGCTTTAATTATTGCTTTTTCAAAAAAAGATACCAAAAGAACAAAGAAAAATTCATAGTAGAAGTAAATTAGAAAGTTGCTTAAAATTGCATGTTCTAACTTAATAATGAAATAAAAAATTGTGTTTAATATCCCTTTAAAGGGACATTAAATACATTTTATGCACCTCCCTCATGGGTGCTGCCATCATGGAACCTAGGTTACACTGCAGGTATCTGAAGGACAGTTACTGCAAATGTGCAAATATAGCACTAGAATGTAGTGAAAGACAGATTTAAACATGGCAGCACCTATGACTAGAGTGAGGCAGGGAATAACCTCAATACTATGCTTATAAAATGTATTTAGTGCTTAACGTCCCTTTAACTTTTGTTATGCTATTGAGATGAAAACTGTTCAAATTTCTAGCTAGGACGAGGATATTTTAAGACTCACCGCCACGCAAATGTCCATGTGTTCTACAAGTTAATCATTAACAGCATGGCCTGTTGTATAGTTAGCATAGTCTCACTTCCAAAGCTGATCAGGCAAGACTTCAAAATAATGTCAAATAAAGTCTTCAGGTCACAATTTATTTATTCAGGTTGGGGGTAATAGTAAAGAATCAGCTTAGAGTATAAGTAATGGTTGTTTTACAATTTTAAAACTACGATTTAACATAGCTGCCTGACCCAAAATAGACTTACCTAACCAATAAACTGCTTTTTTCTTTCTTGAGGTGGTGAGAGTCCACAAGCCATAACTCCTGGCCACTTAGAAGAGGCAAAGATTGCCAAAGCTCTAAGAACACACAATCCCTCCCACCTCTTTGATATTCCAGTACTTCAGGCATCCAATACCCTAAATCATCTGAGGAAAAACCTTCCAAACAACTGGACTTCATTTTTAAAATTTCTAAGTCACAAGAGGTTTTTTACTGTTCTTGATACTCTTACAAAAATAATTTTCAGAGAGTGAACCATGCCTGCTCTTTTAATCCATCCTCTAAATTTAATAGGTTGTTTCCTTTTCCAGCTTCTAAAAATTCAAATGGTGAATGTTGCTATTTGGCTTTAGCCAAACGCATTTCTATTCCCTTTGAGTACATCTTTCAGGAACCAAATGGACATGAAAAATAGTTTGAACCTTCTTAAGTTGACTAATGTACTTGTGGTCCCATTTTTTTACATTATTTAATTTTATGCTAAGTATATTACTTTATCAGTGATTTCAATCATAGTCAGCAAACAGGGTCCAAAGATAAACTTGTATCTATTTGGACCAAAGGTACTTTTCTCCCTCAAGACAAGAAATCTAAGGGAAAAATAGAACAAATACTCCTTTTTCATTCATTTTGTCAATCTAGGAACCAAACATCTTCCTCCTCTTTATTATAGCCTGAATCTTTCAGATGTTCCTGGAATTCTAATTCCCATTGGAACAAGGCAGATCTTTTTTCCTCTTCCAAATCAGGATGAAGGTATGATTTTCTGGTTGGGCAAGTTTACGCATTTTTTAGAAGGCCTGATCGCAGTCTGTCTACGATTTCTAGGTTCTAAACATAGTTTTTCAGGATTACAGAATAGATTTCAGATCAAGGCCTTCTTGAGGTATCTTCTGTCTCACGTTCCATAATAATTTCTGAGTTTTATGGCTTTAGTAGATGTAGTTCAAGTTTTGGAATAAGGCAAGGATTTTATTAGATTACATTATTCCCCCCCCCCCCAAAAAAAAAAGGAACTTTTCAGACCTATTCTGGACTTAATGACTTTAAACTAATTTTTCAGAGTTTCTATTTGCAAAATAGTAACAATCTGGACAATTCTTCCCCTTATTCAACAGAATCAAGTTATGTCCATGTTTAAAGTGAAGTATTCCTACCTTCCTATTACTAGAACATCTCAGGTTTCTAAGATATTCCTTTCATTACAAAGTTTTTCCATTTTTTTTGGCTCCCGTTTGATCTATCTACAGCTCCCAGAACTTTTACAAATATTCTAGGAACTCTCTTATTTGTAATGAGAACTCATGTAGCTCAGTGGCTCTATGCCTAGATTACATATTGGTTCAGGCTCCATTTTTTCCTTCAGCTGTATTTCATACCAATTGTCTACTGTTGTTTCTTTGCAGACATAATTAGAGAGTTTTATAACATTCTCTTTATCATTAATCAAGAGTTTCTTTTCAAGGAGTCATTATAGAGTCAGTGACTATGCAACTTTCTGTAACGGATCAGGGATCAAAGTTACAGTCAGTTTGCTCACAACTACAGAAAATATCCAACCCAGCTGTAGCTCAGTGTATGGAAGCATTAGGTCTAATAACTGCAGCATCGGATGTTCTTCCCCTTTGAATTTTCATGCTTCGAAAATGGTGCAAATATTTCACTCAGCTATCTCATAGATTCCTATGGAATTCTTCAGTGAGGCAATCTCTGTCCTGTGGATAGTTTTCCAAACTAGTTTTTCTGGGGGCATCTTTTAATTGCCTAACTTGGAAAATAATGCATGCAGACACAATTCTCTTGGATTGGTGTTCATTCTGGGGATCCAGGAAATCACAGGGAATTTGGTTTCCACAGGCGGCGAGATTACCAAAAATTATCTTGGACTCTTGCAATCTTTAGGTCCCTTGAGATTTGAGAGCTGTTCTCTTCTAAAAGGAAAAACATAGCCAAGTTTTAATTCAGACAATGTTACAATTATGACTTTTAGCCATCATCAAGGGGGGACTTGTAATTCCTTAGCTATGTAGGAACTCTCAAGGTTTTTCCATTAGACACAGAAAAAGTTTTCTAACAAAGAAGTTTCTTTGATGCTGTATTGAACACATTTTTTCAGGCCATAAAGTCTGTTACAAATAAAATTTCTCAAATAATTTGGAAAGTTGTTTTTTTACTGCTATGAAAATTATTATAATCGGTTATTTGTAGAGCGCCAACAGATTCTGCAGCGCTGTAAACAAAGGGGGAGTACAACAAAACAATTATAGGGATCAAATGGGTAGAGGGCCCTGCCAAGAGTTGCACTGTTGTAGTTAGCTCTTAAGAAGGTGATCTACAAACAGCTGGACTCTTAGGCTTACATGCTAAGGGGGTTCAGGGGATAGCAATGTAGGAGAGGAACTGGTATTAGGAAAGGTTAGTGTAGGTTGTATGCATCCCTGAACAGTAGAGTCTTTAGGGAGCACTTGAAGCTTTTAAAACTAGAAGAGAGTCTTGTGGAGCGAGGCAGAGAGTTCCACAAGATGGGAGCCAATCTGGAGAAGTCCTGTAAATGGGAGTGTGATGAGGTGACAAGAGAGGAGGAGAGTAGGAGGTCATCATGAGCAGAGTGAAAGGGATGGGAGGGAGAGTATCTGGAGACAAGGTCTGAGATGTAGGGGGGAGCAGTGCAGTTGAGGGCTTTGTCAGAATGAGAATTTTGTGTTTGATCCTAGAGGCAAGAGGAAGCCAGTGAAGGGATTGGCAGAGAGGTGCAGCAGATGAAGAGCGATGTGTAAGGAAGATGAGTCTGGCAGAGGCATTCATTATGGATTGTAAAGTAGCTAGGCGGCAGGTGGGGAGACCAGAGAGGACAGAGTTGCAGTAATCAAGGCAGGAAAGAATGAGAGAGTGGATTAAAATCTTAGTTGTGTCTTGTGTAAGGAAGTGTCTAATTTTAGAGATGTTTTTAAGGTGGAAGTGGCAGGCTTTAGCCATGGACTGAATGTGAGGAGTGAAAGAAAGATCTGAGTCAAATGTGATCCTGAGACATCGGGCGTGCGGGGTAGGGGTAATGATGGAGTTGTCGACAGTTATAGAGAGATTGGGGGTGGAGAGTTTTGAGGAAGGGGGGAAAATAAGGAGCTCAGTTTTGGAGAGATTTAGCTTAAGCTAGTGAGAGGACATCCAGTTAGAGATGTGAGAAAGACAGTTAGTGACACGGGTTAGCAAGGAAGGAGATAGGTCTGGTGCAGAGAAGTAGATTTGGGTGTCGTTGGCATACAAATGATATTGTAAACCGTGGGACTTTATTAGGGAACCTAGTGATGACGTGTAGATTGAGAAGAGAAGGGGACCGAGGACAGAGCCTTGTGGTACTCCGACAGAAAGTGGTGACGGGGCAGAGTAGGCCCCAGAGAAGGCTATACTAAAGGTACGGTTTGACAGGTAGGAAGAGAGCCACGAGAGGGCTGTGTCACAGATGCCGAAGGATTGGAGGGTTTGGAGCAAAAGTGGGTGGTCAACAGTGTCAAAGGCTGTGGACAGATCAAGGAGGATAAGCAGAGAGAAGTGGCCTTTTGATTTTGCTGTAAGTAGGTCGTTGGTAACCTTAACAATTGCTGTCTCTGTGGAGTGATGGGGACGAAATCCAGATTGCAGTGGGTCAAGGAGGGAGTTTATTGTAAGGAAATGGGATAGGCGTGCATTAACCAGTTTTTCGAGAAGCTTTGATGCATGAGGGAGGAGGGAAATAGGGCGGTAGTTGGATGGGGAGGTAGGATCAAGGGAAGGTTTTTTTGAGGATGGGTGTGACCAGTGCATGTTTCAGCGATGAGGGAAATATACCGGTGCTAAGGGAGAGGTTGAAAGTGTGTGTGAGTATAAGGGTGAGGGTAGCAGAGAGGGAGGGGAGTAGCTGTGAGGGGATAGGGTCAAGGAGACAGGTAGTGAGGTGAGAGCACAGTATAAGTGCTGAGGCTTCTTCCTCAGTGACAGTGGAGAATGAGCTAAGTTTAAGGTTATGTGGGTTGTGGTTGAATGAGAGCATTTGAGGGGGTGAGAGAAAGTAATTAAGTTAAGGGCTGATTTCATTTCTGATGGAGTCGATTTTGTTATTGAAGTGGCTGGCAAAGTCTTGAGCTGACAGAGAAGTTGTATTAGGAGGTGGGGAGGGCGGAGAAGGGTATTGAAAGTGGAGAACAAACGTTTTGGGTTTGAAGAAAGATTAGAGATAAGAGTAGAGAAGTAATGTTGCTTATGGAAATTAAGGGCAGAATAGTAGGAGTTCAAGATAAATTTGTAATGTTGAAAATCAGCTGAATTCCTAGATTTTCTCCAGTGCCGCTCAGCAGTACAGGAACATCTGTGTAGGTATCGTGTCAGAGGAGTATGCCAGGGCTGAAGATGAGTGCTTGATTTCAGAGCTATGGTAAGAGGGGCGAGATTGTCAAGGACGGAGGTAAGGGTGAAGTTATAGTGGCAGATAGATTGGTCAGGGCAGGAAACGGAGGAGAAGGATGAGAGGAGAGGTTTGAGGGAATTATAAAGCTGTTGTTGATCTAATGAAATAATGCTTCTGTGAAGTTTGGTGTGAGGAGCAGAAGGAGGGAGAGTTGTAGGGAGGAATGATATGTTGCAAGTAAGGAGATGGTTGTCAGAAAGAGGAAAGGGTGAGTTTGTGAAGTTTGAGAGAGTGCATTGATAGCTAAAGATCAGGTCAAAGGAGTGACCATCTTTGTGAGTGGGAGAATCAGTCCATTGTGACAAACTGAAAGAGGAAGTGAGTTGCAGAAGTTGTTTTGCAGAGGAGGTAGTGGGATTGTCAAGAGGGATGTTGAAGTCACCAAGAATGAGGGAAGGGGTGTCTGAGGAAAGGAAATAAGGTAGCCAGGCAGCCAAGTGATCTAGAAATTGAGTTGAGGAGCCAGGGGGTCGATATATGACTGCAACACGTATAGAGGAGAGAATAAGCGAATCATGTGGGTTTCAAATGAGGAAAATGTGAGGGAAGAGATTGGATGTATTTGTTGAAAGGTGCAATTAGAGGAAAATAAAATACCTACACCACCTCCTTGTCTATTACCAGACCTAGGAGTGTGGCTGAAGTGGAGACCCCCATGTGACAGAGCAGCAGTGGATGCTGTGTCAAGGGGAGAGAGCCAGGTTTCTGTTAGGGCCAGAAGGTTGAGGGAGTGGGAGATATAGAGGTCATGTATAGAAGTGAGTTTGTTGCAAACAGAGCGAGAGTTCCAGAGTGCACAAGTGAAAGGGATAGTGGCTTTTGATGCAAGAGGAATGTGAGTAAGGTTGTTTTGTTTTTTGAGTCTGTGGGACGGTACACATAGATGTGCACGGCTAGGCAGTTGTTGGGGACCAGGATTAGGGGAGATGTCACCAGCAGTTAGCAAAAGCAACAGGGAGAGTGACAGGGTTTTAGCTGGCATTACTTTAGAATTCCAAAAAAATGTTCTTTTAGCAAGTCGGTTTGGGTAATGAGTTATATTTTTGCTTTTTCTGTTTATTGCAAAGTTGTTTTACTACATGTAATTAAACAATTTATATTACAATCTTGAGGTGTTTAATGTCTCTTCAATAAGAGCACCTGACAGAAACTATTAACCTCCTTGTGTTATACTGTTTGGGTTGGAACACATAGATCTTTATTTTCTGAGCAAAATCAAGGGCGTGATCCGATATAGATCGTAGTTTGCGGCGCAAGCGAGGGAACCCCCACCGCCCGTAGTTTCAGCTCACAACTCGAGCTATCCTATATACGGCGCCGTCAGAGGCTAAAGTGCCGTAAGTCTGACAAACCAGCGATGTCCAGAAATCTGCGTAAGTACAAATTTCTGGAGTTGCCAGTGACTTACGGCACTTTAGAAACTGCCGGCGTCTACAAAACCTGACTAAGTTATAAAATCACCCGTACTGTCTAACACGCCTCCCAAATATAGCCCGACACGTCTAACCCTCTATCCGCTATCCCCCCTCACTATCCTAACAATAAAAAATGTATTAACCCCTAAACCTCCGCTCCCGGACCCCGCCGCCACCTAATAAAGTTATTAACCCCTAAACCGCCGCTCCCGGACCCCGCCGCCAGCTATATTAAATCTATAACCCCCTAATGTGAGCCCCTACCCCGCCGCCATCTACCTTACCTACCCCCTAAAGTGAGCCCCTTACACCGCCGCCATCTACCTTACCTACCCCCTAAAGTGAGCTCCTACCCCGCCGCCATCAACCTTACCTACCACCTAAAGTGAGCCCCTTACACCGCCGCCATCTACCTTACCTACCCCCTAAATTGAGCCCCTTACCAAGCCGCCATCTACCTTACCTACCCCCTAAAGTGAGCTCCTACCCCGCCGCCATCTATTTTAAAAATATTAACCCCTAATTTAATCCCCCTACACCACCGCCACCTATATTAAACACATTAACCCCTAATTTAATCCCCCTACACCGCCGCCACCTATATTAAACACATTAACCCCTAATTTAATCCCCCTACACCGCCGCCACCTATATTAAACACATTAACCCCTAATCTAATCCCCCTACACCGCCGCCAGCTATATTAACTATATTAACCATAATTATATTAGGGTTAATATAGTTAATCTAGTTATTATATTATATATATTAACCCTAATTATATTAGGGTTAATATAGTTAATATCGTTATTATATTATATATATATTAAGTATAATAACCCTATCTAACTCTAACATCCCTAAATAAATTCTTATTAAAATAAATCTAATTAATATTAATATTATTAATTAAAATATTCCTATTTAAATCTAAATACTTACCTATAAAATAAACCCTAAGATAGCTACAATGTAATTAATAATTACATTGTAGCTATTTTAGGGTTTATATTTATTTTACAGGTAACTTGGTATTTATTTTAACTAGGTACAATAGCTATTAAATAGTTAATAACTATTTAATAGCTACCTAGTTAAAATAATTACCAATTTACCTGTAAAATAAATCCTAACCTAAGTTACAAATAAACCTACACTATCAATATATTAAATAAACTACAAATATCTAAACTAAAATACAATTAAATAAACTAAACTAAATTACAAAAACAAACACTAAATTACAAAAAATAAAAAAAGATTACAAGATTTTTAAGCTAATTACACCTATTCTAAGCCCCCTAATAAAATAATAAAGCCCCCCAAAATAAAAAAATTTCCCTACCCTATTCTAAATTTAAAAAGTTAACAGCTCTTTTACCTTACCAGCCCTTAAAAGGGCCTTTTGCGGGGCATGCCCCAAAGAAAACAGCTCTTTTGCCTGTAAAAAAAAACACAATACCACCCCCAACATTGCAACACACCACCCACATACCCCTATTCTAAACCCACCCAAACCCCCCTTAAAAAAACCTAACACTACCCCCCTGAAGATCTCCCTACCTTGTCTTCACCCAGCCGGGCAGAACTCTTCATCCGATCCGGGCGATGTCTTCAATCAAGCGGCAGAGAAGTCTTCTTCCATCCGGGCGATGTCTTCAAGCAAGCGGCAGAGAAGTCTTCTTCCATCCGGAGTTGTCTTCAAGCAAAGCGGCATCTTCAATCTTATTTCTTCGCTCCTCTGCCGCGGAGCATCCATCCGGCACGACGACTGAACGAGGAATGAGGTACCTTTAAATGACGTCATCCAAGATGGTGTCCGTCGAATTCCGATTGGCTGATAGGATTCTATCAGCCAATCGGAATTAAGGTAGAAAAATCTGATTGGCTGATTGAATCAGCCAATCAGATTCAAGTTCAATCCGATTGGCTGAACCAATCAGCCAATCGGATTGAACTTGAATCCGATTGGCTGATTCAATCAGCCAATCGGGTTGAACTATGTCTATAAGATAGGGGGCGCCCTAAAAAGTTAGCACTCAATAGGCTATATGGTGTATATGATAGTAAATATGGTACACAAAGGAAGACAATATGTATATGATAGTAAATATGGTACACAAAGGAAGACAATGTGAAAAATACTATTAATCAATTCAACAAAATATAATAAAAAAGTCTTTAAATTTGTGAAATGAGATAATGTTGAGGCAGCAATCTGTAGCGGACCCGGCCTGGATCCAAGAGGATAATCTATAAACAGAAGAAAAGACAGATGCGCCACATGGCCCAGTATTGTTTGATCCACAGAGTTAAACTATCAGATTGTATTACATTAGACTCACAATCTTGGAAGCACTCCAATTAGTGCAATGGGAACAGTCTGGGATCTATAACAGTCACCCAGCAGACCGACCTCTTAGGGTGAAGAAGGATAATCTGTAGTAAAACACAAGAGGACACAAGGGTGCCTATATGGCCTAGTACAGTCTTATACCAGGAGCAGTAGTATGTATGGTAAGATATATACTCACAAAAAGTAAAGCATCTCCATTGATGCTAATCAGACAGGAAGGAATCAATGTAGTCACCCAACAGACTGTAGCAAGGCTTCCACAGGAGACAGGCAGCGAAAGCAAAGGTCCAGTGGGCCAATGAAAATCCGAATAAAACACAGTAGCAAGTGTTTGAGATAAAAAAGTATTAAACTTTACTGAAATAAGTTAAAATAAAGCGACGCGTTTCTCAGTCACAGACTATTTAATATAGCTGGCGGCGGTGTAGGGGGATTAGATTAGGGGTTAATGTGTTTAATATAGGTGACAGCGGTGTAGGGGGATTAAATTAGGGGTTAATATTTTTAAAATAGATGGGGGCGGGGTAGGAGCTCACTTTAGGGGGTAGGTAAGGTAGATGGCGGCGGGATATGAGCTCACTTTTGTAAGGTTTGTAGAAGATAGAATTAATATTGTAGCATGCAGCCTATGAGTACCGCTCCGTCTCACACCAAACCTTTAGACCTTATAAAATTATAAAGTCCAGTTCTTGCTCATAGACGTGAGGGGACTAAGATTAGTCAAGAAAATAAGGAGGAGTAAAGAAACATGTAAAGGAGGATTAAATAAGTAAAGAAATAGAGACTCCTTAAGTTAAGGAGTAGTAGATGGTACACACAGATAAATGGAAAGCAAAACGTTATATAAGTGTAAGTTTGTGTCAATGTTGCAACTAGCTATTGTATCTAACTGAAAGTGGAGGCCTGTTGATATGCTTAGACAAAACTACAAATGTCAATCAAAGTTCATTGTCATTCACAGGTTTCCCAATAGTTTTAAGCGTTAGGCAGGTATACAATTTGTAAGTTCATATGAGGACAGTATGTCAGATAATACTTGCGGTTCTTTAGCACTCTGGTTGAAGTGGGCTGTGAGTAGCTTTAGCGTGGTGCTGGTACATGAGATCTCAGCGTTGTTGAGAGGCGTGCTGCCGATGCAGCGAGTGATTCCACACAGCGTGTGGGAGAGGTGAGGTGCTGCAGAGCGCGCTACTGACTGGCGTGCTGCCGATGCAGCGTGTGACTTCACACAGCGTGTGAGAGAGAAGACAAGCTGCAGGGTGAGACTCTGTGTTCAGAACAGGAACTATCCAGCAGGTGTTAATGTACTTGATAATAGCTGGGGTTAGCTCAGGATGTCAGATGGCAGATTAAACTGCAGCCGGTCTTTAAGGTACAAAGGTTGTCAGTAGAGTTTGGAAGTGATAGTTATTTGAACTTGAATCTTTAACTTGCAGACTTTAGGTCTTATAAAAGGCTAAGCAGAAAGCTCTGTAGTCACTCTGAACCTAATGAATTCAAAATACTTAGCAATGCAACAGGATGAGGAGGGGCCTTATATAGACTCTTGAGCTATGCCTTAAAGGTACAGTACAGGACGTTACAGAACACCCCCTCCAAGGAGCCGCTCCGCGGATCAAGGTCCAGGCCTGCCAGGCCACTTACGGTGGAATTCAGAGACGAGACGAGGAGCAGAAACTGCGGAAGATGATTCCCATGAATCCTCATCAGGACCAAATCCACTCCATCTGATGAGGTACTGGAGAGTCCTGCCACGATATCGGGAATCCAAGATAGCCTGTACCTCATACTCATTCCCAGCGTCGAGTTGAGCAGGAGTAGGACGACTAGCTGAGCCGGATCTACCCGGGTGGTACGGTTTGAGCAGGGCAACATGGAAAACCGGGTGGATTCGGTAACTAGGAGGCAGAAGCAATCTGATGGAATTCCTATTTAGTACCTTTTCCACAATGAAGGGTCCAATGAAAAGAGGAGCTAACTTCTTGGTAGGTACAGGTAATTTCAGGTGCTTGGTGGAAAGCCACACTTTGTCACCAGGTTTATAGAGGGGCGCGGTTGTTCTCCTTAGGTTGTAGTAGTGCTGTTGGGTTTTTTGTGCGTCCTGAAGAATGGATCTCAGGGTTGAGAATCCCTGAGCAATGGAATTCACTAAGTCATTAACGACTGGTGAATCAGTATTGGAGCAGTTATTGAGGTGATATGAGGGATGGAAGCCATAATTGATATAGAAAGGGGTGTTTCTTGTCGAAGCATTTGTGGAGTTGTTAAAGACAAATTCAGCTGATGGTAATAATTCCAACCAGTTGTCCTGTTGTGCAGAACAGTAACAGCGTAGAAACTGTTCCAAAGTTTGGTTCGTTCTTTCACAAAGTCCATTACTTTGGGGATGGAAAGCAGTTGACATACGCTTCTCTATTTGAAGTGTTTCGCATAGACATGACCAGAAGCGAGAGGTAAACTGCGTTCCCCTATCGGTGGTTATTGAGTCGGGGAGTCCATGTAAACGGACGATGTGATTAAGGAAAAGTCGAGCAGTTTCTTTAGCAGTTGGTAGACCAATTGCAGGAAGGAAATGGGCCATCTTTGAAAAATGATCTACGACAACAAGTATAGTGTTGTGATTCTGAGAACTTGGTAGATCAACGATGAAGTCCATGGCGATGGCCTTCCATGGTCTTTCCGGTACTGGTAAAGAAAGAAGACAACTGTAGGGATGGTGTCTTAAGTGTTTGTTCTGTGAACAGGTGATACAGGACTTTACGTATTCCTTTACGGAGTCAGTCATGTGTGGCCACCAATAGTCTCTTCTTAAAATGTGGAGTGTCTTTTGTACACCTGGATGACCAGCTAGCAGGGAGTCATGAGCTGATCGAAGTACTGTATCACGTAAAGTGCTGGGAACATAAATTTGCTTTCCTCTGTACAGTAGTCCATTCGCAGCCTTTTGAAGTAGGAGAGAGTTCGTAGAGGTATCTTGGTTCTGATGCAACAATAGATCCGAGTTGTTAACAGTAGTGAGACCAATTATCCTGTCTTGAGGAACAATAGTGTCCGAATGGATAGAGGATACGGGTCTTGGGTCTCTCCTAGATAAGGCGTCAGCCTTTCCGTTTTTTGTTCCAGGTCTGTAGGTGATAAGAAAATTGAACCTGCTGAAGAAGAGGCTCCAACGTACTTGGCGAGCACTGAGAGTCTTATTTGTCTTTAAAAACTGTAGGTTTCTATGGTCAGTGAGTATGACGATAGGTGTGGAGGTACCCTCAAGTAGATGTCTCCAAAATTCCAGAGAGGCTTTTATAGCCAGGAGTTCCTTGTCCCCCACAGCGTAATTAAGTTCAGCACTGCTCATGAGCCTAGAATAGTATGAAACGGGATGAAGATTTTGAGTCGGTGGATGTCTCTGGGATAGAACTGCTCCGATAGCATGGTCCGAGGCATCAACCTCCAGAGTATACGGCAGTGATGGATCAGGGAATTTGAGAATAGGTGCAGTTACGAACCTTCGTTTGAGAAGTTGGAAAGCAGACTCGGCTTCTTTAGTCCAGAAGAAGTGCTGATCTTTCTTAGTTAAAGTGGTTAATGGTTTGACTATAGCAGAGAATCCGTGTATAAATTTCCTATAGAAATTTGAGAAGCCTAAGAACTTTTGCACATCCTTTTTGGATGATGGTGTTGGCCAGTTCGTGACAGCCTGGACTTTGTTGTCTTCCATCTTGATTCCTGAGGGTGATATGTGGTATCCAAGGAAAGATATAGTGGTGGTATTAAACATAAATTTTTCCACCTTTACATAGAGAGAATGTTCCCTTAAACGGGTTAAAACCGTTTTTACATGAGAAATATGAGTAGGTAGATTGTCAGAGTAAATCAAGATGTCGTCCAAGTATATCACCATTATAACATCCAACAGGTCCCTAAACAGGTCATTCATGAAGTGCTGGAATGTAGCGGGGGCGTTGCACAGGCCGAATGGCATGACCGTATACTCGAACAAGCCATACCTTGTTCGAAAAGCGGTCAGCCATTCATCGCCCTTCCTGATCCGTACCAAATTGTAGGCTCCACGTAGGTCTAGTTTCGTATACACCTTAGCACCTTGTAACCGTTCGATTAATTCGGGTATAAGAGGTAAAGGATACCTATTTTTTTTCGTTCTAGCATTGAGCTCTCGGTAGTCTATTATGGGTCTCAGGCTTTTGTCCTTGTTCCTGACAAAAAAAATACCGGCACCTGCAGAGGATGTTGAGGGTCTGATGAAGCCTTTACGGAGGTTTTCATCCAGGTATTCTTTTAAGTGTTTCAGTTCAGGTTCTGATAGGGGAAATATACGACCATAAGGGACGGTCACATCAGGTAGAAGCTCAATCGGGCAATCATATGGCCTGTGAGGTGGTAGAGCCTGGGCCTTTTTTTTATCGAAGACATCCGCAAATTCCAGATAACACGGAGGTATTGAGACTTCTGTTATCTGTAGGAGGATACGTGGGACACGATTGATACAATGGTGTTTACACTCCTTGGATAAGAATTGCAGATCTCCGGTTCCCCAATGAATATAAGGGTTGTGAAGTTTGAGCCACTTTAAACCTAGGATAAGTGGAAATAAAGGAGTTAGTATCACTTCGAATACTACAAACTCAGAATGCCCTGAAGAAAAAGTTAGTTTCAGGGGTTGAGTCTGGTGAGTAATTGGACCGGATTTAATGGAAGAACCATCCACAAGTCTAATAGGTAGTGAATTAAGCTTTTTTATTAATGGAATATTGTGAAGTTTAACAAAGTCATAATCGATAAAGTCTCCCGTGGCTCCGGAATCAATCACGGCTCGAGTATGTACTTGGAGTTGCTCCCACTGCAGAGAAACAGAGAAGCATAGGTGAGATGTTGATTTCTAATTAGTGACATGACAGACAGAATCTCTTTTGTAATAGGACTTACCCTTCCTTTGTCTGGTGAGGTTAGGGCAGTCTTTCACTGAATGTTCTGTACTAGCACAGTACATGCATAGGTTCAATTGTTTGCGGCGGGCTTTCTCCTCTGGGCGGAGGGGACCCTTGACGAAGGCGATCTCCATCGGCTCTTCTGCTGATCTGGAGGGAACAACTGTACTGATGTGCTTCTTAACATGATACTCAGGGGTAACCCTTTCTGATTTCCTCTCCCGGAGATGTCTGTCTATAGAGATGCAAAGTGAAATGAGACACTCCAAACTGGTAGGCATAGTGATACGTGCCAACTCGTCCTTGATGCTTTCGCTAAGGCCCATTCGGAATTGGTTTTTGAGCGCATGCTCATTCCAGAGTGTGTCAGGGGCCCATCTTTTGTACTCTGTTATGTAGTCTTCTACAGGGCGTCTGCCCTGTCGAATTCCCCTTATAGCGGTTTCGGCAGTGGCTTGCCTGTCCTGATCCTGGTACAGAAGTGCCATTGCTGAGAAAAACGAGTCCAACGAGTTGAGGATAGGATCATTGGACTCATAAAAGGTATTAGCCCAGGTTCTGGCCTCTCCAGAGAGGTAAGAGATCACTGTAAGTACACGAATGCGATCATTCGGATATGTTTTAGGTTTTAATTGAAAGAATAGGGTACATGAATTCTGAAAATCCCTGAACCGTGCCCTATCCCCTGAGAATTTTTCAGGGGGGCATATCTGTGGTTCAGGCATATCAGTTGTTTCTGTTTTTGACTGCATTTGTTCGTTGATGAACTTTCGTAGTTGTTGATTTTAAGCCTTGATCTCTTGCAACCCTTGGAGCATAAGGTCCATATTTTGGGACAGGGTGCCAACCCTGGAAGATAGCTCACTTAAATCCATATTTTCTTATAGACTGGTATGCTATTCTTTTATGGCTAAGTATTATGTAAGGTTTGTAGAAGATAGAATTAATATTGTAGCATGCAGCCTATGAGTACCGCTCCGTCTCACACCAAACCTTTAGACCTTATAAAATTATAAAGTCCAGTTCTTGCTCATAGACGTGAGGGGACTAAGATTAGTCAAGAAAATAAGGAGGAGTAAAGAAACATGTAAAGGAGGATTAAATAAGTAAAGAAATAGAGACTCCTTAAGTTAAGGAGTAGTAGATGGTACACACAGATAAATGGAAAGCAAAACGTTATATAAGTGTAAGTTTGTGTCAATGTTGCAACTAGCTATTGTATCTAACTGAAAGTGGAGGCCTGTTGATATGCTTAGACAAAACTACAAATGTCAATCAAAGTTCATTGTCATTCACAGGTTTCCCAATAGTTTTAAGCGTTAGGCAGGTATACAATTTGTAAGTTCATATGAGGACAGTATGTCAGATAATACTTGCGGTTCCTTAGCACTCTGGTTGAAGTGGGCTGTGAGTAGCTTTAGCGTGGTGCTGGTACATGAGATCTCAGCTTGTTGAGAGGCGTGCTGCCGATGCAGCGAGTGATTCCACACAGCGTGTGGGAGAGGTGAGGTGCTGCAGAGCGCGCTACTGACTGGCGTGCTGCCGATGCAGCGTGTGACTTCACACAGCGTGTGAGAGAGAAGACAAGCTGCAGGGTGAGACTCTGTGTTCAGAACAGGAACTATCCAGCAGGTGTTAATGTACTTGATAATAGCTGGGGTTAGCTCAGGATGTCAGATGGCAGATTAAACTGCAGCCGGTCTTTAAGGTACAAAGGTTGTCAGTAGAGTTTGGAAGTGATAGTTATTTGAACTTGAATCTTTAACTTGCAGACTTTAGGTCTTATAAAAGGCTAAGCAGAAAGCTCTGTAGTCACTCTGAACCTAATGAATTCAAAATACTTAGCAATGCAACAGGATGAGGAGGGGCCTTATATAGACTCTTGAGCTATGCCTTAAAGGTACAGTACAGGACGTTACACTTTAGGGGGTAGGTAAGGTAGATGGCGGTGGTGTAAGGGGCTCACATTAGGGGGTATGTAATGTAGCTGGCGACGGTGTAGGGGGATCACATTAGGGGGTTATACTTTTAATGTAGGTGGTGGCGGGGTTCGGTAGCGGCGGTTTAGGGGTTAAACACTTTATTAGGGATTGCGGCGGGGGATCGCGGTTGACAGGTAGATAGACATTGTGCATGCGTTAGGTGTTAGGTTTTATTTAGCAGGTAGTTTAGGGAGTTAAGGGGCTCCAATAGACAGCGTAAGGCTTACTTCGGCTGCATTTTGTGGCGAGGTAAAAATGGAGTAAGATTTCTCCATTTTCACCACGTAAGTCCTTACGCTGTATATTGGATACCAAACTGCGCGGGTTTGGTATACCTGCCTATGGCCCAAAAAACTACGGGCGAAGGCAGAAATATACGGGCGTAACTTCTATGTTACGCCGTATATAGGATATCAAACCAGCGCAAAATTCGGCGTCGCCGGCTTTTGCGGGCAACACTGCATATCGGATCGGGCCCCTAATTGGCAGTGTGAGAACTGGATGAGTGTTAAACAAGTAATATTTTATGAACAGTTGTAGTGTGATATTTTTTTGTGCAAGTTTTTAATTTTATTATTAATAATAATAAAGAACTCATGACATCCTGAAAAATAATGAAAATTACAAATACACAGTAATAGAATGATGGGCAAACTACAGAATATTAGGAATATGCAAATATTCGTATTTACAAACCACACTGCAAAATTTAACCTTGAAAACTTAATAAACTACAATATATTGGTCGAAAAAGTAATCTGCAGTTTTGTTAATATGATGGTCTGGTGTATAACCTCTGGTGATCAACCTTATAATATTAATTTATTGACTCATTACAACAAACCAGAGAAGAATTAGTCATAAAAATAATAATGTGAGCAGGAAGATTTTTTATTTGCTATATGTGTATATTTTTATTAGATTAAGAAAAGATTGTAATAACATTATTTGGGAGCCCTGAGTTAGTATAGAGATTGTAAATGAATTTCACAAGGCAAAATAGCATGTTTTATGAAGGATTGCAATACTTTACAAGAGTGAAGCAAATTAATTCAGTTTGTTAATACATTCTATATATCTTTTCCACCCTTGGAAGTGTAAGGTTTTCTAACTAAAATGTATTATTACAAAGTAAATTTACAGAAAAAAAACGCGTACTTGTGACAGAGTATATGACAGGTGTGCCCAACCTTTTCACATAAATGTTTGCATGTCTGAATGTGTGAGGGGCATGTTTTTAATTTTATATTTTCATTTTATTTTAATATCAGTATGATTAAGTAATTATATAAGGCTCAATGCACTGTACACTATTGAAAGCCTGACATTTTATAAATATGACTACTTCACATAAAGTATTTATTTTCACAATATACATCATATGCTTTCTTAACAGTGTACGGTGAAATAAAGTAAAAGGAGCTATTTTAAAACAATTTAATACACCCCAGCAGGTAAAATGGTAATTGGGAACAAATTAAAGGGGAAAAAAATGTATGATATAATGTCCCTTTAAATATCCCACTCCTTCATATTGCATTGTGGCTTTTTAGAAGGTATAAAAACATAGGAGGGCATTTAACCCCTTAATGACCATGGACGTACGCCACACGTCCTGCTCTCTTCCAGCTGCTTTCCGGTTATTGCAGTGATGCCTCGATATCGAGGCATCCTGCAATAACCCCCCTTGGCCATCCGATGCAGAGAGAGCCACTCTGTGGGTGGGAGCAAGTCTGGGAGGCGGGTGGACGGCCATCGATATGCCGAGTGGAGTGGAGGGGGGCGGGATCGGGGGCGGGACAGACGGGAGCGCGTACAGGAGCGCGCGCGTGCACGGGGCGGGAGCGGGAGGGAACCGCTACACTGCAGAAAAATAAAGCTGTAAAAAGCAACAAAAAAAAAGTTTTGAAAGTTCTAAATAAACAGCTAAGGGATCTGGAAGGGGTGGGGGGTTGGTCTTGGGGGGGGGGGGAAAGCTACACTACAGAAAAGGGAATTTTTAAAAAAAAAAAGGCACATTTTTTACTAAACTGGGTACTGGCAGACAGCTGCCAGTACCCAAGATGGCGCCCATTAAGGCAGAGGAGGAGGGTTAGAGAGCTGTTTAGTGGGGGATCAGTGAGGTTGGGGGCTAAGGGGGGATCCTACACAGCAGCATATGTAAATATGCAAAAGAAAACCACAAAAAAATCCCAAATATAGCTTTTATTTTAGTACTGGCAGAGTTTCTGCCAGTACTTAAGATGGCGGGGACAATTGTGGGGTGGGGGAGGGAAGTGAGCTGTTTGGGAGGGATCAGGGGGTCTCATGTTTCAGGTGGGAGGCTGAGCTCTACACTAAAGCTAAAATTAACCCTGCAAGCTCCCTACAAGTTACATAATTAACCCCTTCACTGCTAGCCATAATACACGTGTGAAATGCAGCGGCATTTTGCGGCCTTCTAATTACCAAAAAGCAACGCCAAAGCCATATATGTCTGCTATTTCTGAACAAAGGGGATCCCAGAGAAGAATTTACAACCATTTAAGCCATAATTTCACAAGCTGTTTGTAAATAATTTCAGTGAGAAACCAAAAGTTTGTGAAAAAATTAGTAAAAAAGTGAACGATTTTTTGTATTTAATCGCATTTGGCGGTGAAATGGTGGCATGAAATATACCAAAATGGGCCTAGATGAATACTTTGGGATGTCTACTAAAAAAAAATATATACATGTCAATGGATATTCAGAGATTCCTGAAAGATATTAGTGTTCTAATGTAACTAGCGCTAATTTTGAAAAATAATGGTTTGGAAATAGCAAAGTGCTACTTGTATTTATGGCCCTATAACTTACAAAAAAAGAAAAGAACATGTAAACATTGGGTATTTCTAAACTCAGGACAAAATTTAGAAACTATTTAGCATGGGTGTTTTTTGGTGGTTGTAGATGTGTAACAGATTTTGGGGGTCAAAGTTAGAAAAAGTGTGTTTTTTTCAATTTTTTCCTCATATTTTATAATTTTTTTATAGTAAATTATAAGATATGATGAAAATAATGGTATCTTTAGAAATTCCATTTAATGGCGAGAAAAACGGTATATAATATGTGTGGGTACAGTAAATGAGTAAGAGGAAAATTACAGCTAAACACAAACACCGCAGAAATGTAAAAATAGCCTTGGTCCCAAACGGACAGAAAATGGAAAAGTGCTGTGGTCATTAAGGGGTTAATTAATTATCAGCTAGATTACGAGTTTTGAGCGCTATAGGGATTTTAACGACCGCCACAAAAGCGGCGTTATTTCACCTCCCTATAGCGCTGGTATTACAAGTTTTAAAAAAGCAGGCTTGTGCGTGCAAAATGGTTGTGTTGAGCTCCACACCGCACCGAAAACAAGCGCTGCTGTGACGTGCTCGTGCACAATTTCCCCATTGACATCAATGGGGAGAGCCGGCAAAAAAAAAAAAAGCCTAACACCTGCGATCGCGGAATGAAAAGCTCCGTAATGCAGCCCCATTGATGTCTATGGGGAAATAAAAAGTTATGTTTAAACCTAACACCCTAACATAAACCCCGAGTCTAAACACCCCTAATCTGCCACCTCCAACATCGCCGCCACATACATACAGTTATTAACCCCTAATCTGCCATCCCCACCTACATACAGTTATTAACCCCTAATCTGCCACCCCCAACATCGTCACCACCTACATACAGTTATTAACCCATAATCTGCCACTCCCAACATCACTGCCACCTACATAAAACTATTAACCCCTAATCTGCCGCTCCCGATGTTGCCTCCACTATACTAAAGTTATTAACCAACTCTGGCCTCCCACATCACTACCACTAAATAAATCCATTAACCCCGAACCCTAACGTAACCCTAAGACTAACACCCCCTAACTTTAACATAATTACAATACAGCTAAACTAAAGTTACAATTATTCCTATTTAAATGAAATACCTGTGAAATAAAACCTAAGGTAGCTACAATATAACTTATAGTTATATTGTACCTAACTTAGGTTTTATTTTTATTTCACATGTAAGTTTGTATTTATTTTAACTAGGTAGACTAGTTAGTAAATAGTTATTAACTATTTACTAACTACCTGGTTAAAATAAATACAAACTTACCTTTGAAATAAAACCTAACCTGCCTTACACTAAAACATAACATTAAAAAAAAAAAAAAAAAACACTAAAATTACTAAAAATAAAAATAACTAAATTACATAAAAAAACACTAAATTACAAAAAATAAGAAGCAAATTATCAAAAATAAAAAGAATGGGGGGCGGAGCTAGCCATCCGAGGGAGCGGACGTGTGTCTGTAGCTCCTCAGAAAAAATCCTTTTCAAATGTAAAAAAAAAAATGGTTGTATTGAGCTCCACACTGCACCGTGCTTGTGCACAATTTCCCCATTAACATCAATGGGGAGAGCCGGCAAAAAAAAAAAGCCTAACACCTGCAATCGCGGAATGAAAAGCTCCGTAATGCAGTCCCATTGATGTCTATGGGGAAATAAAAAGTTATGTTTAAACCTAACACCCTAACATAAACCCCGAGTCTAAACACCCCTAATCTGCCACCTCCAACATTGCCGCCACCTACATACAGTTATTAACCCCTAATCTGACACCCCCAACCTCGCCGCCACCTACATATAGTTCTTAACCCCTAATCTGCCACCCCCAACATCGCCGCCACCTACATACAGTTTTTTAACCCCTAATCTGCCATCCCCAACATCTTCGCCACCTACATTCAGTTATTAACCCATAATCTGCCACTCCCAACATCACTGCCACCTACATAAAACTATTAACCCCTAATCTGCCGCTCCTGATGTCACTGCCACTATACTAAAGTTATTAACCCCCAAACCTCTGGCCTCCCACATCACTACCACTAAATAAATTCATTAACCCCTAACCTTAACGTAACCCTAAGACTAACACCCCCTAACTTTAACATAATTACAATACATCTAAACTAAAGTTACAATTATTCCTATTTAAAATGAAATACTTACCTGTGAAATAAAACCTAAGCTAGCTACAATATAATTTATAGTTATATTGTAGCTAGCTTAGGTTTTATTTTTATGTCACAGGTAAGTTTGTATTTATGTTAACTAGGTAGACTAGTTAGTAAATATTTATTAACTATTTACTAACTATCTAGTTAAAATAAATACAAACTTACCTGTGAAATAAATCCTAACCTGCCTTACACTAAAACATAACATTACAAAAAAAATAAACACTAAAATTACTAAAAATAAAAATAACTAAATTACATAAAAAAACAAACACTAAATTACAAAAAATAAGAAACAAATTATCAAAAATAAAAAAGAATGGGGGGCGGAGCTAGCCATCAGAGGGAGCGGACGTGTGTCTGTAGCTCCTCAGATAAATCCTTTTCAAATGTTAAAAAAAACTGAGAAATTGGCAAAAAGAAGAATCTTTGCATAACTAAGAGACCCACGGGCCAACCTATATCCGATAGCGGAGTGATAAAATCCTTGCCAAACTTGTTTACGGAGGATTCCGGGAGGCAACATATTTCTGGGCCTATAATCAGGAAAGGCAGTGTGGACCCTTTTCCAGGGCTATTGCATACTTGCCCCCTTAACTAAGAGCCCTATACGAAGTGAGGGAGTCCGTGTACCATAGGCTCTAGCCGACCGCCAGCTGAGGGGCAAGGAGAAAGGGGCCGTTAATAGAGAGGCCTGGGATCGCCACGCTGTAACACTCACCGCACTGACATGGATGAGGACATCTACGCCACAATACAGACTCTATTTGCTGAGTATGAGCAACGAATACTCAATAGATTTGATGGTCTGATCGCTAAGGTAGAAGCCGAGTGCATAAAAGAGAAGCTCATTGTGACTGCTATGGAGGAAGAGGTAGATGTTGGTGCGTGGCCTAGAGATGTGCAGCTGAATGCCAGGGAAATCTGCATCGTATCTGTTTTACCTAAGTTGGAGCAACCGCAGGATGGAAGTGTGGAAGAAACTGGTGGATCACCGGACCTGCTGGACCGTAACTTGCTGATCCCTAAGATAAAAGCCTGTGTTAGCAGAGAGCTCTCCACCAGTGGCTGTGAGATGCAGGAATTACAGATGCTTACCCCTGGAGGGGTTTGCTGATTGCTACTGCTGGGTGGCATGCAAGCGGGAGGGGGGCTAGCCCCCACGAGTTTTGCCCTACTAATGTGTATGAAGAGTTGACCGCCTCCTGTCATTGCATTAACTCAGAGTTTTTCATGGACTGGGGCCATGAGAAGTGCTGCGCACAGGTTTCACTTATGGAAGTCACCTTTCATTCGATGACCCTGCAATGTGAGGGCTCTTGGCGCTTTGAAGCCTGCATAAAAGCCGGAGTCGGTTAATAACTTCAATATAGCAGTGGATGCCAAATGTTCAGGCTCAGTATAATATTTTGACTATTAAATATGCCTCTCACTAAGCTTAGACCTTGGACACATTAAGCACTTATATTATAGTAGAAGCTCAGGAATTTACATTCATGAAAGATAATATCTGACATTTTGTAGATTCTGTGTTTATACCCTATCAATGTTTTGGCTAGAGGAGGTTTGAAATATATAAATATTACTTAAACTCCATTTCAGGTTCTCTAGCATTGTTCATATTGATATATTATACACATTTTCAACTTGTATACTAAAGGGGGATAACACTGTCTAGTTAGTAGTTTAAGGCAGAACATGTCATAACTTTTTTTACAGTGGGAACTTCCTTGACCCCCCACCTGTAAAGGCTAAGGGGGAGAGGGATTATTCAGGTCTTCTTAGGCACCTTGTTATTATTTTAGTTAAATTATGGTTTATGGTTACCCATGTGTCTAAACTCAGGTATAGGGGTTTGCTATGTCCAGGCAACTTATGTTTCCATATTTGCATAATATGCCATTTGTGCATACTTAACACTGTATCTGGCATACATAATCTCATAGGGCTAAGGTATCCAGCAGCAGCTATTTCTTTACAATATTCTGTATATATGACTGCCTCTCTGTCATCAGCGGCCGGGATGATGGAGTCGCATAAGCTGCCTAGCCCAACCCTTTTGATAAGATATTGCAGATGTCATGTACTGTAGTTCCCACCACATATTTGTATTGCCTTACATGAAAGAAAAATGACCCCTCCAATTAATTCCATGTCACTCCCCTTAGTGACTAGTTATACCTTCCTTACATAGTCCCACTAACAGATACCTATTTATTTCCCCACTTACGCATTAGTTAACTATTGCTCGGCTGAGCTCCGCCCCCACACTTGGAATTAGTGTGTATAGGGGTATTTAATACCCTCTGCCATTCCAGGCAGAGTTAGGGAGTTTCTGCCCTATCCTAAGTGCTGATGTCAGTATATTATTTAATCCCTGTGTAATTTGAGGCCCTATAAAGGCCTATAGTAACTTAGAAGGTACAGTGAGAAATGTACCATAACACCCTATTATGGTACCCCCCAACATTTCCCCATACTTATATTTACCACCTGTGGTCCGCGTGTGACCACCACTGTTTAAATGGGGTACGCTATACCTTAATTTTTATATATTTAGGGGGATTTCTCAATATCACTAGTTCCTTGGGTGTGTATCGGGCCCAAGAGTGGCCATGTTAACATTCCCCCTACTTCCCACCCCTTCCTTGTATCTTATATCCGTGGTCCAAGAATGGCCACTACTTCATAATTGGGGTGTTTTTTATGTCTATTCTGCTTGTCATATTTGGGGGGTCCCTTACCATAATATTCAAAGGAAAAATGAGGTTTAATATGTAGTTTGCACCTTTCATTTTAGGTATCTCCTATGAGGCACTGCTTGTTAAAATTATAATGAGTTAGTTATAGTGTGCCTTCATTATAGGGAGGCTTGGTGCGCCTTCAGTTTATGGTTATTACATTTGATGCTTTGGATTGTGAGTTGACATTCCAATATGTTGTAAACTCATCTGATCTTTTTTGTTTTGCTTATTGGATGAATATTTGTAGTGTACAAACTTGATGTCATACATGTTTGTAAACCTCAATAAACAACTATTTAAAAATAAAATAAAAAAATAATTACACTTAATCTAATAGCCCTATCAAAATAAAAAAGCCCCCCAGAATAAAAAAACCCCTAGCCTACAATAAACTACCAATGACCCTTAAAATGGCCTTTTGTGGGGCACTGCCCCAAAGATAACTGCTCTTTTACCTGTAAAAAAAAATACAAACACCCCCCCAACAGTAAAACCTACAACCCCACAACCAACCCCCCAAGTAAAATAACTATCTAAAAAAACCTAAGCTAACCATTGCCCTGAAAAGTGCATTTGTATGGGCATTGCCCTTAAAAGGGTATTTAGCTCTTTTACATTGCCCAGACCCTAAACTAAAAATAAAACCCACCCAATAAACCCTTAAAAAAGCCTAACACTAACCCCCGACAATCCACTTACAGTTCTTGAAGTCCCGCTTGAAAGATCCATCCAGCCGGCGAAGTCATCATCTTGCGGCAAGAAGTCTTCATTCAGGCGGCCTCTTCTATTTTCATCCAGCCGGCATATTCTATCTTCATCCAGACGGCATCTTCTATCTTCATCCATCCGGCGCGGAACAGGTCCATCCTGAAGATATCCGGCGTGGAGTGTTCTTTTTATACAGTCTCCGCCGTACACTGGAACTTCAATGCAAGTGACGTCATCCAAGATGGCGTTTCTTGCATTCCTATTGACTGAAAGATTTCAATCAGCCAATAGGATTAAAGCTGCTAAAATCCTATTGGCTGTGGATTCTTTCACCACCCTGCCATCTTTGGAATCCACCTGGATGCAGCATATGCTGCATCCAGGTGGATTCCGAAAAAAGCAGGGTGATGAAAGAATCCATCCATGTGGATTCTTTCACCACCCCTTTTAATCTCTATCCCCCCTCTCTTTTGCTCTCTCTCCCCCCTCTTTTGCGCTCTCTCCCCCCTCTCTTTTGCTCTCTCCCCCTTCTCTTTTTCTCTCTTTCCCCCTTCTCTTTTGATCTCTGCCCTCTCTCTTTTGCTCTCTCTCCCCCCTCTCTTTTGCTCTCTCTCCCCTCTCATTTGCTCTCTCTCCCCTCTCATTTGCTCTCTCTCCCCCCTCTCTTTTGCGCTCTCTCCCCCTCTCTTTTGCTCTCTCTCTCTCCCCTCTCTTTTGCTCTCTCTCTCTCCCGTCTCTTTTGCTCTCTCTCTCCCCTCTCTTTTGCTCTCTCTCTCCCCTCTCTTTTGCTCTCTCTCCCCCTTCTCTTTTGCTGTCTCTCCCCTCTCTTTTGCTCTCTCTACCCTCTCATTTGCTGTCTCTCCCCTCTCATTTGCTGTCTCTAGCCTCTCATTTGCTCTCTCTCCCCTCTCAGTCTGTGTTGTTAAATTTAAAAAAAAAATAGAACTACAGAAAAAAAACAAATTATCAAAAATAAAAAAATAAAACCTAATCCCTATGAAAATAAAAAGCCCCCCCAAAATAAAAACACCCCCTAATCTAATTCTAAACTACCAATAGCCCTTAAAAGGGCTTTTTGTAGGGCATTGCCCTAAATTAAACAGCTCTTTTGGAGTTACCAAAAATTCTATGTTCCCCCTAACAGTAAAACCCACCACCCCCCAAAATAAATAAACCTAACACTAAAAACACTAAAAACCTAAACTATCCATTTCCCCAAAAAACCTAAGTCTAACTCCTAAAAATTAAAAAATTAAACCTAAATTTAAAATAACCTAAATTGCGAAAAATAAAAAAAAATCTAATATTACAAAAACTAAAACACTATTTACCAAAGTTTGCAAAAGTAAACCTAATCCCTATGGCCTAGATTTGGAGTTTGGCGTTAGCCGTGAAAACCAGCGTTAGAGGCTCCTAACGCTGGTTTTAGGCTACCGCCGGTATTTGGAGTCAGTGATTAAAGGGTCTAACGCTCACTTTTCAGCCGCGACTTTTCCATACCGCAGATCCCCTTACGTCAATTGCGTATACTATCTTTTCAATGGGATCTTCCTAACGCCGGTATTTAGAGTCGTGTCTGAAGTGAGCGTTAGACATCTAATGACAAAACTCCAGCCGCCGAAAAAAAGCAGGAGTTAAGAGCTTTCTGGGCTAACGCCGGTTCATAAAGCTCTTAACTACTGTACCCTAAAGTACACTAACACCCATAAACTACCTATGTACCCCTAAACTGAGGTCCCCCCACATCGCCGCAACTCGATTACATTTTTTTAACCCCTAATCTGCCGAACGCCACCTACGTTATACTTATGTACCCCTAATCTGCTGCCCCTAACACCGCCGACCCCTGTATTATATTTATTAACCCCTAACCTGCCCCCCTCAACGTCGCCGCCAGCTACCTACAATAATTAACCCCTAATCTGCCGACCGCAAAGCGCCGCCACCTACGTTATCCTTATGTACCCCTAATCTGCTGCCCTAACATCGCCGACCCCTATATTATATTTATTAACCCCTAATCTGCCCCCCTCAACGTCGCCTCCACCTGCCTACACTTATTAACCCCTAATCTGCCGAGCGGACCTGAGCGCTACTATAATAAAGTTATTAACCCCTAATCCGCCTCACTAACCCTATCATAAATAGTATTAACCCCTAATCTGCCCTCCCTAACATCGCCGACACCTAACTTCAATTATTAACCCCTAATCTGACGACCGGAGCTCACCGCTACTATAATAAATGGATTAACCCCTAAAGCTAAGTCTAACCCTAACACTAACACCCCCCTAAGTTAAATATAATTTAAATCTAACGAAATTAATTAACTCTTATTAAATAAATTATTCCTATTTAAAGATAAATACTTACCTGTAAAATAAATCATAATATAGCTACAATATAAATTATAATTACATTGTAGCTATTTTAGGATTAATATTTATTTTACAGGCAACTTTGTAATTATTTTAACCAGGTACAATAGCTATTAAATAGTTAAGAACTATTTAATAGTTACCTAGTTAAAATAATAACAAAATTACCTGTAAAATAAATCCTAACCTAAGTTATAATTAAAACTAACACTACCCTATCAATAAATTAATTAAATAAAATACCTACAATTACCTACAATAAAACCTAACACTACACTATCAAATAAATAAATACAATTTCTACAAATAACTACAATTACATAAACTAACTAAAGTACAAAAAATAAAAAAGAACTAAGTTACAAAAAATAAAAAAATATTTACAAACATAAGAAAAATATTACAACAATTTTAAACTAATTACACCTACTCTAAGCCCCCTAATAAAATAATAAAGACCCCCAAAATAAAAAAATGCCCTACCCTATTCTAAATTAATAAATTTAAAAGCTCTTTTACCTTACCAGCCCTGAACAGGGCCCTTTGCGGGGCATGCCCCAAGAAAATCAGCTCTTTTGCCTGTAAAAAAAAACATACAATACCCCCCCCCAACATTACAACCCACCACCCACATACCCCTAATCTAACCCAAACCCCCCTTAAATAAACCTAACACTAAGCCCCTGAAGATCTTCCTACCTTGTCTTCACCTCACCGGGTATCACCGATCGGTCCTGGCTCCGATATCTTCATCCAACCCAAGCGGGGGCTAGACATCCACTGAAGAAGTCCAGAAGAGGGTCCAAAGTCTTCCTCCTATCCGGCAAGAAGAGGACATCCGGACCGGCAAACATCTTCATCCAAGCGGCATCTTCGATCTTCTTCCCTCCGGTGCGGAGCGGGTCCATGTTGAAGCAGCCGACGCGGATCCATCCTCTTCTTCCGGCGTCTCCCGACGAATGACGGTTCCTTTAAGGGACGTCATCCAAGATGGCGTCCCTCGAATTCCGATTGGCTGATAGGATTCTATCAGCCAATAGGAATTAAGGTAGGAATATTCTGATTGGCTGATGGAATCAGCCAATCAGAATCAAGTTCAATCCGATTGGCTGATTTGATCAGCCAATCAGATTGAGCTCGCATTCTATTGGCTGATCGGAACAGGTCGTAAGGTAAAAGAGCTTTTAACTCTATTAATTTAGAATAGGGTAGGGCATTTTTTTATTTTGGGGGTCTTTGTTATTTTATTAGGGGGCTTAGAGTAGGTGTAATTAGTTTAAAATTGTTGTAATATTTTTCTTATGTTTGTAAATATTTTTTTATTTTTTGTAACTTAGTTCTTTTTTATTTTTTGTACTTTAGTTAGTTTATGTAATTGTAGTTATTTGTAGGAATTGTATTTAATTTATTTATTGATAGTGTAGTGTTAGGTTTTATTGTAGGTAATTGTAGGTATTTTATTTAATTAATTTATTGATAGTATAGTGTTAGGTTTAATTATAACTTAGGTTAGGACTTATTTTACAGGTAATTTTGTAATTATTTTAACTAGGTAACTATTAAATAGTTCTTAACTATTTAATAGCTATTGTACCTGGTTAAACTAATTACAAAGTTGCCTGTAAAATAAATATTAATCCTAAAATAGCTACAATGTAATTATAATTTATATTGTAGCTATATTAGGATGTATTTTACAGGTAAGTATTTATCTTTAAATAGGAATAATTTATTTAATAAGAGTTAATTAATTTCGTTAGATTTAAATTATATTTAACTTAGGGGGGTGTTAGTGTTAGGGTTAGACTTAGCTTTAGGGGTTAATCCATTTATTATAGTAGCGGTGAGCTCCGGTCGTCAGATTAGGGGTTAATAATTGAAGTTAGGTGTCGGCGATGTTAGGGAGGGCAGATTAGGGGTTAATACTATTTATGATAGGGTTAGTGAGGCGGATTAGGGGTTAATAACTTTATTATAGTAGCGCTCAGGTCCGCTCGGCAGATTAGGGGTTAATAAGTGTAGGCAGGTGGAGGCGACGTTGAGGGGGGCAGATTAAGGGTTAATAAATATAATATAGGGGTCGGCGGTGTTAGGGGCAGCAGATTAGGGGTACATAAGGATAACGTAGGTGGCGGCGCTTTGCGGTCGGCAGATTAGGGGTTAATTATTGTAGGTAGCTGGCGGCGATGTTGTGGGGGGCAGGTTAGGGGTTAATAAATATAATACAGGGGTCGGCGGTGTTAGGGGCAGCAGATTAGGGGTACATAGGGATAATGTAAGTTGCGGCGGTTTACGGAGCGGAAGATTAGGGGTTAATAATAATATGCAGGGGTCAGCGATAGCGGGGGCGGCAGATTAGGGGTTAATAAGTGTAAGGTTAGGGGTGTTTAGACTCGGGGTACATGTTAGAGTGTTAGGTGCAGACGTAGGAAGTGTTTCCCCATAGGAAACAATGGGGCTGCGTTAGGAGCTGAACGCTGCTTTTTTGCAGGTGTTTGGTTTTTTTTCAGCTCAAACAGCCCCATTGTTTCCTATGGGAGAATCGTGCACGAGCACGTTTTTGAGGCTGGCCGCGTCCGTAAGCAACTCTGGTATCGAGAGTTGCATTTGCGGTAAAAATGCTCTACGCTCCTTTTTTGGAGCCTAACGCAGCATTTTTTGGGACTCTCGATACCAGAGTTAATTTTATGGTGCGGCCAGAAAAAAGCCTGCGTAGCGTTAACAGCCCATCTACCGCCAAACTCCAAATCTAGGCCTATGAAAATAAAAAAAGTTCCCCCAAAATAAAAACACCCCTTAATCTAATTCTAAACTACCAATAGCCCTTAAAAGGGCTTTTCTCCTACATTGGTGTGTCCGGTCCACGGCTTCATCCTTACTTGTGGGAATATTCTCTTCCCCAACAGGAAATGGCAAAGAGAGCACAGCAAAAGCTGCCCATATAGCTCCCCCTCTGGCTCCGCCCCCAGTCATTCCCTTTGCCGCTCTGAACAAGTAGCATCTCCACGGGGATGGTAAAGAGTATGTGGTGTTAGTTGTAGTTTTTATTTCTTCTATCAAGAGTTTGTTATTTTAAAATAGTGCCGGTTTGTACTATTTACTCTACAACAGAAAGTGATGAAGAGTTCTGTTTAAAGAGGAGTATGATTTTAGCAGCAGTAACTAAAATCCATTGCTGTTCCCACGCAGGACTGTTGAAACCAGAGAACTTCAGTTGGGGGGAACAGTTTGCAGACTTTTCTGCTCAAGGTATGACTAGTCCATTTTCTAACAAGACATAGTAATGCTAGAAGACTGTCATTTTCCCTTATGGGATCGGTAAGCCATTTTTCTTAGACTCATAACAGAATGAAGGCTTATTAATGGGCTATATACTGGTTGACACTATTGTGGGCTAAATCGATTGATTTATACAATATTTATATGACTTTTGGAGTGTTTTGGAACTTGAAAACACTTTGGGAACGTTTTTTATTCGCCTGGCAGTCGTTTAGACACCTAATCTAGTCAGGAAGGGCCCTTCACTCTGATATGCAGAGGGAGGAGGCCTCATTTTCGCGCCTTAATTGTGCAGTTACTTCTGGAAGCAGCGCATGCAGCTTCATGTGAGAGGGTCCTGTGGCCATAAAAAACGATTCTAGAAGGCTTATTTCTGTGGTGAATAACCCCCAAGGAAAGGTAAAGCCGCAGCAAAGGCTGTGGCAGGGATTGTAGTGGGTTTAAACTGGTAAATTGAACAAATAGCTCCGGTTTGATCATTTAAGGGGTTACAAACTTGAAATTTGGTGTGCAATACTTTCAAAGCATTAAGACAAATTTGCAAATTTGGTAAGGATCAGATATTTCCTTCATAGTTTTTCACACATGCAGAAATAAAGTGTGCTCTGTTTAACATTTAAAGAGACAGTAACGGTTTTATTTAAAAACGGTTTTATTGCATTAATAGCCTGTATAAGTCTGTCTAACATGTCTGTACCTTCAGATAGAACATGTTCTGTGTGTATGGAGGCCAAGGTGGTTCCCACTTTAAATGTATGTGAAAATTGTGCCATGGCGTCCAAACAAAGTAAGGACAGTACTGTCACATTTAATAAGGTTGCCCAAGATGATTCTTCAAATGAAGGTAATGGGGATAGTTCATCATCCTCTCCTTCTGTGTCAACACCAATTATGCCAGCGCAGCCGACATCTAGCACGCCAATGCTTGTTACTATGCAACAATTAACGGCAGTAATGGATAATTCTATAGCTAATCTTTTATCCAAACTGCCAGAATTTCCAAGAAAGCGTGATTGCTCAGTTTTAAATACAGAGGATGAGCAAGTGTGCGCTGACGATAATTTATCTGTTATACCCTCACACCAGTCAGAATTGGCAGTGAGGGAGGGTCTGTCGGAGGGAGAAATTTCTGATTCAGGAAAAGTTTCTCAGCAGGCAGAACCTGATATTGTGATGTTTAAATTTAAGTTAGAACATCTCCGCGCCCTGCTTAAGGAGGTGCTAACTACTCTTGAGGATTGTGACTCTTTGGTGATTCCAGAGAAATTGTGCAAAATGGACAAATTCCTTGAGGTCCCTGTGCACGCTGATGCTTTTCCGATACCCAAAAGGGTGGTGGACATAGTGACTAAGGAGTGGGAGAAGCCAGGTATACCTTTTGTCCCACCTCCTATATTTAAGAAAATGTTCCCCATTGTCGACCCCAGAAGGGACGCATGGCAAACAGTCCCTAAGGTTGAGGGGGCAGTTTCTACGTTGGCCAAGCGCACGACTATTCCCATTGAGGACAGTTGTGCTTTCAAAGATCCTATGGATAAAAAATTGGAAGGATTGCTTAAAAAGATATTTGTTCAGCAAGGTTTCCTTCTCCAGCCAATTTCGTGCATTATTCCTGTCACAACGGCGGCATCTTTTTGGTTCGAGGAACTAGAAAATTCGCTCAATAAGGAGACTCCATATGAGGAAGTCATGGACAGAATTCACACACTAAAGTTGGCTAATTCCATGGACAGAATTCACGCACTAAAGTTGGCTAATTCCTTTATTTTAGATGCCGCTTTGCAATTGGCGAAATTAGCGGCGAAAAATTCAGGTTTTGCAATTGTGGCACGCAGAGCGCTTTGGCTAAAATCTTGGTCGGCGGATGTGTCGTCCAAGACAAAATTGCTTAATATTCCTTTTAAAGGTAAGACCCTTTTTGGGCCAGAATTGAAGGAGATTATTTCAGACATCACTGGGGGAAAGGGCCATGCCCTCCCACAGGATAGGCCTTTCAAGGCTAAGAACAAATCTAATTTTTGTTCCTTTTGCAATTTCAGGAACGGACCGTCTCCTAACTCTGCAGCTTCTAGACAAGAGGGTAACGCTTCCCAGTCTAAACCAGCATGGAAACCAATGCAAGGCTGGAACAAGGGTAAACAGGCCAAGAAGCCTGCTGCTGCTACAAAGACAGCATGAAGGGGTAGCCCCCGATCCGGGACCGGATCTAGTAGGGGGCAGACTATCTCTCTTTGCTCAGGCTTGGGCAAGAGATGTTCAGGATCCCTGGGCACTAGAAATAGTATCTCAGGGTTATCTTCTAGAGTTCAAGGAACTTCCTCCAAGGGGAAGGTTCCACATGTCTCGCTTATCTTCAGACCAGATAAAGAGACAGGCATTCTTACATTGCATAGGAGATATATTAAAGATGGGAGTGATACACCCAGTTCCAACAGTGGAACAAGGTCGGGGGTTTTACTCAAACCTGTTTGTAGTTCCCAAAAAAGAGGGAACTTTCAGACCAATTCTGGATTTAAAAATTCTAAACAAATTCCTCAGAGTTCCATCGTTCAAAATGGAAACCATTCGAACGATTTTACCAACAATCCAGGAGGGTCAATACATGACTACCGTGGACTTAAAGGATGCGTACCTACATATTCCAATCCACAAAGATCATCATCAGTTCCTAAGGTTCGCCTTTCTGGACAAACATTACCAGTTCGTGGCTCTTCTGTTCGGTTTAGCCACTGCTCCCAGAATTTTCACAAAGTTGCTAGGGTCCCTTCTAGCAGTTCTAAGACCGAGGGGCATTGCAGTGGCACCTTACCTAGACGACATCCTAATCCAAGCGTCGTCCCTTTCCAGATCAAGGGCTCATACAGACATTGTATTAGCTTTTCTCAGGTCTCACGGGTGGAAGGTGAACGTGGAAAAGAGTTCCCTGTCCCCGTCTACAAGGGTTCCCTTTCTGGGAACAATAATAGATTCTGTAGAAATGAAGATTTTTCTGACAGTGTTCAGAAAATTAAAGCTTCTAAATGCTTGTCAAGTTCTTCAATCTATTCCTCAGCCTTCCATAGCTCAGTGCATGTAAGTATTAGGACTAATGGTTGCAGCAATGGACGTAGTTCCTTTTGCTCGGATTCATCTAAGACCATTGCAACTGTGCATGCTCAAACAGTGGAATGGGGATTATGCAGACTTGTCTCCCCAGATTCAAGTAGACCAGTTAACCAGAGACTCACTCCGTTGGTGGTTGACTCAAGATCACCTGTCTCAGGGAATGAGTTTCCGCAGACCAGAGTGGGTCATTGTCACGACCGACGCCAGTCTTTTAGGCTGGGGCGCGGTCTGGGACTCCCTGAAAGCTCAGGGTCTATGGTCTCGGGAAGAGTCTCTTCTTCCGATAAACATTCTGGAACTGAGAGCGATATTCAATGCGCTCCGGGCTTGGCCTCAACTAGCGAAGGCCAGATTCATAAGATTTCAGTCAGACAACATGACGACTGTAGCGTACATCAATCATCAGGGGGGAACAAAGAGTTCCTTGGCGATGAGAGAGGTATCCAAGATCATCAAATGGGCGGAGGATCACTCCTGCCATCTATCTGCAATTCACATCCCAGGAGTAGACAACTGGGAGGCGGATTATTTGAATCGTCAGACTTTCCATCCGGGGGAGTGGGAACTCCACCCGGAGGTCTTTGCCTAGTTAACTCAATTATGGGGCATTCCAGACATGGATCTGATGGCGTCTCGTCAGAACTTCAAGGTTCCTCGCTACGGGTCCAGATCCAGGGATCCCAAGGCGACACTAGTGGATGCATTAGTGGCGCCTTGGTCATTCAACCTAGCTTATGTGTTTCCACCGTTTCCTCTCCTTCCCAGGCTCGTAGCCAGGATCAAACAGGAGAAGGCCTTGGTGATTCTGATAGCTCCTGCATGGCCACGCAGGACTTGGTATGCAGACCTGGTGAATATGTCATCGGCTCCACCATGGAAGCTACCTTCTAGTACAAGGTCCATTCGAACATCCAAATCTAGTCTCTCTGCAACTGACTGCTTGGAAATTGAACGCTTGATTTTATCTAAGCGTGGGTTTTCAGATTCAGTTATAGATACTCTGGTCCAAGCCAGAAAACCTGTGACTAGGAAAATTTACCATAAAATATGGAAAAAATATATCTGTTGGTGTGATTCCAAGGGATTCTCTTGGAGTAAAATTAAAATTCCTAGGATTCTCTCCTTTCTCCAAGAGGGTTTGGATAAAGGGTTGTCAGCGAGCTCTCTAAAAGGACAGATATCTGCTCTGTCTGTTTTGTTACACAAACGTCTGGCAGCAGTGCCAGATGTACAGGCATTTGTACAGGCCTTAGTCAGAATCAAGCCTGTTTACAGACCCATGACTCCTCCATGGAGTCTAAACTTAGTTCTTTCAGTTCTTCAAGGGGTTCTGTTTGAACCTTTACATTCCATAGATATTAAGTTACTATCTTGGAAAGTTCTGTTTTTGGTTGCTATTTCTTCTGCTAAAAGAGTTTCTGAATTGTCTGCTTTGCAGTGTGATTCACCCTATCTGGTATTCCTTGCAGATAAGGTTGTTTTGCGTACCAAACCTGGTTTTCTTCCAAAAGTGGTTTCCAACAGGAATATTAACCAGGAAATAGTTGTTCCTTCTCTGTGTCCGAATCCAGTTTCTAAGAAGGAACTTTGTTACACAATTTAGATGTGGTCCATGCTTTAAAATTCGACTTAGAAGCAACAAAGGATTTCAGACAGACTTCATCTTTGTTTGTAGTTTATTCGGGTAAGAGGAGAGGACAGAAAGCTACTGCTACCTCTCTTTCTTTTTGGCTGAAAAGCATCATCCGATTGGCTTATGAGACTGCCGGGTGGCAGCCTCCTGAACAAATTACAGCTCACTCTACTAGAGCTGTGGCTTCCACATGGGCCTTCAAGAACGAGGCTTCTGTTGATCAGATATGTAAGGCAGCGACTTGGTCTTCTCTGCACACTTTTGCCAAATTTTACAAATTCGATACTTATGCTTCTTCGGAGGCTATTTTTGCAAGCCGTGGTGCCTTCCGTTTAGGTAACCTGACTTGTTCCCTCCCTTCATCCGTGTCCTAAAGCTTTGGTATTGGTTCCCACAAGTAAGGATGAAATAAATGGAGCAGTCAAAGGATTAGAATTTTCTATAGAATGGAGTGAAGAATCAGTAACATTCCTAGACACTAGAGTAACCAAAGAGGGAAATAGGTTAGTATTTGATCTGTATAAAAAAGATACAGATAGAAATACATTATTAAGCTATGATAGTTTCCATCCAAGAGGGTTAATAAATTCACTCCCAAAGAGTCAGTTGCTCAGGGTGGACAGGATTGTGACTAAGCCAGAAATTAAACAAACAAGAATGAAGGAAATGCAGAAAAAATTCCTAGACAGAGGGTATCCCAATACATTAATTGAAAAGCATACCAACAATATGATAAACGAGAGGAAAAACTTAAGAGAAAGGGATAAAGAAGATAAGTTGATATTGGTCACTCAATTTAACCCTAATAGTGAAGAAATTAAACGTATTGTAACAAAACATTGGCACATATTAAAAGAGTGCAATAAGGGAATTGAGCTTTTCAAAAAACCACCGTTGATGGCCTATAGGAGAGTAAAAAACTTAAGAGACCAACTCACTAGTACAGATGTAGGGCCCAAGAAACAAGCAAGACAAACACTCCTAGGAAATAAAAATAAAAATAAAGGAACATTTCCTTGCCTAGGCTGTATGAGCTGCCATTCTGTAATCAAAGGCAGATATTTTTTCCATCCAAGAACAGGGAAGAAATATGAGATAAGAGAACACCATACATGTGAGTCAAAATATGTTATCTACCTCATAAAATGTAATTGTTCCCTAATCTACATAGGGGAAACTACTCGTATGGTTAGGGACAGAATATGCCAGCACCGTTCAAATATTCGGTGCAAAAATCTTGAAGCCCCAGTGTCCTTTCATTTCTTGAAATGTGGACACCAGATAAGCCAATTACGATGGCAAGTCATAGACAGTGTGGGTCCCCAGAGAAATGGTAGCAATCGGGAAAAAATATTGAAGGAAAAAGAAATGTACTGGATATATGAACTAGGATGTATGGAACCTAATGGTCTCAATAGAGACTATGATTAGTCAATTTTTCTGTAATGAAATATCAATAATTAATTATCCTGTATGAAACATATTATAATTTCATTGAATGAAATGTATTGTAAAATTCAATTTATTCTATCAAAAGTTTATTCTGTCTAAATTTGTTCATATTATTGTATGGCTATTGTTCAAAGTATGCATAATTGATTATAAACAGGACTGCATAAGTTAAAAATGCATAAAGTAATTAAGTGCAAACATATACTAATACTTAGTTTATATAACAAAGTAATGTTTTTAAACTGTTATATTTTTGTTGGTCAGTAGATGGCAGCAGAGCCACTGAATGTAGTGGTTGGCGCGAAACTGAGGGCTTTTAAATTTGTTTCAAATGATACAATGTATTAGCATGAGTAAGAGTGGCAACACTCGAAACGTCGCATTTTATATCTGTATGTTTAACAGAAAATAAAAATAATTGAAATTATAGTGCTGTGGACAAAATTACTTGTACAAGTAAGGATGAAGCCGTGGACCGGACACACCAATGTAGGAGAAAACAGAATTTATGCTTACCTGATAAATTTCTTTCTCCTACGGTGTGTCCGGTCCACGGCCCGCCCTGGCTTTTTAGTCAGGTTTCAAATTTTTTATTTCAGTACACTACAGTCACCATGGCACCATATGGTTTCTCCTTTTTCTCCTAACCGTCGGTCGAATGACTGGGGGGTGGAGCCAGAGGGGGAGCTATATGGGCAGCTTTTGCTGTGCTCTCTTTGCCATTTCCTGTTGGGGAAGAGAATATTCCCACAAGTAAGGATGAAGCCGTGGACCGGACACACCGTAGGAGAAAGAAATTTATCAGGTAAGCATAAATTCTGTTTTTGTAGGGCATTGCCCTAAATTAAACAGCTCTTTTGGAGTTACCAAAAATTCTAAGTCCCCCTAACAGTAAAACCCACCACCCCCCAAAATAAATAAACCTAACAATAAAAACCTAAACTATCCATTGCCCTCAAAAACCTAAGTCTAACTCCTAAAAATTAAAAAATTAAACCTAAGTTTAAAATAACCTAAATTGCGGAAAATAAAAAAAATCTAATATTACAAAAACTATAAAAACTATTTACCAAAGTTTGCAAAAGTAAACCTAATCCCTATGAAAATAAAAAAACGTTCCCCCAAAATAAAAACACCCCCTAATCTAAGAATAAACTGCCAGTATCCCTTAAAATTGCTTTTTACAGGGCATTGCCCCAAAATAAACAGCTCTTTTACAGAAAAAAATTCTAAGTCCCCCTAACAGAAAACCCCCCACCCACCAAACCCCCCAAAATAAAAGAACCGAAAACTAAAAATGAAAATACCCCCCCCAAAATTAAATCACCGCTTAATCTAAGAATAAACTGCCAGTAGCCCTTAAAAGGGCTTTTTGCAAGGCATTGCCCCAAGATAAACAACTCTTTAGCAGAAAAAGTCTAAGCCCCCTAACAGTAAACCCCCCACCCACCCATCAAACCCCCCAAAATAAAAGAACCTAACACTAAAAAACCTAAACTACCCATTGCTCTGAAAAGGGCATTTGTTTGGGCATTGCCCTTAAAAGGACATTTACCTCTTTTACTGCCCATCCCTAATCTAAATAAAACAACCCTCCCCAAAAGAAACCTTAAAAAAACCTAAGTCTAACCCCCAGGTTGGTACTCACCATTCCTGAAGTCTGGCGGAGAAGGTCCTGTTCCAGGCGGTGAAGTCTTCTTCCAAGCGCAGATCTCTTCTTTCTTCTTCCAGGAACAATCTGGGGCAGAGCAGAGGGCGGAGCTGAAGACCGATGACCGCGGAGCTGAAGACCGGCGACTCTGTTTAAATCAGCCAATAGGATTTCAGTAGCTCTCATCCTATTGGCTGATTTGAATTTGAAGAATCAAATCAGCCAATAGGAATTCAAGGGACGTACCTTGAATTCACTATTCAGTGTACGGCGGCGATCGTATGAAGAGGATCCTCCACGTTCCATGGCTCCGCAGTTGCCGGTCTTCAGTTCCAGGGTCACTGGTCTTCAGCTCTGTGGTCATCGGTCTTTAGCTCCTCCCTCCGCTCCGCGCTGGATTGTTCCTGGAAGAAGAAAGAAGAGGTCGCCGCTTGGAAGAAGACTTCACCGTCTGGAAACGTCTTCTTTTTAGAGTTTTTTTGGGGGGTTTGTTTTATTTAGATTAGGGGTTGGCAGTAAAAGAGCTAAATGCCCTTTTAAGGGCAATGCTCAAACAAATGCCCTTTTCAGGGCAATTTGTAGTTTAGGTTTTTTAGTGTTAGGTTTAATTTTTGTAAACTTTGGTAATTTGTTTTTTATTTTCTGTAATGTTAGCCTTTTTTATTTTTTGTAATCTTAGCTTTTTTTTTTTTACTTAAGTATTTTTTAGTTTAGTTAATTTGTGTTAATTTAGGGGGTGTTAGGTTAGGGGGTGTTAGGTTAGGGGGCTTAGTAATTTAATTAGTTATTTGCGTTGTGGGTTTTGGCGGTTTAAGGGGTTAATAGGTTAATTAGGTTTATTGCGATGTAGGATTTTTGCGGTTTAGGGGTTAATAGGGTAAATAGGTTTATTGCAATGTGTGGGTTTTGCGGTTTAGGAGTTAATAGGTTATTTATGTTTAATAGGGTAATTAGGTTTATTGCGATGTGGGTGGTTTAAGGGATTAAGGGGTAATTACTTTATTATTTTGAGATGTGTGGGTTTGCGGATTAGGTGTTAATACTTTGTGTGGGAGGTTTGTTTTTGTTTTTTGTTATACTTTGCCTTTGCTGCATCCCGGTGGATTCTGAAAATGGCAGGGTGGTGATGCTTCGCTGCATCCAGGTGAATTCTTTTGGCTGCGCATGCAGCCAACATTTTGTTGGCTGCCTTGCGCTGCCAACATCCCATTGAGGATGCGTGCGCAACTGCCGACGGACATTACAAACGCAATTATAGTATAGATTTGCTTCATTCTCTTGATATACTTTGCTGAAAAGCATATCTAGATAGACTCTATTAGCTGCTGATTGGTTGCTGCACATAGATGCCTTGTATGATTGGCTCACCCATGTGCATTGCTATTTCTTCAACAAAGGACATCTAACTAATGAAGCAAATTAAATGATAGAAGTAAATTGGAATGTTGTTTAAAATTGTATTCTCTACTTGAATCATGATAGAAAAATGTCGGGTTTAGTTTCCCTTTAAACACAGATTGGCTCCTCCAAGTAAGGCAAGTGGTTGATGGAGTTTGGCTTGATAAACATTTACTTCAATGTTTAGGCTTATCTGATATGTTGTTCTATAGCAAAACACTAGGAATTTCCTGTAATTAGAAAGTGTTTTAAGAATAAAGTAATGACTCATTCTTATCAGTGAATATTTAAAGAGGGTTCAATACAGGATGGGGAGTACTCACTTCCTCTAAAGCCTATATGGTTTTGACTTCTAGTTACTGATAGAATATGGGTTCTATGGGGTGAATGCACCTCCAAACACATGTATAACACCCTGCTAAGCTGCTATGGGCTCCATATATTATGTGTACTGTGTCTTTAAAACTTTTTGACGAAACTACAGGAGGTGCAGAGGTCGCAGGTGCGACTGGGCCCTTGAGGGTGGGGGCCCAGCTTAAAAATATTTTTTTTTTAATAATTTAACCCCTTAGTGACCAGAGCACTTTTCCATTTTCTGTCCGTTTGGGACCAAGGCTATTTTTACATTTTTGCGGTGTTTGTGTTTAGCTGTAATTTTCTTCTTACTCATTTACTGTACCCACACATATTATATACCGTTTTTCTCGCCATTAAATGGACTTTCTAAAGATACCATTATTTTCATCATATCTTATAATTTACTATAAAAAAAATGATAAAATATGAGGAAAAATGGAAAAAAAACACACTTTTTCTAACTTTGACCCCCAAAATCTGTTACATATCTAAAACCACCAAAAAACACCCATGCTAAATAGTTTCTAAATTTTGTCCTGAGTTTAGAAATACCCAATGTTTACATGTTCTTTGCTTTTTTTGCAAGTTATAGGGCCATAAATACAAGTAGCACTTTGCTATTTCCAAACCATTTTTTTCCAAAATTAGCGCTAGTTACATTAGAACACTGATATCTTTCAGGAATACCTGAATATCCCTTGACATTTATATATTTTTTTTTAGTAGACATCCCAAAGTATTGATCTAGGCCAATTTTGGTATATTTCATACCACCATTTCACCGCCAAATGCGATCAAATACAAAAAATTGTTCACTTTTTCACAAATTTTTTCACAAACTTTAGGTTTCTCACTGAAATTATTTACAAACAACTTGTGCAATTATGGCATAAATGGTTGTAAATTCTTCTCTGGGATCCCCTTTGTTCAGAAATAGCACACATATATGGCTTTGGCGTTGCTTTTTGGTAATTAGAAGGCCGCTAAATGCCACTGAGCACCACAAGTGTATCATGCCCAGCAGTTAAGGGGTTAATTAGGGAGCTTTTAGGGAGCTTGTAGGGTTAATTTTAGCTTTAGTGTAGAGATCAGCCTCCCATCTGACACATCCCACCCCCTGATCCCTCCCAAACAGCTCCCTTCCCTCCCCCACCCCAAATTTTTCACAATTTTAGGTTTCTCACTGAAATCATTTACAAACAGCTTGTGCAATTATGGCACAAATGGTTGTAAATGCTTGTCTGGGATCCCCTTTGTTCAGAAATAGCAGACATATATGACTTTGGCGTTGCTTTCTGGTAATTAGAAGGCCACTAAATCCTGTTGCGCCTCACACGTGTATTATGGCTAGCAGTGAAAGGGTTAATTAGGGAGTTTGTAGTGAGCTTGCAGGGTTAATTTTAGGTTTAGTGTAGAGATCAGCCTCCCATCTGACACATCCCACCCCCTGATCCCTCCCAAACAGCTCCCTTCCCTCCCCCACCCCACAATTGTCCCCGCCATCTTAAGTACTGGCAGAAAGTCTGCCAGTACTAAAATAAAAGGGTTTTAAAAAAAAAATGAATTTTTTTTTAGCATATTTACATATGCTACTGTGTAGGATCCCCCCCTTAGCCCCCAACCTCCCTGATCCCCCCCAAAACCGCTCTCTAACCCTCCCCTCTGCCTTATTGGGGGCCATCTTGGGTACTGGCAGCTGTCTGCCAGTACCCAGTTTACAATAAAAAGTGCTTTTTTTTGCTTTGGTTTTTTTTTTCTGTAGTGTAGCTTCCCCCCCACCCCCCACAGACAAACCCCCACCACCTTGCTGATTATTTTAATTTTCATTTTTTTTTATCTTTTTATTTGCACATTTTCTGCAGTGTAGCGGTTCCCACCCGCTCCCTCCCCGTGCACGCGCCCGCCCCCCCACCCTCCCGCGCCCGCGCGCGTGCCCGTGCGCGCCCCCAGCCACCCCCGCCCACGATCCCGCCCCCCCTTCACTTCCACAGGGCCATCGATGGCCGCCACCCCGCCTCCCGGTCCGGCTCCCACCCACCAACACAGGGAGCAACCGATCTCCGGTGCAGAGAGGGCCACAGAGTGGCTCTCTCTGCACCGGATTACTTAAAAAGGTTATTGCAGGATGCCTCCATATCGAGGCATCACTGCAATAACCGGAAAGCATCTGGAAGCGAGCAGGATCGCTTCCAGCTGCTTTCCACACTGAGGACGTGCAGGGTACGTTCTCAGGCATTAACTGCCTTTTTTCTGAGGACGTACCCTGCACGTCCTCAGTCGTTAAGGGGTTAAAAAAAAAAAAAAAAAAAAACGTTAACCTACCACTGCCTGCACTGATATCATGTGAGTGTGACATGATTACAGGGTTAGTGTTTCTGTTTTGTCCATTGGTGTTTATGTGTGTGTGTGACTGTGTGTGTATTTATGCATGTATGTGTGTGTGTGTATGTTTGCGGTACCAGCAAATTACAGACCTTGTTACTACAGCATGGGGGGGGGGGGGCAGGGGGTAAACAGTGTCACTATACAGTACCATTATATACAGTATGGGGGGTTGGACCATGTCACTGACTACTGTGTTCACTTTATAAAGTACTGGGCGGGTAGGGTCAGGCCAGCCATCTCACCAGCAGATTACAGGCTGTGTCACTAACTTACTATATACTGGGGGGTTAAATAGTGTCACTATATATATATATATATATATATATATATATAAATATATATACAGTAATAGGGAGTCAGACCATCTCACAGACTGTGGGCACAGGGTACCTCCTTTTGCAGACATGTAATCTGATTCACATGTTTTTCTGTGTTAAATATAAAAAAAAAAAAAAAAAAAAGTATTAAATTCACCTTTTTTTGGAGGGGGGAGGGGTGGTGGGGGGGGCCTTCTTAGATTCTTGCACCTGGGCCCTGTGGTTTCTAGTTACGCCTCTGTTTTTCACCACTATTTTTAGACCCCCCCCCCCCCAATTAGCCTTCCCAAATATGAAGTTCTAAAACTGCCACTAGAATAAAGGTACATCGAGCATATATGTATAGGCCAAAACCAGTGGATGAAACAGTAACATAAACCACAGATATTCCTGAGATAAATCATGTTAAATGGGAACTGCAGACCTGGATTTAGTGGATACAAATCCTTGACAACAACGGAAACAGACTGGAGAGGTTTTAGTGACCTCTGTAGACTGGAGCAGGTTTGCAACATGGAAGCAGGAAAAGATAATCTCATAGTCAGGAAGAGACCATCACTTTAATGTCCTTGTAGTTTTGCGTTATATTAAATACACACATTTTTAACAAGAGGACCCATATTACCATTTACAATCCATAATGTAGTGCACATTCAATTAGATTTCTCTAGAATTTATTTATGTATTGCTAACATTCACCTAGATTATGAGTTTTACGGTAACAGGGGTGCTGTGCTAACAAGCCTTTTTTTCCCACTGCTCCCTTAAGACAACGCTGGTATTACAGGTTTTTTTAAACCTGGCGTTAGCCGCAAAAAGGTGAGCGTAGAGCAAAATTTAACTCCATATCTCACCTCAATACCAGCGTTGCTTAGGTCAGCGGTGAGCTGGCTAAACGTGCTTGTGCACGATTTCCACATAGGGAACAATGGGGCTGAGCTGGCTGAAAAAAAACCTAACACCTGCAAAAAAGCAGCGTTCAGCTCCTAACGCAGCCCCATTGTTTCCTATGGGGAAATTAATTTTATGTCTGCACCTAACACCCTAACATGAACCCCGAGTCTAAACACCCCTAATATTATACTTATTAACCCCTAATCTGCCACCCCTGCTATTGCTGACACCTACATTATATTATTAACCCCTAATCTGCCGCTCCGGACACCGACACCACCTACATTATCCCTATTAACCCCTAATCTACTGCCCCCAACATCACCGACACCTACATTATATTTATTAACAATTAAATAAAATAAATTAAATAAACTAAATTACGGAAAAAAACAACACTAAATTACAGAAAAAAAAAAGAATTACAAGAATTTTAAACTAATTACACCTAATCTAATCCCCCTAATAAAATAAAAAAGCCCCCCAAAATAATAAAATTCCCTACCCTATAGTAAATTACAAATAGCCCTTAAAAGGGCCTTTTGCGGGGCATTGCCCCAAAGTAATCAGCTCTTTCACCTGTAAAAAAATACAATACCCCCCAACATTACAACCCACCACCCACACACCCAACAGTACTCTAAAACCCACCCAATCCCCCCTTAAAAAAAACTAACATTACCCCCTTGAAGATCTCCCTACCTTGAGCCGTCTTCACCCAGCCGGGCACAAGTGGACCTCCAGAGGGGCAGAAGTCTTCATCCGATCCGGGCAGAAGAGGTCCTCCAAGTGGCAGAAGTCTTCATCCAGGCAGCATCTTCTATCTTCATCCATCCGGAGCGGAGTGGGTCCATCTTCAATCCAGCCGACACGGAGCCATCCTCTTCAAACGAAGTCCAAGCGAAGAATGAAGGTTCCTTTAAATGACGTCATTCTATCAGCCAATCAGGATTAAGGTAGGAAAAATCCTATTGGCTGATTGATTGAAGTTTAATCCTATTGGCTGATTGGATCACCAAATAGGATTGAGCTCGCATTCTATTGGCTGTTCCAATCAGCCAATAGAATGCAAGCTCAATCCTATTGGCTGATCCAATCAGCCAATAGGATTGTTCCTACCTTTATTCCAATTGGCTGATAGAATCCTATCAGCCAATCGGAATTCAAGGGACACCATCTTGGATGACATCATTTAAAGGAACCTTCATTCTTCGCTTGGACTTCGTTTGAAGAGGATGGCTTTGCGTCGGCTGTATTGAAGATGGACCCGCTATGCTCCGGATGGATGAATATGGAAGATGCCGCCTGGATGAAGACTTCTGCCGCTTGGAGGACCTCTTCTGCCCAGATCGGATGAAGACTTCTGCCCCTCTGGTGGTCCACTTGTGCCCGGCTGGGTGAAGATGGCTCAAGCTAGGGAGATCTTCAGGGGGGTAGTGTTAGGATTTTTAAGGGGGGATTGGGTGGGTTTTAGAGTAGTGTTGGGTGTGTGGGTGGTGGGTTGTAATGTTGGGGGGTATTGTATTTTTTTTTACAGGTGAAAGAGCTGATTACTTTGGGGCTATGCCCCGCAAAAGGCCCTTTTAAGGGTTATTTGTAATTTAGTATAGGGTAGGGAATTTTATTATTTTGGGGGGCTTTTTTATTTTATTAGGGGGATTAGATTAGGTGTAGTTAGTTTAAAATTCTTGTAATTCTTTTCTTTTTCTGTAATTTAGTGTTTTTTGTTTCCGTAATTTAGTTTATTTAATTTAATTGTAATTAATTGTAGGTAGTTAAGGTAATTAGTTTAATTATAGTGTAGTGTTAGGTGTAATTGTAACTTAAGTTAGGGTTTATTTTACAGGTACTTTTGTACTTATTTTAACTAGGAAGTTATTAAATAGTTAATAACTATTTAATAACTATTGTGCCTAGTTAAAATAAATACAAAGTTGCCTGTAAAATAAATATTAACCCTAAGCTAGCTACAATTTAACTATTAGTTATATTGTAGCTAGCTTAGGGTTTATTTTATAGGTAAGTATTTAGTTTTACATAGGATTAATTTATTTAATTGTAGTAATTTTATTTAGATTATTTAAAATTATATTTAAGTTAGGGGGTGTTAGACTTAGGTTTAGACTTAGGTTTAGTTAATACATTTAATATAGTGGCGGCAACGTTGTGGGCGGCAGATTAGGGGTTAATAAATGTAGGTAGGTGTCAGCGATGTTAGGGCAGGCAGATTAGGGGTTAATAATATTTAACTAGTGTTTGCAAGGCGGCAGTGGGGCGGTTTAGGGGTTAATATATTTATTAAAGTGGCGGCGATGTCCGGTCGGCAGATTAGGGGTTAATATATTTTTTAAAGTGTTTCCGATGTGGGGGGGGGGGGCTCGGTTTAGGGGTTAATAGGTAGTTTATGGGTGTTAGTGTACTTTTTAGCACTTTAGTTAAGAGTTTTATGTTACAGCGTTAGCCCATAAAACTCTTAACTACTGACTTTTAAATGCTGTAAAAGTCTTGACAGGAGAGGGTCTAGTGCTCACTTCTTCCAAGTCTCGTAATACCAGCGTTAGGCAAATCCCATGGAAAAGATAGGATACGCCATTGACGTAAGGGGATTTGCGGTATGCTCGAGTCGCGGAAGAAAAGTGAGCGGTCACCTGTACCTGCAAGACTCGTAATACCCGCTGGCGTTAAAAAGCAGCGTTGGGACCTCTCAACGCTGCTTTTTAAGGCTAACGCAAGACTCGTAATCTAGGTGATTATGTGTAATTATAAATAGACTTATTATTTGGATATATAAGAGGGTAACTGTCTAAACATATGAGATGGCTATAAGAATAAATATATATTGCAATTAAAGGGACAGTCAAATCTAAAAAAAACTTTCATGATTCAGATAGAACATGTAATTTTAGACAACTTTCCAATTTACTTTTATCACCAATTTTTCTTTGTTCTCTTGGTATTCTTAGTTAAAAGCTAAATCTAGGAGGTTCATATGCTAATTTCTTAGACCTTGAAGGCTGCCCCTAATCTAAATGCGTTTTGACAGTTTTTCACCACTAGAGGGCATTAGTTCATGTGTTTCATATAGATAACATTGAGCTCATGTAAATTTACTGAGGTGTGAGCACTGATTGGCTAAAATGAAAAAGAATGAAAGTCTGTCAAAAGAACTGAAATAAGGGGGCAGTTTGCAGATGCTTAGATACAAGGTAATCACAGAGGTAAAACATTTAGTATTATAACTGTGTTGGTTATGCAAAACTGGGGAATGGGTAATTAAGGGATTTACTATCTTTTAAAACAACAAAAATTCTGGTGTTGACTGTCCCTTTAATGTTTTTCAAGCGCTACTTTGATAACGTCATCATCAACATGTTATTGCTCTATGACATTTGAAATACAGCAACAAAACAAAACTATTTTTATTTTATTTTCAGAAATCTTAAGCAGACACATTTTCAGCATTATTTAAAAATGTAATGCAGTTTTTGAGACATCTTTATGAGAAAATGAATTAAAAGTTTAATTAATGTGTACAAACTGTTAATGCAAACTTTGAAGGTGCATTGTATCCAATATCACTGAGATTGAGGGAGTCTTGCTACAATCATTCCATAGCATTATAAAAACATTCAGGCATGTTTAATGACCATATTAATATCAGCATATTCACTCATGATTGCAGGAATGTTTTAAGATGTAATGAAAAGGGACATTGAGTTGAAAATAATTATAATATACACAAAAAAAAAAACAGCAGACAAACATACTAAAATATTTTTGTATGACAAAAGGTTTAGTTAAAACATTTTTAGTATAACTAGTCCTAAAAAAACATGGGCCATTTTTTTGCAGAACAGCAGTCCCACTCCTTGCTCTCTCTCTCCCTCTCTTTTGCTCTCTCTCTCCCCCCTCTCTTTTGTTCTCTCTGTCTCCCCCTCTCTTTTGCGCTCTCTCTCCCCCTCTCTTTTGCTCTCTCTCCCCCTTTTGCTCTCTCTCTTCCCCTCTCTTGCTTTCTCTCCCCCTCTCTTTTGCTGTCTCTCTCTTCCCAATCTCTTTTGTGCTCTCTCTCCCCTCTCTTTTGCGCTCTCTCTCCCCTCTCTTTTGCGCTCTCTCTCTCCTCTCTCTTTTGCTCTCTCTCTCCCCCTCTCTTTTGCTCTCTCCCTCCCCCTCTTTTGCTCTCTCTTTCTCCCCCTTTTCTTTTTCTCTCTCTCTCTCTCTCTCTCTCTCTCTCTCTCTCTCTCTCCCCTCTTTAGCTCTCCCTCCCCCTTCTCTTTTGCTCCCTTTCTCTCTCCCCTCTCTTGCTCTCTCTCCAGCTCTCTTTTTCTCTCTCTCTCTCCCTCCTCTCTTTTGCGCTCTCTCTTTCCCCCGCTCTTTTGCTCTCTCTCTCCCCCTCTTTGCTCTCTCTCCCCCTCTCTTTTGCTCTCTCTCTCTCCCCCTCTCTTGCTCTCTCTCCATCTTTTTTGCTCTCTTTCTCTATCCCCTCTCTCTTTTGCACTCTCTCTCTCCCCTCTTTCTTTTGCACTCTCTCCCCCCTCTCTCCCCCTTTTTTGTGCTCTCTCTCTTTCCCCCTCTCTTTTGCACTCTCTCCTCCTCTTTTGTGTTCTCTCCCCCTTTCTTTTGCGCTCTCTCCTGCTCTCTTTTGCTCTCTTTCCCCCCCCTCTTTTGCTCTCTCTTTCTCCCCCTATTTTTTCTCTCTCTCCCCCCCTCTTTTGCTCTCTCTCCCCCCTCTCTTGCTCTCTCTCCCCCTCTCTTTTGTGGTCTCTCTCTCTCCCCCCTCTCTTTTGCACTCTCTCTCTCCCCCTCTCTTTTGCGCTGTCTCCCCCTCTCTTTTTGCGCTCTCTCTCCCCCTTTCTTTTGCTCTCTCTTCCCTCTCTTTGCTCTCTACCCCCTCTCATTGGCTCTCTCTCTCCTCTCTTTTGCTCTCTCTCTCCTCTCTTTTGCTCTCTCCCCCCCTCTTGTGCTCTTTCTTCCCCCTCTCTTTTGTTCTCTCTCCCCTCTCTTTTGCTCTCTCTCCCCTCTCTTTTGCTCTCTCTCCCTTCTCTTTTGTTCTCTTTCCCTTCTCTTTTGATCTCTCTCCCCCCTCTTTTGCTCTCATTCCCCTCTCTTTTGCTCTCTCTTCCTTCTCTTTTTGCTCTCTCTCTCCTCTCTTTTGCACTCTCTCTCCTCTCTTTTTCTCTCTCTCCCTCCTCTCTTTTGCTCTCTCTCTCTCCTCTCTTTTTCTCTCTCTCCCTCCTCTCTGTTGCTCTCTCATGGCCATGGCCGCTCCTGCTCGGCCCTGCCCCGCCTCTGTCACGCCTGTCCCAGTTAGGCCTGGCCAGCCCCACCCCCATCATGCCCGGCCGGCCCCCCTTCATGCCTACAATTCTTGCAGCGGACATGTTAGTTTGTGAAGGCTAGGTGTGTTTGGCCTTGTGCAGTCTCTACTGTGCATGACAGCTTTGGACAAACACACTTGGCCTTTTACAGGAGTAACAGGAAGTGCACAACTCATCCCTAGAGACAGATTGCTCATTGGTTGATTAAGATAACTCCCACAATTCTATTGTGGGAATGTTTGCAGATGCAACCCAACTATCACTTTATTTGCTTAGGAGGATCAGCATATTTATAAAAGAGAGCAACGTAAAGTAGATAGCAAGGTAAAGAGGAAAAGAGATAGAGGAATAGCTTACAAAACAAAGCAAACTTCTATGGTAATCACATAGATAAACTCAGTGACTTTGAGCTAAGAGTGCACATGGCAATACATCAGCAGCAGTGAATAAAATATATGAGCATCAGAGACGTGTGAAAATCCATATTTACTCTTCAGAATGAACTCTAGAAAGTATACTTGAAGAAAATAGATTACTGCTCTAAAAATAAATTATGAGAGTATAAACAACCAAATACACAAAGCTCATTACTAAATATTGATTACACAGACTTAAAATTAAAAACAAGTTGAAAAGTTAAGCGTTCCAGTACAAGGTATAAAAAGAATTAGATTTGCTGCTTCTAAATCAAACCCCAATCACTTATGCTAAAAAGAAGTGGCTAATCCTATTTTTCACATTAAACACTGTTAAAGAATCTTATTCCATGTATTCATTGGCATATTCACAATTCTTTATGGGGTAAAAAAAAAAAAAAAAAACATAGTAAATTGATCAGAACATTGGACTACCTTAGGGTTGATTGTACAAGTGTAAATGGAATGTTAGCATATTATGCTTAAAGGGACATGTAACAAAATTATTATTTTGTTATTTGCAATTTTAAAAAGCTTTCCAATTGACTTCTATATCAAATTTACTTTGTTTTTTTGGTATCATTTGTTGAAAAAACAGCAATACACTACTTGGAGATAGCTGAACACATTGGGTAATCCAATGACAGGAGGCATATATGTGCAACCACCAATCAGCAGCTAGATCACAGTAGTCCTACTGCTGCCTTAAACCGTCCTAGGTATCCCTTTCAACAAATGATACCAAGAGAATGAAGTACATTAGATAACAGAAGTGAACTGGAAAGTAATTTAAAATTACAGGCACTGTCTCAATCATGAAAGTTTCATTTTGACTTTACTGTGCCTTTAAAAGTAGAAAGTTAAACATAAATCAGAACAGAGACATGTGTAGGCGTTTTTCAAAGTTTAAAAAGAATGCTTAGTATAACTTTATGCATAATTTACCCCCCCATATTTGTGATCTAACCCTCCTTACTGGCTGCCCCACTGCACTGTATTTTTTCCTGTACTTGTCAGCGGTCTATGCAGCCAATCAGAGGCTTGTTTTATCACAACAGTAACTTTAATCAGCGCAAGCTCTGAATGCTGCAAATCATTACTTGCTAAATTATATGTTTGCAGCTTTTACTATGCCCCAGGCTGTAAGATTACCAAATTTTATAAGAGAATTTTCAATGTGACTAAATACAGCATGCTATTTTCCAATTACCAAAACATTTTAGAAGTCTGTTGCTATCACAGTGGGCTAGATTACGAGAGGCCATTAACAGTTGTGCGTGAGCGAAAGGCAGTTTATCGTGGGGTATTTGTGTGCGGCGGAAATAGTGCACGTATTTCAAGTTAAAAGTAAGTGCATTCACTTGAGCTCAATTTAATTTAATGTTAAAAGGTTTAGCGCAACTTTAGAGCTCTGGTTAACAGTAACGCTTGAATAAAAAGTTGCACAAAATACATCAAAAAATACATTAAAATTACAGTTAGGCTCATAATAACACCATCTAATAAAAAATATTTTAATAAATATTGCATAAAAAGTTATAAGGGATCAAAGATATGAGGTCTCGGGTGTTAGAAAAAGACATTTAAAGGGCTTTAACATACATATACATGTCTATATATCTATATATCTATATATCTATCTATATATATATTATATATATATATATAATATATATATGTGTATTTATATGTATATATGTGTATATATCTTGGTGCTTTATAAATAAATTATAAAAAATAATATAGATGTTGGAACTTGATTTTGGGGTTTGAGATGTCACTTGAGGGTAGTAATCCACTAACTTTTAATTGTGGACCTGTTTTGATGATGTCCTTGTCAAAGCTGGTGCTCTTTTTATTCTTCTGATAGAATTTTAGTTAACTATTTCTCTGCAAATAACCTGCTTTTTTTGTGTATTAAGTACCTTATTAAAAGGGACTAATAAACATAATAAACATTATATTTATGATGATTGGTCTACTTTACCCACAGGGATTATAGATCATCTAAAACTGTAAGTAAATAGCTAGAGACAATGCTAATTATACCACTAAGGACTAGTTTCCATTGAGGTGGTAAAGCTGGCAACTGGGTGGTAACATAAACATTCTCCGTAGACTTTATTGCAGATAAATGTTTTTTACCATCAGTTTCCAAACTTTACTACCTCAATGGAAACTAGGTCTAAATAAACAATGGCCTTAAAGATAAACTTAGTCAATTAGTCTAAATGGTTTGAACGAAGAAAAGTCAGAATAATAAGGTTTGCTCCCAAAATTACACTAAAATTGCAACACATGAATTGTGTTTAGAAACAGTTTTTTTTATACGAACATGAAACCCAACATTAAATTAACCATAACATATTTAATTATGTTCAAGAAAGAACTTTACAATATAGTAAACACTTGTGGACTGTTTTTTGTCACTGCCACAGAGAGGTTGGAATCCAACCCATTGGTTTCCACAACTGTAGCCCAAATACTTGTTTACAACAATTATCTGATCAGTGTAGTAGGCAGGAGCTGGAAATCTTTAATGAGACGTGAACAGAAATAATACATATAAAGTGACCAGGCTCGCACCTTCATTTTATTTTAAATTAGACTTAATAAATATTTTTATAAGTTGATAGAGAATTTTATACTTATTAATAATAATAATAATAGCCACATATCTATTTCAATAAGGTCCCACCCTAGCCCTGCAGTCCCTCTCTGTCAGCTACATACAAAATCATATCCGTAGCCCTGCAGCCTCTCTGGCAGCTACATACAAAATCATATCCCTAGCTCTGCAGGCTGCACCCCTCCTGTCCGCGACAAACAAGACCATATCCTTAGCCCTGCAGCCCCACTGTCAGCTACAAACAATATCATATCCTTAGTCAGGCCCTGCAGCCCCACAGTCAGTTATATATCCACATTGTATCAAACAACTGACCCTGAAGTCCCTTTCTAACATATATCTAAGGTCAAATCAAAGTCCTGGCCCTGCAGTCCCCTCTGTCAGCTACATACTGACATCAGATCATATCCCTAGCCCTGCAGGCATCTGTTAGCTACAAATCTACATAGGATCAGAATCATGGAATGGAAGTTTCTGTCTAAAAGTTCAGTCCCTCTGTCAAGCACATATCCACAATCACATAAGTAGCCCCTGACCCATGGGTCTTGAGGTTGAGGTCCTTCTGTTAGCCCTTACCTTATTATCTAGCCTGGATGCCACATTACATAATAGCCAGTCAACATTTAAAGTGAGGTCAGTCCTTGGTGTAGCATTGTGGTAAAAATTACTCACAGTGTCACATATAGCACCTGCCAATAGTTACTGATCCCTGGTATAGGGACTTTAATTTAATTCTGTCTCTGACCACATTAAAAGAGTTAAGAAAAACATATTTTAAAGGGCTTTTTAAAGAGTATGTATCTGGACTGCAACACAATGCAACTATTGCAGTATTAATTCCTTTCAAAACATTAAAAAAAGCTGCAATACTATGCAAAATGTTTTTTTGGTTACAAATATTTAAATTAAAATACTGAAATGATTTTTTTGTATTTTATAGAAAATGGTGCTGTCGATTTTAATATCGTTTTATTTTTCTGTAAAAATGCTATCTGCTACTTGAGACAAAAAAAAAAGTTTTGCTTTAAATGTTTTATGCATTCAGATTTGTATCTTGCTTCTAGGCAAAACATAATGTAAAGAAACTAAAAGCCAGCTATAAAAGTAGGAGCCAAGATTATAAACAAATTTAGTTGCTTTCAAAATAACAAAGTATCCATGTGTCATTCAAGGAACTGCTAAATTGCAGGCTTTTATTTACAGATAAAACCAGCTTTTTGCTAGTCAGTAAAACAGCTGGTTTATAGATTTTATAATGCAGATTTTACTTAAACCAATCAGAAACCATATGGCTCATAACATAACAATAAAATGTGAACTTAAATATAAATTAAACCATTACAATACACACATTAAGTTAAACAATGAAAAATATCAGTTGATAACAAAAAACAGTGTTTACAAAGTTGCACAGAAGACACTATTAAAGGGCATTCGCTTAAAGGGGTATTAAAGTAACATTCCCTTCACTTTAAGCCAGACCCTAGGCAAGGTGAGAAACGTGGGCGGCGGTGTTGGCATCCTGCGTCTCTCCCCCCTCCTGCACTTATCAATACCTACCTCCAATCCCATCGCTCTCCTTCTCCTCCCTTTGAAGTCCACTGTATTCGCCTTTTCTCCCCTCTCTCCCTCAAAGTGCAGTCCTTCTATCGCCCTCCTGGACCTACCCTCCCAATTCATTGACAACTGGCGCCGCCTGGCTTCCCTCACTTTCTCTCTTCAAATATACCAACCTCCTAATTCTTGGGGACTTCAACATTCCCATTGACAACCCACTCTGCCACCCCGCTGCCTCTAAAGTTCTTTCACTCACATCCTCCTTCGGTCTCTCACAATCATTCAAAATCTACCCTACTCCCGACTCACCGTGATGGACACTCCATCGACCTGGTATTTTCCTACCCTCTGCTCTATATCTGACACCACCTGTCACCCTTTTCCCGATTTCAGACCATCACCTGGTCACCTATAATATTAATGCAAAAGCTAAACCCACTTCTCCATCCCGCCCCCCGCACCTGCAGAAATACACATGCTGTGGACCCGCTTCAATTTTCAAAAATCATTCAAAATCTCCTCCCTTCACACTTCCACTATAACCTGCCCTGATCTTGCTACAGCCCACTATAACAAAACTCTCTCCTCTGCACTAGACACACTTGCCCCTCCCCAGCTGTGCAAAACACCATGCAGTCAGTTACAGCCCTGGCATGCTCAGCAAACACGCTATTTGCAAAAAATGCTCTCATACTGCTGAGCGTGTCTGGAGGGAAAACTCACTCTGAACCTGATTTCATACACTATAAGTTTATTCTTCGTTTCATACACTTTCTGCCCTTCACTTAGCCAAGGCAAACCTACTTCTCTTCTCTCATATCTACTCTTTCCTCAAACCCTAAATGACTCTTTTCCACCTTTAACCTCTTCTCCTCTACCTACCTTCTCCACCACCCCCGTCTGTCTTTAGTGCTCAAGCCCTGGCAGACTACTCTTTTTAAACAAAACATGTACTATCCGAAGCAACATCTCAACACCAACCTGCAATATTCCAACAACAGGCCCAAATACACTCAATCTACCACCCTCTCTATCTTCCATCCAGCCACTGAGAATGAAGTTTTCTTCCTTACTATCTTCCTCACGCCTCACTACCTGCCCACTCGACCGCTATCCCTTCCCATCTAATACCTTCCCTATATCTTCCACCCTCACTCCTGCTCTTACCCACATCTTCAACCTATCTATCTCTACCGGGCTCATTCCCATCTTCTTTCAAACACGGAAAAGTCACTCCCATACTCAAAAAACCCTCACCTCGACCCTTATTCACCTGAAAGCTACCGCCCCATATCACTGCTTCCACTAACATCAAAACCTCCTTGAAAATCTTGTTTACAATCGCCTAACCCACTTCCTGTCCGCCAACTCCTTGCTTGACCCACTGCAATCAGGATTCCGCCCAAAACACTCAACTCAGACTGCCCTTACCAAGGTTACAAACAATCTTCTCTCTGCAAAAAATATTGGCCACTACTCTATACTTATCTTACTTGACCTCTCAGCTGCCTTCGACACAGTTGACCACCCCCTCCTCCTACAGACTCTAAGCTCTTTTGGCCTCTTTCCTGGATTTACTCCTATCTTTCTCACGGGTCTTTTTTCTGTGTCATTTGCCTGTGACTCCTCCTCTTCCTATGCCTCTGTCTGTTGGAGTACCTCAAGGATCTGTTCTGGGTCCTCTACTCTTCTCCATCTATACTTCTTCGCTGGGTAACCTTATCAACAGTTATGGCTTCAAATATAACCTCTATGCTGATGCACCCAGATCTACCTCTCCACCCCTGTTCTTTCTCCCTCTGTCCTTTCTCTTGTTAGCGACTGCTTATCTGGTATTTCTTCCTGGAAGGCCTCTCACCACCTAAAGATTAAACATGTCCAAGACTGAGCTCCTTCTTATCCCCCCCTCAAGCCTCTACGTCAAACTTCTGAATTCTCTATCCCTGTTGATGGCATCACCATTTCCCCATCTCCCCAAGTCCGCTGCCTCGGAGTAACACTTGACTCAAATCTATCCTTCGTCCCCCATATCCATATTGCTTTCTACATCCTGCCCGCAACCATCTACGCAATATTTTCAAAAATTCACCCTTTTCTGAGCGCTGACACCACAAAGCAAATAATCCACTCCCTTGATATCTCCCGACTTGACTACTGCAATAACCTACTCGCTGGCCTTCCTCTTTCCCGCCTCTCCCCCCTTAAATCCATCCTAAATGCCTCTGCCAGGCTGATCCACCTTTCCCGTCGATCTGTATCTACTGCACCTTCTCTGCAGTCCTTCATTGTCTCCCCATTCACAGCAGAAATAAATTCAAAATTCTCACCTTTATATACAAAGCTCTCACCAACGCCACTCCACCTCTACACTATCCTCTCTAATACACAAGTATACTCCGAGCCCGTCCACTAAGATCCAGCAATGACCTGCTCCTTGCATCCGGCAAACAATCACCTCCTCTCATGCTAGACTGCAGGGACTTCTGTCGTGCAGCACCTACCCTCTGGAACACTCACCCCATGCTGTCCGGCTTTGCCCTAATCTGTCTTCCTTTAAATGTTCCCTGAAGACTTTCTGTTCAGGGGAAGCCTACCACCCAACTCAATAATACATTAATTTCACTTATCTAACATTTTCCCTCATCTAACTCTGTATTAACATCTTTCCCAATCTTGCAGTCTCACCTCCTTTTTCTCACCTCCTACCCTTCTAGAATTGTAAGTTCCCCCGGGAATAGGGCCCTCAATCCCTCCTGTATGTGTTTGTAAATTTTGTCCTGTCCTCTTACAAGTCTTGTATTGTTTTATTTAATTGAATTGTATCCATGGACAGCGCTGCAGAATATGTTGGCGCTTGATAAATAAAGTATAATAATAATAATAATATATAAGCAAAATATAAAGCAGTAATTAAACACTACATTACAAATTATAAGCATGCATTTCAAAATATAATTTTATTATCAGCAACTTGAATCATTTTGCAAAAACCAGAGCATTCCAGGGATATGCCACCTTGAAAATCCCCAACTGAGCATATATTATCTCCTTTGTGCTCAGGTATGCAGCTTCGGTGCCCCTGGTGCTTTAGGCTTGTATCATCTTAACCCCTGAAGTACACGGCCATTTTTTCAATTCTTTCCTTAAGGACCAGGGCTATTTTTAAATTTCTGCTGTGTTTGTGTTTTAGCTGTAATTTTCCTCTTACTCATTTACTGTACCCACACATATTATATACAGGTTTTTTTCTCGCCATTAAAATGGAATTCTAAAAGATAACCATTATTTTCATCATATCTTATAATTTACTATAAAAAAAAATATAAAATATGAGGAAAAAAATGGGAAAAAAACACCACTTTTTTCTAACTTTGACCGCCAAAGTCTGTTACACATCTACAACCACCAAAAAACACCCATGCTAAATGGTTTCTAAATTTTGTCCTGAGTTTAGAAATACCCAATATTACATGTTCTTTGCATATTTCGCAAGTTATAGGGCAATAAGTACAAGTAGCACTTTGCTATTTCCAAACCACTTTTTTTTCAAAATTAGCGCTAGTTTACATGGGGACAATGATATTTTTCAGGAATCCCTGAATAATCCCTTGACATGTATATATATTTTTTTAGAGAGACATCCCAAAGTAATGATCTAGGCCCATATTGGTATATTTCATGCCAACCATTTCAACCGCCAAATTAGATCAAATAAAGAAAAAATTCACTTTTTCATAATTTTTTCACAAACTTTAGGTTCTCACTGAAATTATTGGCAAACAACTTGTGCAATTATGGCGGTAAATGGTTGTAAACGGTTCTCTGGGATCCCCTTATGTATCATAAATAGCAGACATATATGGCTTTGGCATTGCTTTTTGGTAATTAGAAGGCCTCTAAATGCCACAGCGCAACACACATGTATTATGCCCAGCAGTGAAGGGGTTAATTAGGGAGCATGTAGGGAGCTTCTAGGGTTAATTTTAGCTTTAGTGTAGTTGTAAGTAGACAACCCCAAGTATTGATCTAGGCCCATCTTGGTATATTTCATGCCACCATGTCACCGCCAAATGCGATCAAATAAAAAAAAATGTAAATTTTTTACAATTTTAGGTTTCCTCACTGAATATTATTTACAAACAACTTGTGCAATTATGGCATAAATGGTTGTAAAAGCTTCTCTTGGATCCCCTTTGTTCAGAAATAGCAGTACATATATGGGCTTTTGTGTTGCTATTTTGGTAATTAGAAGGCTGCTAAATGCTGCTGCGGCATCACACGTGTATTATGCCCCAGCAGTGCAGGGGTTAATTAGCTAGCTTGTAGGGAACTTGCACGGGGTTAATTTTAGCTTTAGTGTAGAGATCAGCCTCCCACCTGAGAGATCCCACCCCCTGATCCCTCCCAAACATCTCTCTTCCCTCCCCCCACCCCACAATTGTCCCCGCCTCATTTAAGTACTGGCAGAAACTCTGCCAGTACTAAAATAAAAGGCTTTTTTTTTTTTATGAATTTTTTTAAAAAAAAATATCTGTTTAGCTGTGATGGACCCCCCCTTAGCCCTAACCTCTCTGATCCCCCCCCCAAAACAGCTCTATAAACACTTGCCCACATCTATTTGCCTGCATCTTGGGTACTGGCAGCTGTCTGCCGAGTACCAATTTGCCTCCAAAAAATGTTTTCTTTTACTTTTTTTGCATGTAATTAAATGTTTTCTGTAGTGTAGGCTGCCCCCTCCCTAATACCCTCCTCCCTCTCCCCCTCCCAGATCCTTTTGAAAATTATTTCCCCCCCCTCCCTCTCTCCATTCATAAATCCATTGGTGGCAGTGGCTGTTATGCGATAGCGCGCACATAGGCGCGCGCGCGCTCCTGCAGGGACCCTGCACGCTCACCGGGTACCCGGAGTGCACATTGCACATTCAGGAACCGGATGCCGGGGTAACGATGGGCCGCCCACCCGCCTCCCTGCAGCTGCTCCCACCCACCAACGATCGGGCCCATCGCTACTGGTGCAGAGAGGGGCACAGAGTGGCTCTCTCTGCATCGATTTTGGAAAAAAGGTATTGCAGTGATGCCTCAATGTCGAGGCTCACAGCAATACCTTGAAAGCGGCTGGAAGGTGATCAGGATCGCTTCCAGCCGCTTTAAACCCTGAATGTCGTACAGGGTACGTCGCTGGTCTTTAAAGAGACCATGTTGTGTGCGACGAACCCTGTACGACATGTGTCGTTAAGGGGTTAAGAACACGGATGCTTAACCTAAACGCAACCTAAATGGATTGTGGATGATTACAGCCCTCGCTAGCGAGGTCCAACCGACATAAATTCGTGATAGGCAATTGATTGCAAAACAAGACATATACAGTATTTATAAGAACTTTGATAAGTACATAGTGGTATAATTTTATTAAATGTCATTTCAAGAAGCATACTTTTACGTTGTGTTTATTATAAAGCATATGAGTTTTCTGTTAAAAAATAAATAAATGGAGAATTGGAACATAGATATTATCTTTAAATAACTAATTTTATATTATGTGTATGCTTGCCTTCTATATGGGGCTAGATTATAAGTGGAGCGCAAATATCGCTTCCACAAAAAGCATTTGCGTGTGCTGGTATTACATGTTAGCATTGCACGGTAACTTTGTGCTCACAAGAGCACCTATCCCCATGCACTTACTTCTCAAGACCTCAATCTATATAAGGTAAGTAGTCACCATTCATAGAAAGCACCCGAAATAGCTGAAAAATCCAGGTCCGTGGTATGATAAATCAGGAACACCGGCAAAGTGAATCACCTGTCCTTTAATTCAGACATCCTGATAATCTGACTTGTTACTGCAGTTAGGAAATCCTGCTCTGTAGTGTACAGGACATAGGGACTTTTTTCAGCTTTTTTTGGGTGCTTTCTATGAATGGTGACTACTTACCTCATATACGATTGAGGTCTTTGAGAAGTAAGTGCATGGGGATAGGGGATTCATTACCCCACAACTTTTATATAGTTGTTTAATCTTGAACACCAACAGAAGGAAGGCGCTGACACATAGTCTTTTGCATATATCTACCTCTTGTGAAGGCATCTTGGGAGTCTTCATAAACCTTTTTTGTCCTGCAGGCCTTTTTTCGGATACATCTTATCCTGTGGACTTTTATTTGCTTGTTTGCAATACATCTTTTAATATATTTAAAGATTTCTTATATAATAGTATAGAGGATAGCGCGGTCTTTTCATAGTCTTTTGTGTTTTTTTATCCATATATATATATATTTATATTTACAAGGGGAGCACACAGTTCTCATAGACCGCTATGTATTTTTTTTTTAACACCCCACACCTGCCAACTTTAACCCCTCATAACTGCTTTTTGCAATGGGGGTTTTTGGAGCCGTTTACGGACGTTGCAATGAATTAGCGCTCCACTTGTAATCTAGGCCATGTTGTTTATATTTTCTCTATATAAAGTGATATCTCAGAGACACAGATAATCCTTTACTGATATGTAACTATTTTGAGAAATGATTAACTTTAAAAAATACAGAGCTTTACTACTGCAATACTATGTATGTATATGTAAGCAAATGACCTTAAAATAGGATACTTTTTTATGCTGCTACTGACTTATAGCAGAGGCAGTAGCAACTAGCTGTTGTCCAATTGTTCCTTTACTGCCCTAAAGAGGTTTCCCCATAAGAATTTAGGGGTTAGTGAATTTTTGTTAATGAACAGATGATGTCAAAATTCAGCTCAACAGAACAACCCCATAAACTAATTTTGGGACAAAAACAAAATATTTAATTTATTTTTCCCAATTACAAAAAATTCCTCTGAAACTTTTTTTTTTGCCTCTGCACATGTTTACAAATTACAATATTTGTCAATAAATATTTTGGATAGAAAGGGGAAACACTTATATTTTCTTTATCAACAGGAAATTATATTTCAGTAAACTATCACAATTTTTAAGTTTGTTTTTATTGTAAAGTTTAGATTTAATATGCAGATAGATGTGTCAAATAATTAGATGAAATTTCATTGTGTTGGCTCTAGAAGACAAAGTAAATTATTGTTTATGAGCTTGCTGCTTGTGAAAAACCCTTTAGACTCCATAATTGCTTGAATTCATATGCATAATATTGTATGACAGCTCAATAAAAGAAAAATATGATTATTCAATTGGAGTCAAATATAAATATTCATAGCTTATTAGGGTTGTAATAAAAAAAAATATTATGGAATTTTGTTAATATTCAAGCAGACTAAAAACAATAAAAAAATATCAGAAACCAATATGCATTTTTGTAGTATTTAATTATAAATAATGCATGCTTCAAAATGAAATTGGGCTACGTGCATATCTATCTACAGTATTTATCTGTCTGTCTCTCTGTTTATCTCTCTGTCTGTCTATCTGTGTGGTCTATCTATTTTTCTTGGGGAGTAATATAAATGAATAATAAGAGCACACCACTTTTACATTAGAGCAACCTTTAATTTATGATTGCAATATAGTGTTTGGAATTTAAAACAAATGTTAAATATAAATTTGCTTCAAACTGATATAAATTAATTGCACGTCATGAATTGATATAACTCGTTAAAGGGAAATTAAAGGGATAGAAAAACCCAGGATTTTCTTTTATGATTCAGATAGTACATACAATTTTATAACACTTTCCATTTAATTCTATTATTACATTTTCTTCATTCTCTTGTTATCCATTGCTGAAGGGACAGCATTGCACTACTGACAGGAAGCTGAAAATATCTATTTAGCCAATTACAAGAGACAAATGTGTGCAGCGCACCAATTAGCAGCAGCTCCCATTAGTGTATGATATGTTGCGTATTCACTTTTTACCAAGGGGTACTAAGAGAACGAAGCACATTTGAAAATAGAAGTGAATTTAAAAGTGGTCTTTAAAATGGCATGCTCTATCTGAATCATGCACATTTAATTTTGACTTTCCTATCCCTTTAAACCTTTGAGATAGTAATATAAAAAATAAATCGTATATATAAAAAAACTGCAATATACTTTCATTATTTATTTTGTCCCCATTTTCCTTTAATTCCATTTCTGAAATTGTGAGCTTTTTCAGGGTCATTGGTTGCACACTCTAGTTGATTTATTTATAACTGACTCTTATTGGCCACAGCAGAGAAGGTAACCTAAGTTAAACATGGCAGCTCCCATTGTTTATAGAAACTAAAACTTTACACTTATTTTGTCAAAATTTAAACAGCTTATGAAACTTTACAAAAATACATCTACGTTATTCTCAGACTAATATTTTCTTTGATGCTTCATTCTATTTACATTTATTTAGTGTTTAATGTCCCTTTAAGTGAAAATCACACTAGACAGTCATTATTATTTAACTAATAATCTATCATACATTACTTCTGTTTTGACTGTGTATGTTTAGCTTATCTGAAGGTTTCTGAAATTTCATGTAAAGCCACCTTAAAAAGTCTAACATTGTTATAAAACAACATGACTAAGGTGGGATATGTTAATTAGAAAGTTATAAAAGTTAAAGAAGAAGGGACAGTGCACAAAGAAAATAGTTTAAAAACATTTATTATTAATCTATTGATTGCATATAACTATGTTTTATACTCATACAAAGGAAATAAAAAACATAGATAAACCTCAGCTATGAAGCAACAATGCACTGTTGGTGGACTTAGCTGAACACCTCTGATGAGCCAATGACCAGAGGGACATATTTGTATCCAACCATTACCAGCTGGCTTCCAGTAGCGCATTGCTGCTCTTAATCTGACCTAAATGTGCTTTACAACAAAGGACTTCAAAAGAACAAGGTAAATCTGAGAATAAAAATAAATTGAAAACTTTACTTAAAATTGATAACCTCTATCTGAATCATGAGAGGTTTAATTTAACTAAATTAAACAAAAACAAACAAAAACCATAACAATATAGTGTAGTAAATTCATTGTGAAACTGTGAATTGAATATTTACTCATACAATAAATCTGCTATCAGTATGAGGGAAGTGAAGCACTCAGAGAGAGGATAAAGCAGCCTACTATATGTATGTACTATGGTATCAGGAGTCTGCACAGAGAGATTGAATTTGTGCTCACTTTTGCTGCATCGCTGAACTGGTGAGGACACTGTAATCCTTGGAGATTATCCTGCTTTTGTGGGTAACAAATGTTCTCACAATATTTGAATGTTCAAGGCTTTCTAAACCATCAATAATTTGCTTTTAATAAATATTTAAAAACCGCTTTCTGCAAGGGATTGCTTTTCCTTTCCACCTGCACATGGCTTATGGGGAATCAGAAAAAAACACCTGAAAGCGTACATAAGATTTTTGTTAAGAGGGCTTCACTGCACTCTTCCTTTTTTACTGTAGCATGTCTGATAAAATATAATAATTAAAAAAAAAATTAGGTATATGAAAAATAGAACATATTTCAATGCTAGATGCCAAAAGAAAAAAAAATATTTTGGATTCCATATTGACACCTTACACTATATAATTAATAACAGTTTTTTTTGTTTGTTTTTTTGGAAAATGAAATGTTCTGGTTTGCTATTGTATTTTATTCTACTACAAAGCATATTGTATAAAGCATAAACATCAAATCATTTTTTGTGAGTAAAAAAATATTAAAGCAAAAACTGTAAACAACAGCCAAAGGGTTAGATTTAATAAACCTCACCTAAAAATAAAGGTGCCTTACCAGCCCCTCTTGTTAAATTCATAAAGAAAAAAAATACTGTATTAGAAAACTCAGGAGGTCACTTGTGCTGAGATAACAAGTTTGTGCGTTCGTCTTTAAACTGAAAATATGGTTATTTCTGCGTCAAAACAGCACTGCAGCCATTACAAGTCTTGTCGGTATAGCAGTACCCGCAAGCCTTTTTAGCCTGTAACGCAACGTCATAACGCACTCTTAAAAATGACGGTTTTTTAATGGGATTCCCATAGTGCTGGTATTAGCCAACATTTCAAGATGTACACAAGTATAGATTAAAAAGATTTTAACTTTTTGGGGAATAGTGAAGGTAAAAGCACATTGGGAGGGGGGGCAATTTCGAAAACAAAATTCTAAAGAAAGAGGCAGAATTAATGTAGAATGAAAACCCTCCACCCATTGGGCCTCAACTCAGAACTAGACGTCACCCCCCTTCATAGATGACTAAGTTTTCCTTACCACCCATTTATTCTAGAAATTACCTGAGCTAATATTTGAAACACTGTGACACCTGGTCATTGACTATCAAAAATCCCTAGCACTGTACAGTGACTCTCAGGACCATTAGGTTTCTAATTTAATTTTAATTCACCACCTCTTGTTTATATATATATATATATATATACACATTTATTCTTTGAATGTATAACAATATTGTGTTAGCTGCTAGACCATGTAAAAAAAACCTCAGCACCCATCAAGATTTATGGAGGATATACACCCACCCACCACCAGAAGGTCCACTATACACCCAATAAGAATGTTTATTCGGGACTAGGATTGGTTTGTAACGATCTATCAATTTTATTGTGGTTTAATTATGTGTCTAATAGGTATGTTTCCTCCCATATCAAGCATATACATACTCTATTACTGTATTATTTTGTAGAGATATTGTGACTTAGATAGGAATTTCCTATTAATAGTAAGGGATACCAGAATCAAGGTATATACCACCTTAAATACAACCAAGGCATGTGTGAGCTAAATAAACACGCCCATTACCCAATTAACCTATGATACTGCAAAAGACTGCTATAAAACAAACACAACAACCACTGCAACTCATTCTTGAAAAAGCCCCAGGGTTGGGGTGAACGCGATGAACTGAGCTGCATTACTCCTGATTGCACATCTAATTTACGCACCCTATAGCCCACGTAAAGGACGGGCTCAATTTGGATATTGTACCCATCTTTTTGAGTTGTTGCATTTCCAAGTGTACGCTTTAAGAAGAACCTGCCTATGACAGTACTGGAGTACTTGTTATTTAAGGATATCTTCCAGGCTAACCTAATCTTCATCAGACACAAAGAGTCATTTGGATCGTAATCTCGAAGTATTCACGGAGCGAATTACAATAGGTGACGTCAGTAAATACACGTCGTACCCGGAAATCAAGCGCACCATCTGGAAGTGAAGCGGAGCTCCTTCCATGCTGAAGAACACGCTGACAGAAAGGAACAGGATACTACCTGGACCCAGAACCACCAAGAGCCGAGGAGAGATATACACTCACCAGCAGACAGTCAGCAGCCAAACTCTTATTGTCGAGACGACATTATCGTTAAAGCGGATGTGTCCCTTTAAATGAGAGCTGATCCATTCCCTTCTTTGCTTAGAAACCAATCTTCAAAGTAAAACCCCCTCTCTCTAGACGTAGAGGAAAGTAGTTTTTTAAGGTACAGCTTTTTTAGCGACTCGATGGACATAGCTCACTGCTTTTAATGTTATAACTGGATGTCCAGAGTATTTTATGTTTAATGGACTTTATGTGACATCTTTTCATCTATGAATTAAAGTGTATTTTAATTGCAATCTATAGTCTTATAGTCCTCTTTTTACATATAATTTATATTTATATTGATTCATATCTGTGTATATTGCAAACCACATCTTTGATTTAATACTAATGTAATCTGCTTAGCAACGAGCTAGTCTTTAGTATTCTAGTCATATCTCCTGGGTAGATCATGTGCTACTATCGTAACCTGTTAAAGTATATTAATTTTAGATACAATTTATAATACCATTAAATTTACCCTTATATATTTGTGCCAAGGATAATATATCCCCCCTGATTTACTACTCCCTTGCCAATTGAGCGCCAGTACATCTCCTCTGTTTGACTTAAACACCACTTTTGAGGGTCCTTGTATGGGAGACCCTATCGTTCCAGGGCAATTAGGGAATCCTCAGCACCAACTACTCTCCTCTTCTAGTACGAGTTTTGCGGTCAGGCCAAAAAGCGAGCGTTACAGCCTAAAACGACAGATCTGTACTGCCATCTAAAAATCAGTAGTTAAGAGTTTTACGCTACAAAGCTGTAACATAAAACTCATAACTAAAGTGTTACAAACTAACACCCATAAACTACCTATTAACCCCTAAACTGAGACCCTCCCCCATTGCAAACACTAAATTAAATGTATTAACCCCTAATCTGCCGCTCTCGACATCGCCACTACTAAGAAAATGTAATAACCCCTATTCTGCCACTCCCGACATCGCCACTACAAAGAAAATGTAATAACCCCTATTCTGCCGCTCCCCGACATCGTCAACCACTGTACTACAGTTATTAACCCCTAAACCGCCGCCCCCTCCGCACCACAGACACTATTGAAATATTATTAACCCCTAATCTGCCATCCGCCCACAGTCGCCAATTAAATAAACTAAACTACACATTAAACAGACAGTCCTAACACTACTAAAAAATTACAAAGTATCTAATTACAAAAAATAACAAACACTAAATTACAGAAAATAACAAACGAAATTATCAAAAAAAAAAAATACACCTAATCTAATACCTCTATCAAAATAAAAAAAGCCCACCCAAAATAAAAAACCTAGCCTACAATAAACTACCAATGGCCCTTAAAATGGCCTTTTGTAGGGCATTGCCCTAAGTTAAACAGCTCTTTTACCTGTTAAAAAATACAAAGACCCCCCAACAGTAAAACCCACCGCCCAACCATCCCCCCAAAATAAAAATACCTAAATCTAAAAAAACCTAAGCTACCCATTGTCCTGAAAAGGGCATTTGGCTATTTTACTGCCCAAACCGTAATCTAAAAAAAAACCCATCCAAAAAAACCTTAAAAAAACCTAACACTAACCCCAAGACGATCCACTTACAGTTTTTGAAGTCCCGCTTGAACAATCTTCATCCCAGCAGCGAAGTCTTCATCCAGGCGGCGAGAAGTCTTCATCCAGGTGGCCTCTTCAATCTTCATCCAGACAGCATCTTCTATCTTGAACCCAGCAGCACAGAGCGGGTCCATCCTGAAGACATCCGGCGTGGAGCATCCTCTTCATACGGTTGCTGCCATACACTGAATCTTCAATGCAAGGTACGCGATCCAAGATGGTGTCCCTTGCATTCCTATTGACTGAAAATTTTGAATCAGCCAATAGGAATTAGAGCTGCTAAAATCCTATTGGTTGTTCAAATCGGCCAATAGGATTTAGGCAGCTCTCATTCTATTGGCTTATTCATCATCCAATAGAATTAGAGCTGCTCAAATCCTATTGGCTGATTTGAACAGCCAATAGGATTTTAGCAGCTCTAATTCCTATTGGCTAATTACATTTTTTCAGCCAATAGGAATGCAAGGGACGCCATCTTGGATCACGTACCTTGCATTGAAGATTCAGTGTACGGCAGCGACCATATGAAGAGAATGCTCCACACTGGATGTCTTCAGGTTGGACCCGCTCCACCGTCGGGATCAAGATAGAAGATGCCGCCTGGATGAAGATTGAAGAGGTCGCCTGGATGAAGACTTCTTGCCGTTTGGATGAGGACTTTGCTGCTGGGATGAAGATTGAAGAGGCCATCTGGATGAAGACTTATCGTTGCCTGGATGAGGACTTTGCCGGGATGAAGATCGTTCAAGCAGGACTTCAAAAATTGTAAGTGGATCGTCTTGGGATTAGTGTTAGGTTTTTTTTTAAGGTTTGTTTGGGTGGGTTTTATTTTTAGAATAGAGTTTGGGCAGAAAAAGAGCTGAATGCCCTTTTAAGGGCATTGCCCATCTGAATGCCCTTTTCAGGGCAATGGGTAGCTTAGGTTTTTTAGATATTTTTTTTTTATTTTGGGGGTTTGGGGAGGTGAGGATATGTAATGTTAGTGGGTGTTTGTAATTTTTTTTTCATAAACAGAGCTGATTTCTTTAGGGCAATGCCCTAAAAAAGGCCATTTTAACGGCCATTAGTAGTTCATTCTAGATTATTATTTTTTTTATTTTGGGGTGTTTTTTTTAATGGGTATTAGAATAGGAATATTTTCTATTATTTTTGATAATTTGTTATTTTGTGTAATGTATTTTTTTAGGGGGTGTTTGTTTTTCTTTCGTAGGAAAATAGCTATTATCTTTAGGGCAATGCCCTACAAAAGGCTCTTTTAAGGCCCCCCCAAAAAGCCCTTTTAAGGGCCCTTGGTAGTTTGGGGGGTGGGGGTTTGTTTACTGTTAGGAGATGTTTGTTTGTTTTTATAGCAAAAGAGCTGTTTAACATATGGCAATGCCCTACAAAAGGCTCTTTTAAGGGCCCCCAAAAGGCCATTTTAAAGGAAGAGAGTAATTTGTGTTAAGGGTTCAATATATGAAGTCATTGGTTTTTATGGGACTAATCTCATATGTCACATGTTCAAAAGGTGTCTAGTGAGACTGGTTGTTTGGTGTCAACTGAATGTTTTGGTGTCATATTACTCTTTTGCACAGTAGTTGTGCTGCTCCATCACGGTATGTTGCATTGTTCCGTGTATGTTTTCTGCCAGTGTGTCTATTTAGTATGGTGTTTTATGTATTGTTTGTTGAACAGTGTTCTTTGGTCTTATTTTGTGCTGCTGCCTTGTTTCTGAACTGTTTGCCTCAGATTTTCCCTAGTCTAAAGGATGATCTTCCTTGAGTCAATCTAAATTAATCGGAGACTCCAGACTAGTCATCAGAAGCCACCCTGAAGTATGCCCACAGGCCAAAATATTTAAATGAGATGAGAGTCATTTACTGGCTGTTCATGCTTGTGAAGTAATCAGTAAGATAATATGCTAATCGTTCTGAAGAGATCACCCAGAATTTATTTTATCTTAGTTGATGACTTTACAAACCTGATGGTGTCTTATGATGTGCAATTGACTAAAGTAGTTTGATGATCATCAAATGACTCCAGGAAGGTTTCTAAAGTATCCTGTTCATCTTGTTTACTTGCTGTGTGCTTTTGTCTCTTCTGGATCCTTCTATTTACCTGACACTATGCGATTGTTGCCATGACTTTTGCCTAAACCTGGATTCTCTTTTACGTCTTTCCTTGTACAAGACGCTGTGTGTTTCCTGCTAAATTTGCTTTATCCATGAAAATCCCTTTATATGCTAGTTGGTCACGTGTTTTATTCAGCATGTTGACACAGTGCTTTCATTTCACTACTCAGCCACAGTCTCCCATCCTAGACAGACATTTGCTTCTTGAGGCTTACACCAGCAACTATTATGTTACACCCTTATATTTATGAATCTCTCTGTTGCCTGTAAGGTCAAATGGCCAAATTAATCTTATCAGAGTAGTGAGTTTTATTGAAAATAGCACAATTCTGGTTTCATAAATCCCCCATTCCTCCCCATTTGTATTTTACTAGTGAAGATTTTTTTCTACATCAATCCAATCATTTTGAAGTAAAGACATTTAGATTAGTTAGTCTAACTGACTTATGAATATGATATAACAAGAAAGTATGGTGTTACTCTTTGATTGACTAAACACAAAAATAAAAAAATTAAAAAAGAAAACATACTTTTCTCAGACTTTTCAATTTTTTTAATTGATTCCTCACACCTACATGGGAACAAAATATACATTGCCAGTGTAACTAATGTGTTTAAATGCAGTTAATGATACAGCTAATTAAAAACATCATACAGTTTTGATAGTGTTTTATAATTTTAAAGCATCCAAATGCACAACCTTTATGAATTTTTTTAGTATTATCATTGCAATTTATTTGTGTACAAGTTTCATAGTTTATAGAAGAGAGTTGTGAGCTATATTTTTTTTTTTTTTATTAAACTGGGAAATCGTTTTTTTTTTAAAAAAAAATGTGATCTGAACATGTGTTTGTCTAATGGACTGCTATAGACCCAAATACCTAACCAACCTGCATTTAACTTATGATAGTCTTTTATTGTATAAGAAATATTGCTTCCATTGCTTTGTTCATCGTGTATTATAATGCTGAGATTCAATCAATCATTTGACTCTAAATAGAAACATGTGCATCTGTGGAGCTGCCTGGTATTAAATTCCTATGTGGTGCTACTCAATAGAAAGTACTTTCTCATTGTTAAAGACAACATGCTAAAGCTAAAAGTCATTATTTTTATATTCTTGCTTTTACAAGTATAGTATAATTCTCAGCATGTGTACATAGCTCTAAATCCTTCTCCGCATTACATTTTATGGCTATATTACTCCACATTTTACATAAAATGTTTAATGCTTAAGGTGAATTATGTATTCTGCACCTGCATTCCCCATGGAGATTTACATGCACAGTATAAATGATTTTACACTCCTTAAGCAATACCAATCATAAGTTATGTGAAGAAGCATTAAGATATTCTGCCCATAACAATGGTTTGCCATGAAAGCTATGTATTTTCTGCAGCAGTGTAATTACTGCATACATCAATACTGCCATAACTAGATACATTTCTTTTTTGTTTCTCATACAGTTTTAATGACTTCCTCTGCTTAAAATACAGCATTTAAATTAAAAAATTAAAAATTTAAAACTGGATTGCATCCTTTTTCCAGATAGGACAGTATGAATCCTCTCTGGGATCATTTGTAAGTAAATACTGAACTGATACTTGTCAGATAATGAGCCTTCAGTTAATTGCGGCTATTACAAATATTTTGAGCTAGGCTCTTTTAAAGTCACATCCAATTTTAAATATTAATGAATTATTTTATTTAAACATTTCCTTTTTGTTATATGTCATGATTTTTACCCAGTGTTATTCTATTGACTGCTGGAAAAAAACCAATATTTAAATATCAGATTCAATGATTTTTCAGTAGACTGTGAATTTTAAAATATACATTTATTTAAACTATACATTCCTTTTTTGTTATGAAGATTCAATAACACAACTGAAGGCAATAAGACATGCATGTTAAAGGGATAGTAAACCCAAACATTTTCTGTCACTATTCAGATACAGCATGCAGGAATGTTAAAGTGATGGTAAATTTCAGACTACAGTATAAGAATGTTGCAATAAAACATATATTAGTTTGCAAGTAAAACCATATAATTATGTTTTTAAAGTGTATATATATTTTATAATAAAAGGTTTATATTCCTAATTGGTATTGTCTGTTCCTCCGCCCCCTTCATTTCCTCTTTTGGCTGGGCTGTGATGTGTAGAGCAGTCACATCCACTCTCTAGGGGCTGGACTTCAAGATTGTCAACTGACACACATGTTGATTGGATGTTCACTGGAATTTTTATAAAAAAAAGTTCATCCATGTGGGCCGGCATAACATTGTAATAGAAGCTTTACTATATGCACTAATTTAACCCTTTCACAGATAGATTTTTTTTTTTAAAAGGTACACATATACTTTTTTAATGGCAAAGATTACATTTATGTCATTTGATTATTTAAAGTTTACCATCACTTTAAAGACAGGAGCAGGTTCTTAATACAATATGTTTTTTTTAAGAATTAAAGGGCCATAATATTTCCAAAATTAAATTCTCTAATCTTTTAGAACATGTAATTTTAAGACTATTGACACTATACTAGTGTGTGTTTAACCCCTCAAAGAGGTTAAACACACAATGGAAAAGCCACTCAGGACCGGCGTAGCATTTCTGCTTTTGAGCGGAAATCACTCTTGATCCAATCAGCAGTGCTATTCGCAAAAATCAGGTGTGCAACCACGCTTGCTGATTGGATCAGCGTCAGAACTTGCTTCAGTTAGATGCATGATGGAATGATAGACAAGACACACTTTTACCACATTGTTTGTAGGGGACCATATTTAAATAAGAATGTGATAAGATGCATAGGGGTTCACTGATCATTTTTATTAATTATGTTAAAGGCACAGTAAACACCTTGATATTTTTATATAAAATATTTAGTCATGTGTAATGAAACAACTTTGCAATATATTTTTGTTATTTATTTTGTCCCTTTCCATGTAATTTAGGTCTGACAATTAAGGATTTTCTAATTCTCAGACCTTCAAATGCACCCTGCTGACATCTCAAGGCTAACTCTGCTAGACATCTGTCCCTTATTGGCTGTAACAGATAACAGCTGCAAAGCAATGGGCTTCATAATAACTTTATAACAGTGACTAGCCTTGTTGTCAGTAAACTAAAGCCCAGATTGCCGCCTCCAAATAAGGCAAATGGTGGGTGGAGTTTGACTATTGTTAACAAAATTGTAGTGGCTGTTAATTTATTTTAAAATGCTTAGACTTGGCTGATATGTTATTCTAATGCAACACAACAGAAATGTCAGGTAATTACAAGGTGTTTACTGTCCCTTTAAATTCTGTGCAGTAGCAAACAGTACTGACTCTTACATAAGGATCATGAGATAGATCTGAGTGATATGTGGCTGGTGGTCAGGTGTCCTTACAGAGGGATCACATGGTTTATTGTCATATGCTCCCTTTTATGTATGTGTTTCACCTGAGCAATAGTGTGGCACCTGGAAGCCCCTGATGTATCTAATTAAATACTTCTGATGTAATTGTGATGTACTGGGTGGTGCAATAATTGTAAACAAATTGGGTAATGTAATACATACAACATAGAATATTTCATTATTGTTTACCAGCCAGAAGGAAACATTATCAGACAGGAGATAAAAGTGATTAATTCACTCATTGCTTGAGATAATCAAATGTCTAATATTCATCCACTACAGTTTCTTATTTGTCTCGCAGTAGTGGACTAGAAAGAAAAATTTCCAGCCCAACACACCAGGCTTGGTTTTTATAACACTTGAATTGTATTATGTTCCCCTTGTAGTAAGTTTGTATATTTATTTAACATCTAATTTTAGTTGTATGGTGCTTATGGAGACTAAGGCCTAGATTTAGAGTTGGGCGGTAGCCGTCAAAACCAGCGTTAGAGGATCCTAACGCTGGTTTTTACCGCCCTCTGGTATTTGGAGTCAGTCATTAAAGGGTCTAACGCTCACTTTTCAGCCGCAACTTTTCCATACCACAGATCCCCTTACGTCAATTGCGTGTCCTATCTTTTCAATGGGATCTTTCTAACGCCGGTATTTAGAGTCGTAGCTGAAGTGAGCGTTAGAAATCTAACGACAAGACTCCAGCCGCAGAAAAAAGTCAGTAGTTTAGAGCTTTCTGGGCTAACGCCGGTTCATAAAGCTCTTAACTACTGTGCTCTAAAGTACACTAACACCCATAAACTACCTATGTACCCCTAAACCGAGGCCCCCCCACATCGAAGCCACTCGATAAAAAATGTTTAACCCCTAATCTGCCGACCGCCACCTACGTTATACTTATGTACCCCTAATCTGCTGCCCCTAACACCGCCGACCCCTATATTATATTTATTAACCCCTAACCTGCCCCTCACAACGTCGCCGCCAGCTACCTACAATAATTAACCCCTAATCTGCCGACCGCAAAGCGCCGCTACCTACGTTATCCTTATGTACCCCTAATCTGCTGCCCCTAACACCGCCGACCCCTATATTATATTTATTAAACCCTAATCTGCCCCCCAACGTCGCCTCCACCTGCCTACACTTATTAACCCCTAATCTGCCGAGCGGACCGCACCGCTACTATAATAAAGTTATTAACCCCTAATCCGCCTCACTCCCTCACGCCTCAATAACCCTATAATAAATAGTATTAACCCCTAATCTGCCCTCCCTAATATCGCCGACACCTAACTTCAATTATTAACCCCTCATCTGCCGACCGAATCTCGCCGCTACTGTAATAAATGGATTAACCCCTAAAGCTAAGTCTAACCCTAACACTAACACCCCCCTAAGTTAAATATAATTTAAATCTAACGAAATAAATTAACTCTTATTAAATAAATTATTCCTATTTAAAGCTAAATACTTACCTGTAAAATAAACCCTAATATAGCTACAATATAAATTATAATTATATTATAGCTATTTTAGGATTTATATTTATTTTACAGGTAACTTTGTATTTATTTTAACCAGGTACAATAGCTATTAAATAGTTAAGAGCTATTTAATAGCTAAAATAGTTAAAATAATTACAAAATTACCTGTAAAATAAATCCTAACCTAAGTTACAATTAAACCTAACACTACACTATCAATAAATTAATTAAATAAAATACCTACAATTACCTACAATTAAACCTAACACTACACTATCAATACATTAATTAAATACAATACCTACAAATAACTACAATTAAATAAACTAACTAAAGTACAAAAAATAAAAAAGAACTAAGTTACAAAAAATAAAAAAATATTTACAAACATTAGAAAAATATTACAACAATTTTAAACTAATTACACCTACTCTAAGCCCCCTAATAAAATTACAAAACCCCCAAAATAAAAAAATGCCATACCTTATTCTAAATTAAAAAAGTTCAAAGCTCTTTTACCTTACCAGCCCTGAACAGGGCCCTTTGCGGGGCATGCCCCAAGAAATTCAGCTCTTTTGCCTGTAAAAAAAAACATACAATACCCCCCCCCAACATTACAACCCACCACCCACATACCCCTAATCTAACCCAAACCCCCCTTAAATAAACCTAACACTAAGCTCCTGAAGATCTTCCTACCTTATCTTCACCTCGCCGGGTATCACACCGATCGGTCCTGGCTCCAAAATGTTCATCCAACCCAAGCGGGGGCTGGCGATCCATAATCCTGCGGCTGAAGAGGTCCAGAAGAGGCTCCAAAGTCTTCATCCTATCCGGGAAGAAGAGGCGATCCAGACTGGCAACCATCTTGATCCAAGCGGCATCTTCTATCTTCATCTGATGAGGAACGGCTCCATCGTGAAGACCTCCAGCGCGGATCAATCTTCTTCCCGACGACGTCCAACTGAAGAATGATGGTTCCTTTAAGGGACGTCATCCAAGATGGCGTCCCTCAAATTCCGATTGGCTGATAGGATTCTATCAGCCATTCGGAATTAAGGTAGGAAAATTCTGAATCAGCCAATCAGAATCAAGTTCAATCCGATTGGCTGATCCGATCAGCCAATTAGATTGAGCTCGCATTCTATTGGCTGATCGGAACAGCCAATAGAATGCGAGCTCAATCTGATCAGCCAATCAGATTGAGCTTGCATTCTATTGGCTGATCGGACAGGGCTGGTAAGGTAAGACTTTGGAGCCTCTTCTGGACCTCTTCAGCCGCAGGATTATGGATCGCCAGCCCCCGCTTGGGTTGGATGAAGATTTTGGAGCCAGGACCGATCGGTGTGATACCCGGCGAGGCGAAGATAAGGTAGGAAGATCTTCAGGGGCTTAGTGTTAGGTTTATTTAAGGGGTGTTTGGGTTAGATTAGGGGTATGTGGGTGGTGGGTTGTAATGTTGGGGGGGGTATTGTATGTGTTTTTTTACAGGCAAAAGAGCTGAATTCTTTGGGGCATGCCCCGCAAAGGGCCCTGTTCAGGGCTGGTAAGGTAAAAGAGCTTTGAACTTTTGTAATTTAACTTAGGTTTAGGATTTATTTTACAGGTAATTTTGTAATTATTTTAACTATTTTATATTGTACCTGTGTTAAAATAAATACAAAGTTACTGTAAAATAAACATAAATCCTAAAATAGCTATAATATAATTATAATTTATATGTAGCTATATTAGGATTTATTTTTACATGTAAGTATTTAGCTTTAAATAGGAATAATTTATTTAATAAGAGTTAATTAATTTCATTAGATTTAAATTATATTTAACTTAGGGGGGGGTGTTAGTGTTAGGGTGAGACTTAGCTTTAGGGGTTAATACATTTATTAGAATAGCGGTGAGCTCCAGTACGGCAGATTAGGGGTTATGGTTTGAAGTTAGGTGTCGGGCAAGTTAGGGAGGGGCAGATTAGGGGTTAATACTATTATTATAGGGTTATTGAGGCGGGAGTGAGGCGAATTAGGGGTTAATAACTTTATTATAATAGCCATGCGGGTCCGCTCGCGCAGATTAGGGGTTAATAAGTGGTAGGCAGGTGGAGGCGACGTTGTGGGGGCAGATTAGGGGTTAATAAATATAATATAGGGGTCGGCCTGTGTTAGGGGCAGCAGATTAGGGGTACATAGGGATAATGTAAGTAGCGGCGGTTTACGGAGCGGCAGATTAGGGGTTAAAAAAATATGCAGGGTGTCAGCGATAGCGGGGGGCGGCAGAATAGGGGTAATAAGTGTAAGGTTAGGGGTGGTTTGTAGACTCGGGGTACATGTTAGAGTGTTAGGTGCAGATGTAGGAAGTGTTTCCCCATAGCAATCAATGGGGCTGCGTTAGGAGCTGAACGCAGCTTTTTTGCAGGTGTTAGTTTTTTTTTCAGCTCAAACAGGCCCCATTGTTTTCTATGGGGGAATCGTGCACAAGCACGTTTTTGAAGCTGGCCGCGGTCCGTAAGCACCGCTGGTATCGAGAGTTTGAAGTTGCGGTAAATATGCTCTACGCTCCTTTTTTGGAGCCTAACGCAGCCATTCTGTGAACTCTAAATACCAGCGGTAGTTAAAAAGTGCGGCCAGAAAAAGAGCACCTGTAGCTAACGCACCCCCTTTGGCCGCAAAACTCTAAATCTAGGCGTTATTTTGTTGAAAGGGACATGAAGCTCTTCTCTTGGAATGCTTTTGTTGAATGAGCAGGAATGTAGTGCTGGGAGCTAACTGAACATATATATGTGCAAGCACCAATCAGCAGCTAGCTACCAGTAGTGCATTGCAGCTCCAAGTCTACCTAGGTATGCTTTTCAACCAAGAATACCATGAGAATTATGCAAATTAGGTAACACAAGTACATTAGAAGGTTGTTTAAAATTGCATGCTTGTCTGAATAATGAAAGTTTTAGTTTCGACTTTACTGTCCCTTTAAATGGGCATTCTAATGAAAAAATAAAATGATCTATTATTCTTAGTAAGACTATTTTGTTCCTAAAGAATTTCCATTCTTTTAAAAGGTTAAAAAATAGTAAAAGTGTTTAATACATATTAAAAGAAAGGAATGTACTACATAAATGCTCTTATATAATGATGTTTTAATTCACTGGAACTAGAATGTCACTTTAAGAACTAACTTTATTCCAGCATGTCAAAGAAGTTGTTGTTGGTTTATACATATGCTGTATATATGTGAATTATAATATTGTGCAAGCTGTCCTCATAGGAGAGTTTCCCCTCAACTTTTCACAATTGCGTCACTATATCAAAGGTGTCGAAAGCAATATCGTTTATTCGACTGCTTCCAACAGCCCGTGTATAACTCAATTTCGGGAACCGGACTCCGACTGCCTAAACATTATCGTGTCCCATACAAAGTATAGGAAGCCAAAAATCTTTAAGTAATACCCGGTTTCACATGCCCGCGCAAACAGTTACTACACTGTCGGAGGCTCCCAAAACAGTAACAAAAATTACACCCAGCTCAACTAGGTGTAAAAACAGAAAAAGATGCTTTTCGAGACCTTTTTCCCATTGAAATCTAACCCGACAAACCCCCTCTATCCGCTATCAACCCACATCGCACTTTATAAAAAATATATTAACCCCCTAATCTGCCATCCTCTACAGCGGCAAACTAGCTATTAAAACCATTAACCCCTAATCCGTCACCCTCATATTGTAAAGAATCTGTTTAAACTATTAACCCCTATTCTGGCAATGGGCCCCCACAATGCAAACTATCTATTAACCCCTAATGCACAATGCCCCCACATCGCAAAGTATCTTTTAAACTATAAACCCCTAATCCGCCATCCCCCACTACGCAATCTAGCTATTTAAACTATTAACCCCATAATCCGCCAATAACCCACATCGCAATTATCTAATTACTAAGATCCATAACCTAACACCCCCTAAATTAACCCATTACATAAATTAAACTAATCCTAAACTAATCCTAAATCACAATTAAAATAAAAAACCTAACATTACTTTAAAAATAAAAATAAAAAAAAAATAAAATTAATCTAAAATTACGGAAAATAAAAAAGGGGCTAACATTACATAAAATAATAAGTAGGATTATCAAAAATAAAAAAATATACCTAATCCCTATGAAAATAAAAAAAGCCCCCCCCCAAAAAAATTAAGAAAACCTAATCTAATGCTAAATTACCAATAGCCCTTTAAAGGGCCTTTTTGTTGGGAATTGCCCTAAGTTACACAGCTCTTTTCCTAAAAAAACTAAGTCCCCCCTCTAAAAGTAAGCCCCCCCACCCACCAAACCAAAATAAAAAAAAAAACTAGGCACAAAAAATGCTAAACTACCCATTGCCCCTAAAGGGGGCATTTGTATGGGCATTGCCCTTTAAATGTCCTTCAGCTCTTTTTCAGCCCAAATCCCTAATCTAAGAAATAAAAATAAGATAAAAAATTAAAAAAAAGCCTAACTCTAACCCCCTGATAGGTACTCACACGGTTTCCTGAAGTCCGGCGGTAAAGTCTTCCAAGCAGCGACCTCTTCTATCTTCATCCAGTACCGCGGAACTGAAGGACCGGTGACCGTGGAACTGAAGACTGGTGACCACAGAGCCATGGAGCGTGGAGGATCCTCTTCGTACGATCGCCGCCGCCATGCACTGATTAGGAATTCCCAAGGTACGCAATTAAAAATGGCATCCCTTGCATTCCTATTGGCTGATTTGATTCTTCAAATTCAAATCATGCAATAGGATGAGAGCTACTGAAATCCTATGACTGTTCAAAACAGCCAATTGGATGAGAGCTACTGAAATCCGATTGGCTGATTTGAATTTGAAGAATCAAATCAGCCAAGTAGGAATGCAAGGGACCCCCATTTTAATCGCGTACCATGGAATTCCTATTCAGTGTACAGGGGCGATCGTACGAAGAGAATCTCCATGCTCCATGGCTCCGCGGTCGCTGGTCTTCAGGTTCCACGGTCCGCTGGTCTTCAGTTCAGCGGTCCTGGACGAAGATAGAAGAGGCACACTTGGAAGAAGACTTCACCACCGAATCAGGAAACCGTGAGTACCTATCTGGAGATTAGAGTTAGGATTTTTTTTTTTTTTTTTAAGATTAGGGATTTGGGCTTGAAAAATAGCTGAATGCCCTTTTAAGAGGAATGCCCATACAAAAGCCCCTTTAGGAGCAATGGGTAGTTTAGGATTTTTTAGTGTAGTTTTTTTTTATTTTGGGGGGTTTGGTGGGGTGGGGGGTTTTACTGTTAGAGGGGGGAGCTGTTTAACTTAGGGCAATGCCCTACAAAAGGCTCTTTTAAGGGCTATTGGTTGTTTTAGCATTAGATTAGGGGTTTTTTATTTTGGGGGCTTTTTCATTTTCATAGGGATTAGGTTATTTTTTTTATTTTTAATAATCCTGTTTATTATTTTATGTAATGTTAGACTTTTTTATTTTCTGTAATTTTAGCTTAATTTAAACTTTTTATTATTTTTTTTTTTAAAGTAATCTTAGGTTTTTAATTTTAATTGTAATTTAGGATTAGTTTTAATTTATGTAATGGGGTTAATTTAGGGGGTGTTAGGTTAGGGGTATTAGGTGATTAGATAATTGCAATGTGGGTTATTAGCTAGATTTCGTTGTGGGGCATGGTGGTTTAGGGGTTAATAGCTTAATTTGGTTAATTGCGATATGGGGCATGGTGGATTAGGGTTAATAGTTTAAATATATACTTTGCGATATGGGGTTGGTCGATTAGGGGTTAATACATTAGTTATTGCGGTGGGGGGTTGCATCTGAGGTAGATATTGTGCATGCATTAGGTGCTTGATTTTATTTTCAAGCGACGGGGGAAATATATAGCGGCGCGTATATGCGATCCGAAGTGTAGTGTAAGGTCGGGTTACCATAGTAACCTATTAATCTGGTATCGGGTGGAAGCGGTTAACACAGTGCTAGACTTACTCCTACACGAAAAGAGTGACCACATGCAAAGCGGGAATCTTTTCAATGGAAACCTAGAACTAAAATGGAGCCGGTAATTTACTTTTAGCTGTTGGTCGCTTCAGTATCTTACGGCTCCATTTTCAACAGCTCAATGGAAGCGAGCTCTTAATTAGTGTGTTTATTCTGCATTTAGGTGTTACCTTGATATTCTGTATGGATAAAAGTGTTGATGGGAGTTTAAAATATTGTTCTCATTTCATGTAGGTAGCATTTTCAGTTGTGGTAGACACGTACAATTAGTACTGTTGTACATTGAAACCTTTCTCGCTGAATTCAATTGGTTGGGCATCTGTAACATTATTGGCTTCTACAACTGACATTTTGGTGTCATTTGTAGCATTTGCGGGTAGGTACTGAGAGTGGAGTATTTATTAAGACAGAATATAATAGTATATATATAGATATATATATTATATATATTTGTATAAGGAATATCCTGGAATCAACAGTGGGGACCGTTTTCGCAACTGCGAGGTTTCCAGTCCACCTGTTTTGTACCTCTGGTGCTCTTCGTTTGTGAGTAGCCTCTTTTCTCATCTGTTTCCATATTGTGTTGATGGTACTCAGGCCATTGGGTGCCTCTGGTTTTCTCTTCTAAATCATTTGAATTGCCAGGATCCTGACCTTCCTATCACAGAGAGCTGCCTCTATCTTCCTTTGGAATATTTTTTGTACTTTATTCATATGTTCATTATTACTTTTTATTATTATTATTTTCTGTGATGTTGATGATATTTTTTTGTTTTATTGTATACCTGTGAATAGGGCCCCCTTAGAGGACTAGTGTGTCTAGTACACATTTTTCTTCTTTTTTAATAATTAAATTGTTTCTATGCTACTCAGAATCAAATAAACACTAACAATGACCTAAATGTACATTTTTAATGCCTGTATTAGTTCTATACCTCTTCATTTAAGTAATTTCTCTGCTTTGATATGTTGTACTTATAGAATAGTATCTCTTAAAATACTTGACTAATAATTCCTAAACAGATTAAAAACAAATTTATTAACAATTCATAAACAGATTAAAAACAATTTATTAACAATTCATAAACAGATTCAAAAACACTTTAAAAACAATTTAATAAGGACCAGCGACGTACCCTGTATGTCACTGGCCTTTTTTTTGGGACTTGATTGTTTTATAGCGCGGTCCTTGCCACCAGCGTTGAGACTGCTCGTATTCCACAAAGCCTGCTGGAGGGGAGGCATCAATAGCGTGTTCTTACCCTTACCAACCAGGTCCTTACCAACCAGTGACATACAGGGTACATTGTCGTCATTAAGGGTTTAAAATTCCAAGAAAGCAAAAAATTCATATAAACCATACAATATTAGCATACAGATGAGAATGGTTATCTTGAGACATAGCACACATACAGTGTAGTAAAACCAATAGACTCAGTCTCTGGTATGAATTTTTCAATCGATTTGATAGGAGATGAGACCCAGTATATTAGAGTCACTTTGTTGGATATGCTCCAGCTTTGCAAAAACAAATCCTATGCAGGAGAAAGACAAGACAAGAGAAACTTTTCACAAGCAGACAAATATCCAAGTGAGGTGATAACGTCTTACTTACACCAGAAGGTGTCTAGGACGGCTCCCACAAGAGCTTGAGAAAGGCGTATTAGCCGAATGCGTTGCTCTTTTTTTGATCCATCTGAGGATCCGTACTTGCTACAACTGACACACTGACTGAATTTTAAATGCCAAACGGCTGGTATTGCCGAAATTGTCAAGCATTCTTTATACAAACTGCACAGTGGCTTGTGCGAAAAGATCGAGTGTCCTGCGGTAAACAACAAAAGAACAGCCACTGGGACCACACTGTGGGATATTGGTATCAGTGAATACAGCGACACTTCTTGAAGCAGTATCACGGTGTTAGAATGGTAGATTTGCAGCTATGGTACAGATAATCGGCGGGTCATCCCTTAATACATTAGGAGCTTCCTATTTTTTCATCACATCATGGCTGCCATCCAGACACGCCCCCTCGGGACATACATTTTTCACATTTGCTATTAAATCCAGTGAGTGCTTACTATATATGCTGGTTTATTATTTATATAAATACCAAAAAAGGATAGACAGGACTTACAAAATTATATATATTTTTTATAGTAAACATATTGCAATTAAAAAGGTTAAAGTTTTGGCATGATTGCCATGCCATTTTCAAGACCAACAAAGTGTTACACTGGTATTTTTTGTATAGGATGCATTTTAAATTGAAGATTAAGCACCCTGGCATATTAATCGAAGGAGCTAAGAGTGCTCTATATATAAAAGCTATACAAAGAACATAATTTGCTTGACTGGCTCTTATAATTTGGAGATATAGATAAAATTAAATGTTTCCTTGATTTGAGCTCTGTTTTATATATATATATATATATATATATATATATATATATATATATATATATATATATATATTATTTCCTCTATTGAGCTATGTTATATAATAAAATAACTTAATTTAAATGCATTTTAATAATTTCAATACACATATGTAAATAAATTGTTTGTTTGCCAAGAACATTTTTGTAATATGCTTGGTTTGATTAATTCTAACGTGTACTGTAAACACATTTGGTGACTTCTGGAATTTCTAACATCTTTTTATGTAAGTTTATTTTCGTCATTAACTTTTAACTTGCTTGTCTGGGATGTATGGGCCCATCTGGAAGTTGATGTTGTAACTCTGTTCACTACTTTTTCCAATCAGTTCTAATACAGCTATCTAGGGAGCTTTGGAAAATGTCAATTAGCAAATAAAACTCCCAAATAGGTATTATAATCATGTTATAGGTCCCATGAAACTGCTCACAGTTGTACAATAATGTCCCTAGTTAAACAGTTGCTTGGGCTGTAGATAAATTTTACTCATACCATTTATATTCAGTGTACATTGTGGTAAATATAAACTGTAGTATTAGAGACATTTTAGATTATTAGGAACTTTTTTACAGCTGTAACATTTGCACTGTCTTTATCAGTTTGTGATTCCTTTTAGTGGAGAGAAACATACGTAGAACAAAATACTCGGGCTTGCATAAGATGGAAGAGCTTACGCCTTCTATTGCACTATGTCTTCTCAATTATGAGACCCCTTTTAAAATCCTGTTATAGAAGGTGATATTAGTTGCAGCCATCTTCGCATAAGGAGCTCATTTTCTTCACTGTTTTTCTTGATTCAGATGAAATCTCAAAAATCTGAAAATGTTCACCGCACTGTTCTTTCTGATTTCAGATAATAATCTTACCACAATTGGATATTAGTATTCTCAATGAATGAGAAAACTTAAAAAGAAAGCTTTAAAAATATTAGTAAGTAAAAAAATAACTTTTGGAGAATACATGCCTAGTATACCCACCATGCCTTTGTATAATTAATGGCATAAGATTGTTCAACACTTATCAGGGATGGTTAATTTTACACTTGTACATTTAGTTTCCTCAGACACTTTGCAAAAAAATCAATCCAAACACCGGCCTAGATTTAGAGTTCTGCGGCAAAAGGGGTGCGTTAGCTATACTGGCTTTTTTTCTCCCCAGCACCTTTTAAATACCGGCTGGTATTTAGAGTTCATAGAAGGGCTGCATTAGGCTCCAAAAAGGGAGCGTAGAGCATATTTACCACCACTGTAACCTTCAATACCAGCGTTGCTTGACGGACGCGGCCAGCTTCAAAAACGTGCTTGTGCACGATTCCCCCATAGGAAACAATGGGGGCTGTTTGGCTGAAAAAAACCTAACACCTGCAAAAAAAAGCAGCGTTCAGCTCCTAACGGCAGCTACATTGTTTCCTATGGGGGAAACACTTCCTAAGTCTGCACCTAACATTCTAACATGTACCCCGAGTCTAAACACCCCTAACCTTACACTTATTAACCCCTAATCTGCCACCCACCCCGCTATCGCTGACTCCCCTGCATATTATTATTAACCCCTAATCTGCCGCTCCGTACACACCAGCAACCAAATTATACCTATGTACCCCTAATCTGCTACCCCTAACACCGCCAACCCCTATATTATATTTATTAACCCCTAATCTGCCGCCCCCAACGTCGCCTCCACCTACCTACAATAATTAACCCCTAATCTGGCGACTGATCTCACCGCTACTATAATAAATGTATTAACCCCTAAAGCTAAGTCTAACCTAAACCCTAACACCCCCCTAAGTTAAATATAATTTAAATCTAACAAAATAAGAATTAACTCTTATTAACCCCTTAATGACCGGCACCATTTTTCAATTTTCTTACCCTTAATGGCACAATGGCTATTTTTACATTTCTGCAGTGTTTGTGTTTAGCTGTAATTTTCCTCTTACTCATTTACTGTACCCACACATATTATATACAGTTTTTCTCGCCATTAAATGGACTTTCTAAAGATACATTATTTTCATCATGTCTTATAATTTACTACAAAAAAATAATAAAATATGAGGGACAAAATGGAAAAAAACACACTTTTTCTAACTTTGAACCCCCAAAATCTGTTACACATCTACAATCACCAAAAAACACCCATGCTTAAATAGTTTTCTAAATTTTTGTCCTGAGTTTAGAAATACCCAATGTTTACATGTTCTTAAGCTTTTTTTGCAAGTTATAGGCCATAGAATACAAGTAGCACTTCGCTATTTCCAAACCACTTTTTTCAAAATTAGCACTAGTTTACATTGGAACCCCTGATATCTGTCAGGAATACCTGAATATCCCTTACATGTATATATTTTTTGTTAGAAGACAACCCAAGTATTGATCTAGGCACATTTTGGTATATTTTTATGCCACCATTTCACCGCCAAATGCGAGCAAAATAAAAAAAAAACTTTACATTTTTCACAATTTTAGGTTTCTCTCACTGAAATTATTTACAAACAGCTTGTGCTATTATGGCACAAAGTGTTGTAAAAGCTCTTGGGATCCCCTTTGTTCAGAAATAGCAGACTTATATGGCTTTGGCATTGCTTTTTGGTAATTAGAAGGCCGCTAAATGCTGCTGCGCACCACAACGTAAATTATGCCCAGCAGTGAAGGGGTTAATTAGGTAGGTTGTAGGAGCTTGCAGGGTTAATTTTAGCTTTAGGGTTAGAGATCAGACCTCCCACCTGACACATCCCACCCCCTGATCCCTCCCAAACAGCTCTCTTCCCTCCCCCACCCACAAATGTCCCCGCCATCTTAAGTACTGGCAGAAAGTCTGCCAGTACTAAATAAAAGGAGTTTTTTTTTTTTTTTAATAAAAAAAATAAAATATTTTTAGCTGTGATGGACTGCCAGCCTTAGCCCCAACCATCCATGATCCCCCCCCCCAGCTCTCTAACCCTCTCCCATATCTAATTGCGGCCATCTTGGGGTACTGGCAATTTGCCCCAAAAACAAAAGTATTTGTTTCTCGTTTGGATTTTTTTTTTGTTTTCTGTAGTGTAGCAGCCCCCACACACAATACCCCTATCCCCCTCCCCCTCCCAGATCCTTTTATATTATTTTTTTTTTTAAATCTTTTTCCCCCCCCTCTTCCCTCCTCATTGTGTCAGTGGGGCAGCTAATTGCACGCGCACCGCGCACACATGCACGGCTCATAGCGCGTCCCCCGCCACGCTCCCGGCATCCGGCGTGCAACATTGCACGTTCTAGGAACCGGATGCCGGGGGTAGCGATGGGCCGCCCACTTCCGCCTCCTTGTTACGCTCCCACCCACCAACGAACCGGCACCATCGCTACCGGTGCAGAGAGGGCCACAGAGTGGCTCTCTCTGCATCGGAGTCTTCTAAAAAGGTATTGCAGGATGCTCCATATGGAGGCATCACTGCAATACCCTGAGAGCTGCTGGAAGCGATTGTGATCACTTCCAGCACTCTGTTAGACAACTGACGTACCAGGGTACGTCCATTGTCATTAACTGCTTGTTAATGCATGACGTACCTGGTACGTCAGTTGTCATTAAGGGGTTAAATAACTTATTCCTATTTAAAGCTAAATACTTACCTGTAAAATAAACCCTAATATAGCTACAATATAAATTATAATTATATTGTAGCTATTTTAGGATTAATATTTATTTTACCGGCAACTTTGTAATTATATTAACCCAGGTACAATAGCTATTAAATAGTTAATAACTATTTATTAGGTTACCTAGTTAAAATAATTACAAAATTACCTGTAAAATAAATCCTAACCTGGGGTGGTGGAGGCCAACCGCCAAAAGCAATAGGACGCACAGCTCAGAGCTCTTGTCTAAAAATTGTAGAAAATATGATTTATTATATGCAAAAATGTTTATCTCGACTGAATTGCTAAATAGTTCGATGGTAGGAGACGGTGGGACCTCATTTGATCCATCCTACTACTCACTCTGATGGAGAGAACTAGGTGAGACATAGAGACATAGAGGGGCCCTGTACTATACGCAGATCGTCATCTATCATATTTGCCATGCGTGGGGGCTGCACTACCTATCAGCGGTTATAGCACAGCACTTCAAGCTCAACCTAATTTGATAACAACCCGACCTTCTACTATGGAGCTGGCAACCCTCCTCTTGGAGAATTTGAGTTCCCGCATAGATCATTACCACGAGACCTGTTTCGCCATTTTGAGATCCACGGACGCCTCCCTTTCGGCTGAGGCCCCTGTCGTTGTCTCACAAGCTGGGATACAGATGTACACTTACCCGGGGGTGACGTCAAAGGGCCCTGGCGACATTTCCCGGCTGAGCCCGGGTACTTTATTTACTCTGGATACTCACGTGAGAGGGATTGTAGAGACACAGGTCATCCTATCCCCAGGAGGGGAGAGCTGGTCCGGTGGCACTATAGACGCGGAGGTGAACAGAAAATTCATAGCGGGGCCTGCTGAGATGTACACTCCTGCGTATCTACTCAGCGCAGCTCACCTAACTACATCGCTCCCACCGCACACAAGCTGTGTGTTTTCAACCAGGTGGTAGATCGGTCCGAATGCTTGGGGGAGGCATTTGGCAAGAATACGAGCACATCAACACCCTCTGGTCTGTTTCTTGCTTATCCCAAGCTGTCTCTAGAACCTCTCTCGGGGCAGGGTGTTGGATGATTAATAGGTCCTTTGGGGACATACTCCTGGATCACTACGGGCCCCACTAACTGTTTTAATAGATCCCTTGTCGCTTGTAACTTCCAGCTTGAATTCCATTCTCATCCATGATTTTTGCATTTTCCCCTTGATACTGGACTATGTCTCAAAACATTTTTTATTTGTTAGAACTTTCCTGACACGCAAGACCTGCTACAAGATTTGTGTAAATACCAGAGTTATGTTTGGAGTAATTTCATAATGTATGTAAAGATGGTATGTGTCTAATGCTCTGTAAAATGCTCTACTATATTTACTTGCTATATAATGTAGGGGGTGGTTTGGTATTGGGTATTTCTCCTTTCTGTTCTTAAGATTATGGTTTGTGTGTTCCTGTTTATATTAACACTAAATTTGGTATGGGTTTACTCTATAGTCTAGTTGGTTGTAAATGCAGTCCCATGGCCAGTCCATAGTTGTAAGAAGTGTACGATATAGCACAGCTGCTTTAGGAGGTACTGGAACTTTTATAACTTACCCTAGGAATGTGTCAGCTAGTATTCCATCGGAGCCTAATTACTGCTAAACTCTTGTTATGCTACTAAGCAGTATTTGGGCTGATATGTTCCCACACTATTAAATAATGGCCTCCTAGTATAATTTCTATCTCTCTGACCAATCTCACTAACATTTTACTGAGGTAGCAGTAAGCCTAGGGTGCATGGTTAGCTGTGGAAACTAGGATCTATATGGATCAGAGTATTAACTGTAACACAACAAACATCAACAAGGATTTTGTGGAAAATTCGTTCGTAGCGCAGTACCCCATAAACAACAGTATAATTAGTAGTTTGATGGTGTAAACATTCCAAACAGGAACCCCCACAGTTGCGGATAACACCAAACAAACTTGTAAATACGTGTAACATCCAGTTATAAAAGAACAAAGGGACTCACCACACTTTTCCGGAAGCCCACCATAAAGGTAAAAAATACCTATATTTGCAGTCCAAATTCAGCAATCTTGCAAGTAGCTTGAAATCTGCGTAGCAATTCTCAGTGTGTTAGTGGGCTTCACCGTGCCGCCTCTGTAACACACCTGTTTAGTGCAAGGTGTGAGAGGGACTGCTCCAAGCTCCGGCGGCTGCAAGGGCTCTCCAGAACCCGTAAGATTCCAATAGAATTATCAAAAGCAAACAAACAGTTCACAGTTCCGATGCAAGGAAAGGCAGGGAGAGATATCGTAATTAAAATAATATATATTTATTTATACTTGCATTAAAATGTTGACAAGGCAACAGCAAACAAAAAGGACTTCGGCTGACCGCGTTTTCTGCCTTAACGGCAGTTCATCACAGCACAAAATTCAGTGTTACCAGCAGGTGTTTAATCAGGTATGGGTCTGAACCTCAACCAATCATAGTAACAGATTCAGTGCAAAAAGTTAACCCTATAATTACACTCCCGGTTAAAATAAACACCCAAGTTAACTTTCTTACTTATGCGGTTAACACTGTAATAATATCACAAACAATATTACTTAAAACTAAAAACATATTTACCTAAGAAATACTATAACTACCTGGAAACAATGTAAAATATCACGAAAAAAATATCTCTTATATTTTATATTTTTCGTTACCACATCTAGATAAGATACAGGTAGAGCACACCGACAGCAAATGCAACATTGTAGCTATTAAAATATACAAAGTCAAATGCATCTTAGTGTAAAAAAGCAAGTGCATCAGCTGTCTACTGTGCTCCAAACCTATAAATATCGAGTGAAAACACACACGATTATATACTCAAAAGAATTGTTTCACTGTGGGGACATTTGTTGAGAGCAGCTATAAGATAGTTTATCACAATAATAAAGAATACACCTATTCTCATATGGAACATTACTTAATTCAGCAGTTAGTAATCACATCCTAAAACGAATCATAATAACTATAATATCGAATTCAATTAAATAAGTAAGGATTGACCTGTCAGTATAACAGATTATATTGCAAAGAGTCACATAAAGGCACGACGCCAAAACTACTAGATGTTTACCTGTCAATATACAATTTAATATCACTAATTTTATTAATACCCATGGGGCTTCCAGTTTTGAGGGTATAGATCCAAAAAACTTCTCGCTTGGCGAGAGCTTTGTATCTATCCCCACCTCTCATGCCTAACTTAACCTGTTCAATACCTTGAAACTTGAACACACTGAACTTATCATTATGTGAAAAGAAAGTGTTTCGCAACAGGAGTTTTTGGCTCCTCAGCCTCTAGGGACAAAAGATGCTCACGTATTCTATCTTTGAGACCCCTAGAGGTGAGACCAACATATTGAAAATTGCATTGTGTGCATGTAATGAGGTATATTCAAAATTTGAGCTGCAGTTTATTCTCTAACGTATTTTGTATGTTAAACTTGTAGTGCTAGAGGAAAAAGTGCCCCCAACTAATGCATAATCACAACTTTTACATGGGTTTAACTCCACATTTATAGAAACCTACCCTACCAGGTAGCCAGCTTTCCACTCTACTATTGCTGTTTACTCTTTGAACTGAAATTTTTAGCAACCATATCAATAGGTCATATGGGTTGCTAAAAATTTCAGTTCAAAGAGTAACAGCAATAGTAGAGTGGAAAGCTGGCTACCTGGTAGGGTAGGTTTCTATAAATGTGGATGTTAAACCATGTAAAAGTTGTGATTATGCATTAGTTGGGGACACTTTTTCCTCTAGCACTACAAGTTTAACATACAAAATACGTGAGAGAATAAACTGCAGCTCAAATTTTGTAATATACCTCATTACATGCACACAATGCAATTTTCAATATGTTGGTCTCACCTCTAGGGTCTCAAAGATAGAATACGTGAGCATCTTTTGTCCCTAGAGGCTGAGGAGGCCAAAAACTCCTGTTGCGAAACACTTCTTTTCACATAATGATAAGTTCAGTGTGTTCAAGTTTCAAGGTATTGAACAGGTTTAGTTAGGCATGAGAGGTGGGGATAGATAGAAAGCTCTCGCCAAGCGAGAAGTTTTTTGGATCTATACCCTCAAAACTGGAAGCCCCATGGGTATTAATAAAATTAGTGATATTAAATTGTATATTGACAGGTAAACATCTAGTAGTTTGGCTCGTGCCTTTATGTGACTCTTTGCAATATAATCTGTTATACTGACAGGTCAATCCTTACTTAATTTAATTGAATTCGATATTATAAGTTATTATGATGCTTTTAGGATGAGATTACTAACTGCTGAATTAAGTAATGTTCATATGAGAATAGGTGTATTCTTTATTATTGTAATAAACTATCTTATACTGCTCTTCAACAAATGTCCCACAGTGAACAATTCTTTTGAGTATATAATCGTGTGTTTTCACTCGATATTTATAGGTTTGGAGCACAGTAGACAGCTGATGCACTTGCTTATTTACACTAAGTTGCATTTGACTTTGTATATTTTAATAGCTACAATGTTGCATTTGCTGTCGTGTGCTCTACCTGTATCTTATCTAGAGTGTGTAACGAAAAATATAAAATATAAGAGATATTTTTTTCGTGATATTTTACATTGTTTCCAGGTAGTTATAGTATTTTATAGGTATATATGTTTTTAGTTTTAAGTAATATTGTTTTGTGATATTATTACAGTGTTAACCGCATAAGTAAGAAAGTTAACTTGGTGTTTTATTTTAACCGGAGTAATTATATGGTTAACTTTTTGCACTGAATCTGCTTACTATGATTGGTTGAGGTTCAGACCCATACCTGATTAAACACCTGCTTGGTAACACTGAATTTTGTGCTCTGATGAACTGCTGTTAAGGCAGGAAACGCGTCAGCCGAAGTCCTTTTTGTTTGCTGTGCCTTGTCAACATTTTTAATGCAAGTATAAATAAATATATATTATTTTAATTACCTATATCTCTCCCTGCCTTTCCTTGCATTGGAACTGTGAACTGTTTGTTTGCTATTAACCTAACACACAAGACTAACGCCCTTATTGTATTTTAACTTTATGCAGTGTAGATATTGTGGATCACATTTCATACTACCCTACTATTACTGTTGTGGCGGAGGGCAATCAGGTTTTATATGGTTACCCACTTCATGTATGCCTTATTGGTCTCTAGAATGTCTGAGAAATTCTTCTCTACTCTTAGCCGGCGAGGTAGAGATGGGTTTTAATAAATAGTCTGAGGCAATAGTTCCCAGGTTCGTGCATCATATCCATTTCATACTATATCCCTAATGAAGTATTAATATTATAGCCTTTATTACCCTTGCTTCCACATTTTTATAATTGCGACATCCTGAAGCAGTGCTTTCTACTCAGTGCTATTTACAAATGTTATTCTGGTCTACTTATATGCTTATATGTATATGCATGAGGGGAAATACCTGTGTGTATCAAATCACTTAGCCTTAGCCTAGTTAAGTTCCACTAAGGTGACTCTTCTCAGTTCAGGTGGAAAAGTACTCCAGACTTCAGTCAGCATATAGTTTAAAACAGTTTGTTCTTTGTGTGGCGTTATATAGTCCTTTACTACTTTATAATATTTTCTCCCCTCCTCCCCCCCTCAGACACCTTTTTTGGTGACTATTTAGCGGTATTAATCCGCTTCTGGTATTAATTGTGTCTTATATTTACTACTTGGAAGCTAATGCTACACATTAATTTCTTATACAGTATTTTTCTGAGGAAAAAGTACCGTTCAACTAAGACTAATCTTTGTGCATACTGGATTAAAGTCTCATCCTAAAAGGCAGCAAATCTGGTTAAAAAGGTACTACAGTAATATATTACAAAAAAAAATTAGGAGGTATCAATGTAAGTTATTCCATATGTATGTCTGGGAAAGTTTAGTATTGTAGTATGATATGCTTGATATAAAACATGATTATCGTGATTTACTTTTGTTATTAGACATACTCGATTAGAATGTAACCTATGTTTCAGTATATGTTTGATTATTGTATTGCTAAAATACCTTCAATAAAAAACTTTGATTTAAAAAAAAAAAAAAAAAAAAAAAAAATCCTAACCTAAGTTACAATTAAACCTAACACTACACTATCAATAAATAAATTAAATACAATACCTACAATTATCTACAATTAAACCTAACACTACACTATCAATAAATTAATTAAATACAATATCTACAAATAAATACAATGAAATAAACTAACTAAAGTACAAAAACTAAAAAAAAATTTCCTACCTTAATTCCGATTGGCTGATAGAATCCTATCAGCCAATCGGAATTCGAGGGACGCCATCTTGGATGACGTCCCTTAAAGGAACCGTCATTCGTCGGTAAGTCGTCGGTGAAGATGGATGTTCCGCATCGGCGGGATGAACATGGATCCGGAAGAAAGAAGATTGAAGATGCCGTTGATAGAAGACTTCAGTCGGATCATGGACCTCTTCAGCTCCCGCTTGGATGAAGACTTCAGCCGGATCATGGACATCTTCAGCCCCCCGCTTGGGCTTGGATCAAGACATCGGAGCCAGGACGGATCGGTGTGATACCCGGCGAGGTGAAGATAAGGTAGGAAGATCTTCAGGGGCTTAGTGTTAGGTTTATTTAAGGGGGGTTTGGGGTATGTGGGTGGTGGGTTGTAATGTTGGGGGGGGGGTATTGTATGTGTTTTTTTTACAGGCAAAAGAGCTGAATTCTTTGGGGCATGCCCCGCAAAGGGCCCTTTTCAGGGCTGGTAAGGTAAAAGAGCTTTGAACTTTTTAAATTTAGAATAGGGTAGGGCATTTTTTTTATTTTTGGGGGGCTTTGTTATTTTATTAGGGGGCTTAGAGTAGGTGTAATTAGTTTTAAAATTGTTGTAATATTTTTCTAATGTTTGTAAATATTTTTTTATTTTTTGTAACTTAGTTCTTTTTTATTTGTTGTACTTTAGTTAGTTTATTTCATTGTATTTATTTGTAGATATTGTATTGAATTAATTTATTGATAGTGTAGTGTTAGGTTTAATTGTAGATAATTGTAGGTATTGTATTTAATTTATTTATTGATAGTGTAGTGTTAGGTTTAATTGTAACTTAGGTTAGGATTTATTTTACAGGTAAATTTGTTATTATTTTAACTAGGGTAACTATTAAATAGTTATTAACTATTTAATAGCTATTGTACCTGGTTAAAATAATTACAAAGTTGCCTGTAAAATAAATATTAATCCTAAATAGCTACAATATAATTATAATTTATATTGTAGCTATATTAGGGTTTATTTTACAGGTAAGTATTTAGCTTTAAATTGGATTAATTTATTTAATAAGAGTTAATTTATTTTTTTACATTAAAATTATATTTAATTTAGGGGGGTGTTAGTGTTAGGGTTAGACTTAGCTTTAGGGGTTAATACATTTATTATAGTAGCGGTGAGATCCGGTCGGCAGATTAGGGGTTAATTATTGTAGGTAGGTGGAGGCGACGTTGGGGCGTCAGATTAGGGGTTAATAAATATAATATAGGGGTCGGCGGTGTTAGGGGCAGCAGATTAGGGGTACATAGGTATAATGTAGGTTGCGGCGGTGTACGTAGTGGCAGAATAGGGGTTAATAATAATATGCAGGTGTCAGCGATAGCGGGGGCGGCAGATTAGGGGTTAATAAATATAATATAGGGGTCGGCAATGTTTGGGGCAGCAGATTAGGGGTACATAGGGATAACGTAGCTGGCGGCGGTGTACGGAGCGGCAGATTAGGGGTTAAAAAATTTTAATAGAATGGCGGCGATGTGGGGGGACCTCAGTTTATGGGTGTATAGGTAGTTTATGGGTGTTAGTGTACTTTAGAGCACAGTAGTTAAGAGCTTTATAAACCGGCGTTAGCCCAGAAAGCTCTTAACTACTGACTTTTTTCTGCGGCTGGAGTTTTGTAGTTAGATTTCTAATGCTCACTTCAGCCACGACTCTAAATACCGGCGTTAGAAAGATCCCATTGAAAAGATAGGATACGCAAATGGCGTAGGGGGATCTGCGTTATGGAAAGTCGTGGCTGCAAAGTGAGCGTTAGACCCTTTCCTGACTGACTCCAAATACCAGCAGGCGATAAAAACCAACGTTAGGAGCCTTAATGCTGGTTTTGACGGCTACCGCCCAACTCTAAATCTAGGCCACCATGTTTTAAATATATATTTTTTTCCTACCATTTGCTAACTCCATTTTACCCCATCTTTGTGCCGTACTGTCTCGTTTTGTGAGACAATTTTTTTGGGCAAAGTTTGGCATTGGAAAAATGTAGTGTAAACACAGTGCAAATCATAATTTAGTGTATCTCATTGACTAATGAAATGTATTTAGGAAGCACTAAATAAGAAACAAAAGCTAAACTGCTTAGGGATGTTAAGTATTAAAAAGGAAACCTTAATGCCATCCATAATTTATTATTGGCAACTATATAATCATAAATAACAAGTTGTAACAGCGCTGCAAATAATTGTGCAAAACAACCTTATAGTGTTGATACAAATGTTTATTTCAAATATATAAAACACAGTATGCAAAATATGCAAACATAGTTGCAACCTCTATACAGAGTGAACGATCACAGCTTTAGTAGCAATTTAAACTACACCTGATGAAGGGGCATGACTCAGAAATGCGTAGTGAGTATATTGTTTGAGTTGTCAGACCAGTAGGTTACGACTTGCTGTTAATAGCTATCATTTTATCGATATGTATTTTTATTTTGTATACACTTGTTTTTATGGCCAAAATAACACATACGAACTGATCCTTATATTCATTAAAGTACTCTGCGCCTTTAATTGCGCTCATCTGAAAGAAATCTGTTCGCCTTCGCCTAGGCGGACAGGCGTGCTCCCGACAGTGCTAATACATATTGCTTACACACGTAATTTTAGATGCAGAAATAGAAATACGACTTGTTTGGAATTCATCATTGTTCTTTACGCCAATAGTGAACTCTAGTTTCTCCTCCCATTACGTCTTCTCAATTTTACCATATATAAATTGGTGAATGTCAGTAAAGCCGAAATTTTCACATATCTGAAGATGGAGTACTTTTTTATTTTAGAAAATTTGTCCGTTGCCCGGCGCATAGAGGAGAATGATTTAGCTGCAAATTTGTGTTTAGAAAAGCGCACACGGGTTCCTAGAGTTTTCCTTCCCCGTTGTGGTCTGCATGCTATGAATGATTATGAAATTAAGAAATGTTTTAGGCTAAACAGATCAAATATATTAGATCTATATGGACTAATATGCCATGAAACAGAACCAAGCACAAGAAGGACACAATCAATACCAGGAATAGTGAAATTATTGGCTGTGCTACATTTCTTAGCTACTGGATCTTTTCAATCGGTGTCTAGTGAGATTGTAGGAATGAGTCAGCCATCATTTTCAAGGCATCTAGGTGTTGTGTTTAAAGGCAATTTTAAAACATGTTAACAAATATATATGTGTTTCAAAGACTGCAGAAAAGTGGCACCGGATAAAAATCAGATTTTTATAATGTTGCTGGATTCCCAATGTGCTAGGTGCTATAGACTGCACTTATATTGCATTGGTACCACCTTCATCAGAGGAACAGTACAGAAAACAGGGAAAGTTTTCACTCCTTTAATGTCCAAGCGTGTGATGCAAAGCTTCAGATTTGGGAAGTCAAGTCTGGTTTTCCTGGTTCATACCATGACTACCACATTCTAAAGCAATTGCAATTATATACATCTTTTGAACACGGTGAAATGCCACATGGATGGCTATTAGGTAAGTGCGATGTATCTCAATATACGTGTTTCTATATTCATATTAAAATAATTAAATAGTTTGATATATAAGTAATATTGAAAGTTCAAAGCAAGGGTTTTATTATTTGTTATAGAAATAATCATTTTTATTACATATCAATTATTATCTTAATTTTTTTTATAGCTGATAGCGGCTATCCTTGTCGACCATGGCTTTTAACACCAGTACCAAATTCTAACAACACATCGTAGCACAAGGAGTGCAGTTGAGAGGACATTTGGAGTACCGTTTTCTGGCATTGGACCTCACAGGTGGTGTTTTAATATATTCCCCGGAAAAAGTCAATAACATCATACTTGTATGTTGTTTTAAACAAGTATGTATGTAGATAACTTAGAAATTATGGATTTTCAACCTGATGATTATTCCCCACCAGAATTATTACTAAGACAAAATACAACCCAAACTGGAGTTTCTAATCGTAAAGAGATTCTTCACCTGTATTTTTGTTATCACTTTTTATTTATTCATAACATATTTGTATGAGTTATAAGCTATGCACAGTTCATTACTAAAAGAGTTTCTCTCTCAAATGTTAGATTGTTACATTTTTTTTTTGTTTCTTTGTTTTTATCATATGAACATTAAACGTTATTATATTTCCACCTTATTTTCCAACTTATATTAAAAAAATTTTTTTCCCATTCTACAGGAAAGACAACACCTTCGGAATTAGCAACAAGTATTTTAAATGTATTTGTTATGTTTTGTTGACATGTTGAAAATCGATGTAACAAAAGTTTGTGATTATTCAATACAAATAGCGTTTATTGATGTTATTTATTTATTGTATTATTTTTTTTTAAACATGCACTCAGTACAATCAAAACCCTACATAATATGAAAATTAATTTTTATTTGTCGTAAACGATGGAAACTTGTTCATTTTATTATTGAAAATGATTAGTGTAAGGTTATGTACAGCAGTATTATATTAATTTAACGGGTTAGTGTATGTGAGTTTTTCCATTTTCTTTACAAGGTCACACAATAATTCATTGTTTTTGATCAATAGCTCATTTCTGCCCTGTGATACATCAGTTTTTTCCCGCAACAGATCTTGTATGCCCCTCAATATATAATTTTTTTCCTTTAATAGAGTGTTTCTTTCCCCTTCGATTACCAATTTTCGGTAATAATATTCTTTTTGTTCTAGTCTGTAAGTAGAAGCCATTTCATTAATCGATTCTAGCTCTGGTCTTCTGCTAATGTGAATAGCATTTGGATGTAATACACATTCTTGGCCCATGTCTGCCTCTGGGGGTGCAGAAATAGCCACAATTGTGGGTGTCCCTATTTGGGTGGCATCTTCATCGCCAACATCTTCCTCTGTAATTGTATTTACAACCAGTGTTTCAAGGTGAATCTCACAATTCTCTTCTGTATCATCTGTAAGCAACAATATAGAATAAATCAAAATAAAATATGAATATATATTAAGCATGATAATTTTTAGCATTTACACTACATAGATAATTATACTTTTCAAAATGAAAATTGTAATGCAATAATAGATCCACCGTAATTGCCATTGATATTGCAATTACCATCAAACAATGTTAGCGAAGTTTCGGGCATACTTGACAGCAAAGCACAGACATCTAAAACAAGAACAAGTTAAGATTAATATATTTCACTTTTTCAGAATATCAAAGACAATGACGGATTAATGATATTTATAAATTAAGACCTTTTAACATGCTCCCATTTAGCAAGTGAAGACACAATACTAAAAATAATAGCCCCCCAAAAAACATCAAATGTACTTACCAACGTTATCTTTTTTTGTCCTCAATCTGCTGCATGATGGCTTTTCAACACATTCTGAGTTTGGTGATTCTGCATTTTCTTGCTCTCCCTCATGAGTGACTTTAGTTAATTCATCTGTAGGATTTTCATTTTTCAAAATATTTAAAAATACATTACATTTAATATTTTTTTTAAAGTAATACATGGGTGTCACATGCTTAAATGTGATATCGATATTCACCAATAATCAAAAATTGTATTACCTGTAAAAAGCATTGTATCTGAAGGCACATCAATGCCAACAATGACGGCATTACCCATCCTCTCATACATTTGCTGTTCGTAGTGGGTTAAATCAGCAGTGAAACCCATTCCACCACCTGTTTTTTTGGAAGATTATTTTTCTTTACTAATTTTATTTTTTATTTGACATCTAATGTCAGCAATTCTTTTTTTTGCATGCCTTTGTATATTTTAGAAATGCTCCCCTCTGCAGAGACCGCATTGCTGATATTAGACCAAATATTTTGCTTTCTTTGTGCAGGTACAGTTCTTGAATGATATCCAATTATGTCTTCATAATTCTGCATTACTAAGTCAACTAGAATTTCATTCTGTGTTTGAGTGAATTGCACAGTTTGTCCTGATTTCTTCCCATTATTAGTAGAATCCCATATTTGACTCTGAAAATGCGCAAATTAGATGTCTAAAGAAACGCAAATATGTTATGTAAGGAAAAAAAGGGGGGCCCAATGGCACTACTGTGACGTTACAGGGAATATAATTACTGATAATAATTATCAAATAGTAGCTCATAGGAGATTAACATATGTATTCCTCCTAATATTTCATAGTATAAATGTTGGTGCTGTGTACTGGACCATAAGAGAACAAAAGAAGATCAGAGTCTTCAAAAAATGTACACCTAAGTAGCACTCAAATTCCCTGAATGTGGAATTAGACTTAGTTACAACTGGCGGATATACCAGAAAAATTTAAATATAACTTTTATTGAAACTTTAAAAGAATGGTAGAACAAAACACATTAAAAACACAGGAATTGTAATAGCTCAAAAAGTGAGTAGCAATTAGGGTTTAAATAATCAGATTACCAAGGACAAGTCCTTGAAGATTAGGTTGGTCAAATAACCTTAATAATAGAGACTTAAAATGTATACGTTAGTCCACAATCATATAGTTGGTCCTTGTTTATGAATCACAAGGTTTAAGCATAGCAAGTAGATCTGGCACTGTAATTTAATACTGGGTGGTTTTACGTTGGAAAAATTGCATATGTTGTTAATTTAATACAGCATATACAGTAATGTAAGTGATTATCGTATATTTGCGATATACCATGTACTGTGTTGAACAAACAATATTACTGGGGGTTTTTTATTAACATATTTCATACATAAATGTTATCTACGGAATTCCTAATTTCCCAATCCATAACAATTATGGTTATTACTGAAAGTTGTGCTATCAGCAATAAATACCCAGGGTGGAAGTTACCGGATTTAACAAATCCTCTTCAGGATTAATATATTCATTAGTTGACTTAGAGTACCATTTATTTTAGTCTTTACAAGATATACCTGTGGTAGTAAATGTTTGTAAATGTAGTCAATTCCTGAGACTAGTCCAGGACATTGAATAGACAATGAGTTAAATCACAGTTATATTCAGATAGGTTTTAGATCATTTTTGCTCTATTCAGCTAATATACAATGAATAAATTATCCTGCTGGTATGTGTACCGTATATATTATATCACTCGTATTATATATTATTATTTGCTGCAGGTATGACCTGTCACATATTGCTAGGTGACTGTAATAGTAGTTAAATACAGATCTGGCTCGCTATGAAAGTAGCCCTATGTCTGTTAAAGACACCCAGTATTCCAGATCATTAATAAGATTATCATAAGTACACTGGCTTAGCGGAATACTAAGAACAGTTGAAAATGTGTAAAATACTAATGCCTTAATATAGACACCGTTGCCAGATTGTGTTCTAATATAAGTTGCAAGTTTTAATTAGCCCAAGATGCGACTCTGTAACATTCAAATTTGTCCTACTTGCACGACATGCAGATTTACTCGGTTATTGAGTTCCCCTTATTGGCTGCTCAGGAGTTTATTCAAATAGTTTTATGCTAGGCTGCTAAAGTAAATTACTCAGTACATAGTCACTGATGTGACATCTAATAAGCAGACTTAAATACTTAGGTAGCGTAAAGGTTTTAAGCTAATTCCTGCTCATTAAAACAACATATAGAGAGCCCATTATCCCCCAACCTCCCCTCCTTTATTAATAATCTGGGATACTGGGTGTCTTTAACGGACATAGGGCTACTTTCATAGCAAGCCAGATCTGTATTTAACTACTATTACAGTCACCTAGCAATATTTGACAGGTCATAGCTGCAGCAAATAATAATATATAATATGAGTGATATAATATATACGGTACACATACCAGCAGGATAATTTATTCATTGTATATTAGCTGAATAGAGCAAAAATGATCTAAAACCTATCTGAATATAACTGTGATTTAACTCATTGTCTATTCTATGTCCTGGACTAGTCTCGGGAATTGACTACATTTACAAACATTTACTACGACAGGTATAACTTGTAAAGACTAAAATAAATGGTACTCTAAGTCAACTAATGAATATATTAATCCTGAAGGGGATTTGTTAAATCCGGTAACTTCCACCCTGGATATTTATTGCTGATAGCACAACTTTCAGTAATAACCATAATTGCTATGGATTGGGAAATTAGGAATTCCGGAGATAACATTTATGTATGAAATATGTTAATAAAAAAAACCCAATAATATTGTTTGTTCAACACAGTACATGGTATATCGCAAATATACCATAATCACTTACATTACTGTATATGCTGTATTAAATTAACAACATATGCAATTTTTCAGACGTAAAACCACCCAGTATTAAATTACAGTGCCAGATCTACTTGCTATGCTTAAACCTTGTGATTCATAAACAAGGACCAACTATATGGCCTAGATTTGGAGTTTGGCGGTAGCCGTGAAAACCAGCGTTAGAGGCTCCTAACGCTGGTTTTAGGCTAACTCCGGTATTTGGAGTCACTCAAAAAAGGGTCTAACGCTCACTTTTCAGCCGCGACTTTTCCATACCGCAGATCCCCTTACGTAAATTGCGTATCCTATCTTTTCAATGGGATTTTTCTAACTACGGTATTTAGAGTCGTGTCTGAAGTGAGCGTTAGAAATCTAACGACAAAACTCCAGCAGCAGAAAAAAGTCAGTAGTTAAGAGCTTTCTGGGCTAACGCCGGTTCATAAAGCTCTTAACTACTGTGCTCTAAAATATACTAACACCCATAAACTACCTATGTACCCCTAAACCGAGGTCCCCCCACATCGCCGCCACTCGATTACATTTTTTTAACCCCTAATCTGCCGACCGCCACCTACGTTATACTTATGTACCCCTAATCTGCTGCCCCTAACACCGCCGACCCCTGTATATATTTATTAACCCCTAATCTGCCCCCACAACGTCGCCTTCACCTGCCTACACTTATTAACCCCTAATCTGCCGAGTGGACCGCACCGCTACTATAATAAAGTTATTAACCCCTAATCCGCCTCACTAACCCTATAATAAATAGTATTAACCCCTAATCTGCCCTCCCTAACATCGCCGACACCTAACTTCAATTATTAACCCCTAATCTGCCGACCGGAGCTCACCGATATTCTAATAAATGTATTAACCCCTAAAGCTAAGTCTAACCCTAACACTAACACCCCCCTAAGTTAAATATAATTTTAATCTAACGAAATTAATTAACTCTTATTAAATAAATTATTCCTATTTAAAGCTAAATACTTACCTGTAAAATAAATCCTAATATAGCTACAATATAAATTATAATTACATTGTAGCTATTTTAGGATTAATATTTATTTTACAGGCAACTTTGTAATTATTTTAACCATGTACAATAGCTATTAAATAGTTAAGAACTATTTAATAGCTACCTAGTTAAAATAATTACAAAATTACCTGTAAAATAAATCCTAACCTAAGTTACAATTAAACCTAACACTATACTATCAATACATTAATTAAATACAATATCTACAAATAACTACAATGAAATAAACTAACTAAAGTACAAAAAATAAAAAAGAACTAAGTTACAAAAAATAAAAAAATATTTACAAACATAAGAAAAATATTACAACAATTTTAAACTAATTACACCTACTCTAAGCCTCCTAATAAAATAACAAAGACCCCCAAAATAAAAAATGCCCTACCCTATTCTAAATTAATAAAGTTCAAAGCTCTTTTACCTTACCAGCCCTGAACAGGGCCCTTTGCGGAGCATGCCCCAAGAAGTTCAGCTCTTTTGTGCCTGTAAAAAAAAAAACATACAATACCCCCCCCAACATTACAACCCACCACCCACATACCCCTAATCTAACCCAAACCACCCTTAAATAAACCTAACACTAAGCCCCTGAAGATCATCCTACCTTGTCTTCACCTCACCAGGTATCACCGATCCGTCCTGGCTCCAAAATCTTCATCCAACCCAAGCGGGGGCTGGCGATCCATCATCCGGTGGCTGAAGAGGTCCAGAAGAGGCTCCAAAGTCTTCATCCTATCCGGGAAGAAGAGGCGATCCGGACCGGCAACCATCTTGATCCAAGCGGCATCTTCTATCTTCATCCGATGATGACCGGCTCCATCCTGAAGACCTCCACCACGGACCCATCTTCTTCCGGCGACGTCCAACTGAAGAATGACGGTTCCTATAAGGGACGTCATCCAAGATGGCGTCCCTCGAATTCCGATTGGCTGATTCAATCAGCCAATCAGATTGAGCTCACATTCTATTGGCTGTTCCGATCAGCCAATAGAATGCGAGCTCAATCTGATTGGCTGATTGGATCAGCCAATCGGATTGAACTTGATTACGATTGGCTGATTCCATCAGCCAATCAGAATATTCCTACCTTAATTCCGATTGGCTGATAGAATCCTATCAGCCAATCGGAATTCGAGGGACGCCATCTTGGATGACGTCCCATAAAGGAACTGTCATTCTTCAGTTGGACGTCGCCGGAAGAAGATGGGTCCGCGGTGGAGGTCTTCAGGATGGAGCCGGTCGTCATCGGATGAAGATAGACAATGCCGCTTGGATCAAGATGGTTGCCGGTCCGGATCGCCTCTTCTTCCCGGATAGGATGAAGACTTTGGAGCCTCTTCTGGACCTCTTCAGCCACCGGATGATGGATCGCCAGCCCCCCGCTTGGGTTGGATGAAGATTTTGGAGCCAGGACGGATCGGTGATACCTGGTGAGGTGAAGACAAGGTAGGATGATCTTCAGGGGCTTAGTGTTAGGTTTATTTAAGGGGGGTTTGGGTTAGATTAGGGGTATGTGGGTGGTGGGTTGTAATGTTGGGGGGGTATTGTATGTTTTTTTTTTTACAGGCAAAAGAGCTGAACTTCTTGGGGCATGCCCCGCAAAGGGCCCTGTTCAGGGCTGGTAAGGTAAAAGAGCTTTGAACTTTATTAATTTAGAATAGGGTAGGGCATTTTTTATTTTGGGGGTCTTTGTTATTTTATTAGGGGGCTTAGAGTAGGTGTAATTAGTTTAAAATTGTTGTAATATTTTTCTTATGTTTGTAGATATTTTTTTATTTTTTGTAACTTAGTTCTTTTTTATTTTTTGTACTTTAGTTAGTTTATTTCATTGTAGTTATTTGTAGATATTGTATTTAATTAATTTATTGATAGTGTAGTGTTAGGTTTAATTGTAGGTAATTGTAGGTATTTTATTTAATTAATTTAATGATAGTATAATGTTAGGTTTAATTGTAACTTAGATTAGGATTTATTTTACAGGTAATGTTGTAATTATTTTAACTAGGTAACTATTAAATAGTTCTTAACTATTTAATAGCTATTGTACCTGGTTAAAATAAATACAAAGTTACCTGTAAAATAAATATTAATCCTAAAATAGCTACAATGTAATTATAATTTATATTGTAGCTATATTAGGATTTATTTTACAGGTAAGTATTTAGCTTTAAATAGGAATAATTTATTTAATAAGAGTTAATTAATTTAGTTAGATTAAAATTATATTTAATTTAGGGGGGTGTTAGTGTTAGGGTTAGACTTAGCTTTAGGGGTTAATACATTTATTAGAATATCGGTGAGCTCCGGTCGGCAGATTAGGGGTTAATAATTGAAGTTAGGTGTCGGTGATGTTAGGGAGGGCAGATTAGGGGTTAATACTATTTATTATAGGGTTAGTGAGGCGGATTAGGGGTTAATAACTTTATTATAGTAGCGCTCAGGTCCGGTCGGCAGTTTAGGGGTTAATAAGTGTAGGCAGGTGGAGGCGACGTTGTGGGGAGCAGATTAGGGGTTAATAAATATAATATAGGGGTCGGCGGTGTTAGGGGCAGCAGATTACGGGTACATAGGGATAATGTAAGTAGCGGCGGTTTACGGAGCGGCAGATTAGGGGTTAAAAAATTATGCAGGGGTCAGCGATAGCGGGGGCGGCAGAATAGGGGTTAATAAGTGTAAGGTTAGGGGTGTTTAGACTCGGGGTACATGTTAGAGTGTTAGGTGCAGACGTAGGAAGTGTTTCCGCATAGCAAACAATGGGGCTGCGTTAAGAGCTGAACGCGGCTTTTTTGCAGGTGTTAGGTTTTTTTTCAGCTCAAACAGCCCCATTGTTTCCTATGGGGGAATCGTGCACAAGCACGTTTTTGAGGCTGGCTGCGTCCGTAAGCAACTCTGGTATCGAGAGTTGAAGTTGCGTTAAAAATGCTCTACGCTCCTTTTTCTGGAGCCTAACGCAGCCTTTATGTGGACTCTCAATACCAGAGTTATTTTTATGGTGCGGCCAGAAAAAAGCCGGCGTTAGCTACGCGGGTCCTTACCGTCAAAACTCTAAATCTAGCCGTATGATTGTGGACTAACGTGTGCATTCTAAGTCTCTATTATTAAGGTTATTTGACCAACCTAATCTTCAAGGACTTGTCCTTGGTAATATGATTATTTAAACTCTAATTGCTACTCACTTTTTGAGCTATTACAATTCCTGTGTTTTTAATGTGTTTTGTTCTACCATTATTTTAAAGTTTCAATAAAAGTTATATTTTATTTTTTCTAGTATATCCGCCAGTTGTAACTAAGTCTAATTCCACATTCAGGGAATTTGAGTGCTACTTAGGTGTACATTTTTTGAAGACTCTGATCTTCTTTTGTTCGCAAATATGTTATGTGACTGTCTTCTAAAATTAGACTGACATTTATACATGAATAGTGCTAGAATTGGGCGTCTGCATTTCACACCTGTTTTTTTTTCCAGTTGTGCTATAGTAGTCTATTTACTACAATATCTTTATATACTTTCAAATAACTATCATACGAAAAAACACAATATATATATATATATAGAGATATATATAGATGTATATCTATATAGATATATATATATCTATATAGATATATATAAGTAATGTTTAACTTCGATGTTATGTTCAGTTCGTACAGTTATGTATTTTACATGCACTTATTTTGTGGTTAACAAATTATTTATTTTGAGCATTGATATCTTTCAATATTGCCCTTGCACATGTTATATAAATATTTAATTTCTGGGATTTTGTTTACATAGCGTTTTTGTACTAATTAGACACTTTACTTATCGGTTTGTGAGTATATATATATAATGCCTAGGTGCAAAATAATTTCCATTGGTGAACTTATAATTATAACCTTCACAATGGAAAAGTATTTCCCAAGAGTAAGAAGAGGGATATACACCATGGACCAGGACCGGAAGAACCAGATACTGGGCGAAATGGTGCGCAGAGTTCGCCGGATTTCTGGGCTTCCACGTACCAGGAAGCAATGTCTCAAATGTTACAATGACTTGAATAGGAGGCAACGCAAATTGCAAACTCTAATTCGCAGTTATGTCAGGAAATGTAAGTATTTTTTAGTACAAGTAGAATAACATTCAATACAATACACATAAATATGTCTGGCCACTTCAATAATGAAATACAGATGTCTTATATGACATTAGCATTCTTGTGACTAGCACTTACATGGTAATACATTGTTAGATATAGATAATTTTTCAATAAATATATATATCGATAGATTGATACAATGTTTACATGTAATTATTTTGTTATTAGCCAATTTTTATTCTTCTAATTTTGATTTGGCAGAAGTGGGCACCTTGGAAAATATGGAGACTCCAGACATGGCTCAGGAGGAGGAGGAGGAGGAGACACAGTCTGAAGAAGGTAAATTGGTTACTGAAATCGATACATCATTAGATTGAAATACAGATAGATAGATAGATAGATAGATAGATAGATAGATAGATAGATCAATAGATAAACATATAGATAAATTGAGATACTGGTAGATTGAAATAAAGATAGCTGGATTGCTTGAAATACTGATAGATAGATAGATAGATAGATAAATAGATAGATCTATAGATAGACATATAGATAAATTGCAATACTGGCATATTGAAAGATAGATGGATCAATAGAAATACAGATAGATAGATTTATAGATAGATAGAAAGATATTTTGATACATTGAGATGCAGACAAACCAGAAAGTAATTATTCAAATTTCAATTATTTATTTCAGTAACAACAACAGTGAACAGAAACAACGTGATCAACTCCTTCAAAGAAACGGAGAGAAAACTTAAAGAGCTTTTAAATACTGTTATAGCTGCAAGATAAGCATTAGAATCGATGTGATTTAATTTTTTTTTTTCTTTTGTAGTTAATTTTGCATTGAAAATAAATATGTGTTTTTTGGTTAAAAAAATGGAATGTGTCTTTTAGATTCTTTTTCGCTGAAATTACAAATTGAGAATGGCACAATGAGGAGAGTGTTCTGCACATTACAGTATGAGTATGGTACAATGAGGAGAGTTTATTTCAAATTAAAGAATAAGCATGACACCATGAGGAGAATTTATTTCAAGTTACAGAACGAGTATGGCACAATGAGGAGAGTTTATGGGATTATATTACAGAATGAGTATCACATTACACAATAGGTATGGCACAGTGAGGAGAGTTTATGACACATTACAAATTGAGTATAGCACAATGACAAGATTTTATTGTACCTTACAGAATGAGTATGGCACAACGAGGAGAGTTTATTGCAGATTACAGAAATAAGGAGAGTTTATTGCACTTAGAGAATGAGTATGGCACAATAAGGAGAGTTTATGGCACATTACACAATAGGTATGGCACAGTGAGGAGAGTTTATGACACATTACAAATTGAGTATGGCACGACGAGATTTTATTGCACCTTACAGAATGAGTATGGCACAACGAGAAGAGTTTATTGCACATTACAGAAATAAGGAGAGTTTATTGCACTTAGAGAATGAGTATGGCACAATAAGAAGAGTTTATGGCACATTGCAGAATGAGTATGACACAATAAGGAGAGTTTATGGCACATTGCAGAATGAGTATTGCACAATAAGGAGAGTTTATGGCACATTACACAATAGGTATGGCACAGTGAGGAGAGTTTATGACACATTACAAATTGAGTATGGCACGACGAGATTTTATTGCACCTTACAGAATGAGTATGGCACAACGAGAAGAGTTTATTGCACATTACAGAAATAAGGAGAGTTTATTGCACTTAGAGAATGAGTATGGCACAATAAGAAGAGTTTATGGCACATTGCAGAATGAGTATGACACAATAAGGAGAGTTTATGGCACATTGCAGAATGAGTGTTGCACAATAAGGAGAGTTTATTGCACTTTGAGAATGAGTATGGCACAATGAGGAGAGTTTATTGCACATTACAGAAATAAGGAGAGTTTATTGCACTTTGAGAATGAGTATGGCCCAATAAGAAGAGTTTATGGCACATTACAGAAATAAGGAGAGTTTATTGAACTTAGAGAATGAGTATGGCACAATAAGAAGAGTTTATGGCACATTGCAGAATGAGTATGACACAATAAGGAGAGTTTATATCACATTACACAATAGGTATGGCACAGTGAGGAGAGTTTATGACACATTACAAATTGAGTGTGGCACAATGACAAGATTTTATTGCACCTTACAGAATGAGTATGGCACAACGAGGAGAGTTTATTGCACATTACAGAAATAAGGAGAGTTTATTGCACTTAGAGAATGAGTATGGCACAATAAGAAGAGTTTATGGCACATTACAGAAATAAGGAGAGTTTATTGCACTTAGAGAATGAGTATGACACAATAAGGAGAGTTTATGGCACATTGCAGAATGAGTATGACACAATACGGAGAGTTTATGGCACATTGTAGAATGAGTATGACACAATGAGTAGAGTTTATTGCACACTACAGAATACAGAATATAAGTGAATTGCACTGATCTTCCAGATTTCTTCACATTATTTGTAGAATCCTTTATCTTTATAAAAAACAATTATTTAATTAACAATAAATCTGTTTGGTTTATATAACGAAAAAGCATGTGTCTTTTGAATTATTAATAGTTTAAAAAAACAAAGGAAAAGTGGATTTTGGGATAGTACAATTACAGGACGTGTAGCATTTGGATGCATTTGGCATAGACAGTTTAAAACAGTTTTTCTTTGAAGAATGATTGTTAAAGACTATTCCCAAGTGTAAGGTCTCACTATAGAAGTGCTAATTGATTTAAGAAGATTACAGTACAAATACACATATAACATTCAATAGACTGCTTTGTTGAAATTCTATTTCACACACACACACACACACACACACACACACACACACACACACACACACACACACATATATATATTAGTTATGTTAATGCTTTTACACTTTAATTGGAGTAGACATGTTAGTACATATACATAGATATCAAAATAAGAAGATTATTGCATTTATATATATATATTTTTGTATTGGACCAAAATAGAAATTTATAAAAAAGACTTTATACGCAAAATTGACATATAGGCATTATAAATATGGGGAAGTTAAATTGCGATCAGTGGGATTTATCATAATAAGCTCGCCAGTTTCAAAAAGCACAGAATTACGAGCTGTTTAGTGATAAATATAAGCGCATATGTGCGCCCTCGCAGAGGCGAGTTAAGGCGCAGTTACAGGCATACGTAATAGATACTACGACTTGCCTTTGATAAATCTAGCCCTAAATCTATGATCATTCACTCTGTATAGAGGTTGCAACTATGTTTACATATTTTGCATACTGTGTTTTATATATTTGAAATAAACATTAGTATCAACACTATAAGGTTGTTTTGCACAATTATTTGCAGCGCTGTTACCACTTGTTATTTATTTTTTGTTTATTCTTTATAACAGCTGCTTATACACAAATTTACACAAATTATACACATTTATACACAATTTTTGTATATAGTATCAGTGGTGCTCTCCATATTTTTCATAACTATATAATCATGGCAATAGTAAGTTAGGGTCAGTAATACAAAAATTGCATGCTCTAAAAAATTAATGGCTAGATATAGAGTTTTGTCGGTAACGACCCGCGTAGCTAACGCTGACTTTTTCCCCCCCGCACCTTTTAAATACCGCTGGTATTGAGAGTTCACAGAAGGGCTGCGTTAGGCTCCAAAAAGGGAGCGTACAGGCATATTTACCGCCACTGCAACTCTCAATACCAGCGATGCTTACGGACGCGGCCAGCTTCAAAAACGTGCTTGGGCACGATTCCCCCATAGGAAACAATGGGGCCGTTTGAGCTGGAAAAAAACCTAACACCTGCAAAAAAGCAGCGTTAAGCTCCTAACGCAGCCCCATTGTTTCCTATGGGGAAACACTTCCTAAGTCTGCACCTAACACCCTAACATGTACCCCGAGTCTAAACACCCCTAACCTTACACTTATTAACCCTTAATCTGCCACCCCCGCTATCGCTGACCCCTGCATATTATTATTAACCCCTAATCTGCTGCTCCGTACACCGCCGCAACCTACGTTCCTATGTACCCCTAAGCTGCTGCCCCTAACACCGCCGACCCCTATATTATATTTATTAACCCCTAATCTGCCGCCCCCAACATCGCCGCCACCTACCTACAATTATTAACCCCTAACCTGACGACCGGACCTCACCGCTACTATAATAAAGTTATTAACCCCTAATCCGCCTCACTCCCGCCCCAATAACCCTATAATAAATAGTATTAACCCCTAATCTGCCCTCCAAAACATCACAGACACAGAACTTCAAGTATTAACCCCTAATCTGCCGACCGGACCTCACCGCTACTCTAATAAATTTATTAACCCCTAACACCCCCCTAAGTTAAATATAATTTAAATCTAACAAAATAAATTAACTCATTAAATAAATTAATCCTATTTAAAGCTAAATACTTACCTGTAAAATAAACCCTAATATAGCTACAATATAACTAATAATTATATTGTAGCTATTTTAGGATTTATATTTATTTTACAGGCAACTTTGTATTTATTTTAACTAGGTACAATAGCTATTAAATAGTTAATAACTATTTAATAGCTACCTAGATAAAATAATTACAAAATTACCTGTAAAATAAATCCTAACCTAAGTTACAATTAAACCTAACACTACACTATCAATAAATTAATTAAATAAAATACCTACAATTATCTACAATTAAACCTAACACTACACTATCAATAAATTAATTACATACAAATACCTACAAATAAATACAATTAAATAAACTAACTTAAGTACAAAAAATAAAAAAGAACTAAGTTACAAAAAATAAAAAAATATTTACAAACATTATAAAAATATTACAACAATTTTAAGCTAATTACACCTACTCTAAGCCCCCTAATAAAATAACAAAGCCCCCCAAAATAAAAAAATGCCCTACCCTATTCTAAAATAAAAATAGAAAAGCTCTTTTACCTTACCAGCCCTTAAAAGGGCCTTTTGGGGGGGATGCCCCAAAGAATTCTGCTCTTTTGCCTGGGAAAAAAACATACAATACCCCCCCCAACATTACAACCCACCACCCACATACCCCTAATCTAACCCAAACCCCCCTTAAATAAACCTAACACTAAGCCCCTGAAGATCTTCCTACCTTATCTTCACCACGCCGGGTATCACCGATCGGTCCAGAAGAGCCTCCGAAGTCTTCATCCAAGCCCAAACGGGGGCTGAAGTCTTGATCCAAGCGGGGGCTGAAGAAGTCCATCATCGGGCTGAAGTCTTGATCCAAGCGGCATCTTCAATCTTCTTTCTTCCGGATCCATCTTCATCCCGCCGACGCGGAACATCCATCCTGCCCGACGACTTCCCGACAAATGACGGTTCCTTTAAATGACGTCATCCAAGATGGCGTCCCTCGAATTCCAATTGGCTGATAGGATTCTATCAGCCAATCAGAATTAAGGTAGGAAAATTCTGATTGGCTGATGGAATCAGCCAATCAGATTCAAGTTCAATCCGATTAGCTGATGAAATCCATCAGCCAATCAGAATTTTCCTACCTTAATTCCGATTGGCTGATAGAATCCTATCAACCAATCGGAATTCGAGGGACACCATCTTGGATGACGTCATTTAAAGGAACCGTCATTAGTCGGGAAGTCGTCGGGCAGGATGGATGTTCCGCGTCGGCGGGATGAAGATGGATCCGGAAGAAAGAAGATTGAAGATGCTGCTTGGATCAAGACTTCAGCCCGATGATGGACTTCTTCAGCCGCCGCTTGGATCAAGACTTCAGTCCGATGATGGACCTCTTCAGCCCGATGATGGATCAAGACTTCAGCCCCCGCTTGGGCTTGGATTAAGACTTCGGAGGCTCTTCTGGACTGATCAGTGATACCCGGCGTGGTGAAGATAAGGTAGGAAGATCTTCAGGGGCTTAGTGTTAGGTTTATTTAAGGGGGGTTTGGGTTAGATTAGGGGTATGTGGGTGGTGGGTTGTAATTTGCGGGGGGGGGGGATATTGTATGTTTTTTTTCCAGGCAAAAGAGCAGAATTCTTTGGGGCATACCCCGCAAAGGGCCCTTTTCAGGGCTGGTAAGGTAAAAGAGCTTTTCTATTTTAATTTTACCTGGTTAAAATAAATACAAAGTTGCCTGTAAAATAAATATAAATCCTAAAATAGCTACAATATAATTATTAGTCATATTGTAGCTATATTAGGGTTTATTTTACAGGTAAGTATTTAGCTTTAAATAGGATTAATTTATTTAATAAGAGTTAATTTATTTCGTTAGATAAAAATTATATTTAACTTAGGGGGGTGTTAGTGTTAGACTTAGCTTTAGGGGTTAATAAATTTATTAGAGTAGCGGTGAGGTACGGTCGGCAGATTAGGGGTTAATAATTGTAGGTAGGTAGCGGCGACGTTGGGGGGGGGCAGATTAGGGGGTAATAAATATTATTTTGGGGTCGGCGATGTTAGGGGCAGCAGATTAGGTGTACATAGGGATAATGTAGGTTGCGGCGGTGTGTGGTCAGCAGATTAGGGGTTAAAATTTTTTATTAGAGTGGCAGCGATGTGGGGGGGCCTCGGTTTAGGGGTACATAGGTAGTTTATGGCTGTTAGTGTACTTTAGAGCATAGTAGTTAAGAGCTTTATGAACCGGCGTTAGCCCAGAAAGCTCTTAACTCCTGGCTTTTTGCTGCGGCTGGAGTTTTGTTGTTAGAGTTCTAATGCTCACTTCAGCCACGACTCTAAATACCGTTGTTAGAAAGATCCCATTGAAAAGATAGGATACGCAATTGTCGTAAGGGGATCTGCGGTATGGAAAAGTCGCGGCTGCAAAGTGAGCGTTAGACCCTTTCCTGACTGACTCTAAATACCAGCGGTAGCCCAAAACCAGCGTTAGGAGCCCCTAACGCTGGTTTTGACGGCTAACGCCAAACTCTAAATCTAGCCATAAGGCTTTAAATTGTCCATTTAGTGCTTTAGTACTCTGATTAATAGTTTTAAAGAGATACAAATATAGTTATTTGAACCAATAAGTCATGCAGTCTGTGAACTGTGCCCCAGGAATTCTTTAGACATTTTGGCCCCAATGAGCAAAATTCTCTATTGAAAAGATAGGATACGCAATTGTCGTAAGGGGATCTGCGGTATGGAAAAGTCGCGGCTGCAAAGTGAGCGTTAGACCCTTTCCTGACTGACTCTAAATACCAGCGGTAGCCCAAAACCAGCGTTAGGAGCCCCTAACGCTGGTTTTGATGGCTAACGCCAAACTCTAAATCTAGCCATAAGGCTTTAAAATATCCATTTAGTGCTTTAGTACTCTGATTAATAGTTTTAAAGAGATACAAATATAGTTATTTGAACCAATAAGTCATGCAGTCTATGAACTGTGCCCCAGGAATTCTTTAGACATTTTGGCCCCAATGAGCAAAATTCTCTATCTTAGAGAAAAATTATAGTGCAGACTTCACAGGGGCTGAACTCACTGAATTCTCTGAGAAAAGGGGTGGAACCTGGAAGTCTCAGAGAGATTAGAGTTGCCTCATATAAAACTCTCCACTCTGGTGAGATGATTTAAAATATTGCTATATTTCTCTAAGAGGCATTCTCTGCATTTCTGTATATGAAGGAGAGACAGGTCTAATGCAATATAGCACTGCATAACATGAGAGCTTTGTTACATTTTATACTTTATATTTTCTATTACTTTAAATTTTAGATTGGGTCCTTTAAATTCTATTTTACATACAGTACATTTAAGCTTTGCACATTCTATTTTGTAATTTAATACATTTAGATATGGCAGTTATTTCACCTACTTATGGGCCAGATGACAAGAGTCTCTATTTTTTTTAACCAGCAAACACCACCAGAAAGCCAACGTGCGTTAACTTGAGGACTTTGGATATCAAGACTGCGTGGACTTCTTCTCCCCATAGACTTTATTGGAGCACGCAAACTGGAAAGAAACCTAACATTTACCACTTGCGTTCTAACCCGACACAGCGTTCAACCTACAGCAGTAACCTTAAGGTAGTTATGAATATTTTACATTCCAATGTTCTTTATATAGAAGAAAATGTTCTATTTATTTTTAAATAAATACTTCTATTTATATCTGATCTATATTTTGTAAAATATATAGCTATAGCTATATAGCTATATAAATATATATATATAGGTATAGGTATATGCATATCTATCTATCTATCTACCTATCTATCTATCTATCTATCTATCTATATGAATATGTATTTAAAATTACATAGAACATTTTCCCCTATGGAAAACATTTTTTTATGTAAAATATTTACAGTACATACACAGTAAAACACATAATTTATTAAAATTGAACAAAAAAGATTTTTCATGTTTTCTGGTATTTGATTGTAAAGGGCCCCAAAGTATATATACATATGTATATATGTGTATGCATGTGTATATATTTGTTTATATGTGTATATATGTATTTGCAAACATGTATAATAATACACATATAAACATAAATACACATGTATATGCATATATACATACATACACATATTTAGACATGTATGTATATATCCATTATTACCATTTCCATTTAAATACCTTGTCATATACCATATACCTTTTAGCCCATATAATTTTTTTGTACATGTATGTATATATTTTTTGTATATGAATGTATAACTCCATTATAGCCCTTTCCATTCAATACCTTGTCATATACCATATACCTTTTAACCTTTTAACCACTATAATTATTTTAATTAGCACTAATTTAGCTTGTGTTTTTGTCGTCGTGTTTACTTTCAACTTGCAACAAACAGGTAAGTTAGCGCGGGCACAATATTTCAATAGCGCACGCTAACTTTAGCATGCCACTTGTAATCTAGCCCAATGTTTTGAAAGTTTAACAAATTAGTATCATACTTTGTACATTTCTGTGTAACTTTTACACATTACATTGCACTTACATTACATTTGTTTTATGTGTAATAAAACAGACTGTTTAAGAAAGTGGAAGGGAAAGTGGAGTTCCTGGGTATGTCTGAATCTCTCTCACAATTCTTGTGATATTGTAAAGATTTTAGTTAACAAGTGCAGCAAAAATTAATTATTAAAGGTGCATCATTAAAGGAATTGGCTGAATTGGCCAATCAGAGTCCAGAATGCAAAACAAATAGAAATAAAAGCTTGTAATGGCAATAAGGATATCCACAGATCACATGGTAACTGCACAAACAATGAAAGCAAACAATTTATCAGGCAAAGTCCTAGTCAGTATGAGGTGCAGTAGTAAAGGTTTGGCTGAATCACCCCCTAACAAACCAAAATATTATCCCCACAATTACAGTATAAAAAAAATATATAATAATAATAAAAAAATAACATTACAAAAAAGTAATTACCCCCAAAAATAAAATAATTTAAAAAATTAGAAAATTGTACCACCACAAAATCTCCCATAGGGGGCGCTTCCTGATCAATGCTAAAATATTCAAATAAACATAAAAAAACATAAGCCAAAAACAATAAAAAATACAAGGAAAACAAAAAAGTCCTTGAAATCCCACATGTAGGCAGTGCTCTGTCAAAGGATGGTCAAATCCTGATGAACGGTAATCTGTGAAAAAGAAACAAACAGAGGCTCCACAATGGCCTAATACCACCAAACCAGGTGAAAATAATGATCAGACAAATGGTTACTCACAGATGTTATGCACCCAATGGTGCTAATGGTGCAGGCTGGAACTTTACAGTAGTCCAACTCACTGGGAGAAGCCAACTGTTGTCCAGAGTGAGGAAGTTCCAGTTAGATCACCATCAAAACCTGTGTTGTAATGGAAAGCACACCACCATCAATCTGAATAGCCTGAGGAAACAGCCCTATAGAGGCTGAGAAACGTGTTACTTTTAAATAAAGATATTGTTTTTAATATATACACTTGCTGTTGCTGTGGATTTTATCATCTGCATTTTGGGGATTTGGAGCATTACCAGCTTTGCAGTGGAGTTCAGTCTGCTGGGCAGCTGTGAAGTCCCAGTCTGCCTGTATTGCACATGGAGGTGCTTTCTTTCTTGTAAGTGCAATTATACCTTACATTTTTTGCTCTCAGACTGTACTGGGCTGTGGTGGTGTGCTTTACATCCCAACACAGGTTTTTATGGTGATCTATCTGGAACTTCCTCACTCTGGACAACAGTTGGCTTCTCCCAGTGAGCTGGACTACTGTGAAGTTCCAGCCTGCCCCATTAGCACCATTGGGTGCATCACGTCTGTGAGTAACCATTTGTCTGATCATCATTTTCACTTGGTTTGGTGGTACTAGACCATTGAGGCACATCTGTCAATAAAATCATTAATCCTATTCTAATACCCCTTAAAAAAACAACAACCCCAAAATAAAAAACCCTATTCTAAAAATAAACTACCAATAGCCCTTAAAAGGGCCTTTGTAGGGCAATGCCCTAAAGCGATCAGCTCTTTAGTGAAAACCCCCACTAACCCCTCTAAAATTACACCCCCACCCCCCAAAATAAAAAAAGAAATATCTAAAAAAAATAAATTACAAAGTGCCCTGAAAAGGGCATTTGGATGGGCATTGCCCTTAAAATGACAGTTAGCTATTTTGCTGCCCAAAAAAATTAAAACCCCAATCTAAAAAAAAAAACACCCTCCAAAAGAAAAACAACTAACACTAACCCCAAAGTTGAGACTTACCATCTTTATCCATCTTCATCCGGGCAGTCCATCGTCTAACTTCATCCCGGCGGTGGCAACTTTGGTTCTCTCTTCAGAACCAACATGGAGCTCCTCTTCACTGAATAGTGAATGCAAGGTACCCCTTTTATATGGGGTACCCTTGCATTTCTATTGGCAGTCTGGAATCTTCAAATTCATATCAGCCAATAGAATGAAAGGAAAAAGCTTTAATTCTATTGGCTGACTTGAATTTGAAAATTCAAATAAGCCAATAGGAATGATATATATAAAAGGTGTAGTACCTCACATTCCAGTGTGTTGCTGGAGACCGCATGAAGAGGAGCTCCATGTTGAAGTTCTGAAGAGGAGGACCAATGTTGCCACTGCTGCCAATGCCGGGATGAAGTTAGAAGATGGACCCCCAGGATGAAGATGGATGAAGATGGATCACCGTCAGGATGAAGATGGAGGACAGCCACCATCATCCTCTGTGACTATCAACTTTGGGGTTAGTGTTGGGCTTTTTTTTTGGCAAAACAGCTGAAGGACCTTTTAAGGGCAATGCCCATCCAAATGCACTTTTCAGGGCACTTTGTAATTTAGTTTTTTTTAGATAGGTTTGGGGGGGTGTAATGTTAGAGGGGTTAGTGGGTTTTTTCACTAAAGAGCTGATTGTTTTATGGCAATGCCCTACAAAAGGACCTTTAAAGGGCTATTGGTAGTTTATTTTTAGAATAGGGATTTTTTTGTGGTTGTTTATTTTTTTAAGGGGTATTAGAATAGGAATAATGATTTTATTTTGGGGTTAATTACTTTTTTTATTTTCTGTAATTTTAGAATTTGTTTATTTTTTATTTTTTATGTTAGGATTTTTTATTTTCTGTAATGTTAGTTTTTTTTTAAAGGTAAGATTAGTTTTTATTTATATTTACAGGTAAGTTTTTAATTTTTTAATGGTAGTTAGTATTTATTTAGTACTTTTTGGGTATTATATTTTGGGTTAAGTTAGGGGGTGTTAGGTTAGGTGGTTTAGATGATAGTTTATGACTTTTCAATGTGGGGGGGATGGCGGTTTAGGGGTTAATGGTTTATTGAGATAGTATCCTATGTGGGGGGATGGCAGTTTAGGGGTTAATAGTGTAGTGGGAACTTTGCAGTGGGGTATGTGGTGGTTTAGGGGTTATTAGGCTAGGGGCTTATGGTGATTAAGGTTAGCGCTCAAGTAGGGTTTTTTCACTTTTCTTTCTCCATAGATTTCTATGGGGGAATACAGGCACGCACATGTGAATACTTAAGATAGTATTTTCACGCTATGTGTGTTACCGCTAGCGCAAAATAATTTTTTTTGGAACTTGTCATACCAGGGCAACCCAACTTAATGCTAGCGGTGTTTTCGCAATCGCGGGGGAAAAAATGACTGCGCTACTTGTAATCTAGCACATAATGTGCAATATCTACAAAACCAAACCAGCACATATGTTCGTTTTTGAGGCACAAATCAGCACAACCATAGCACAAACAATTGGTATATTTGTTTTTACAATATCATTATATAGGGTGGGAAGTCTGCTGAGATGAGCTCACATGGGCTAAAATATAAAGTGAAATATCTCTGAAACTAAACTGGTACAAATGTCTATTTTTGTGACACAAATCAGTATAGATGTATCACTAATGAATGGAATATATATATATATATATATATATATATATATATTTACAATTTAATTACATGGGATGGAAAGTGGGTGGTGATGAGGTCACATGGGCTAATATATAATGTGCAATATCTCTGAAATGAAATCATCACAAACATTCATTTTTGCAGCACAAACTTAGCACAAACAAATGGTGTATTTGTATTCACAATTTAATTACATGGTTTGTAAACTTCACACAGCTCATGTATATGTGAGGGTGTGTGCGTGTATATGTGCATGTGATTGAGTGTGCACGTGCGGGTGTGTATAATTAGCTTTTCCTTTTGTTAATCCTCTGCTAGAATACTTTGGTTACATGAGTAGCCAACAAAATATAACAGAAATAATGCTTCCACAGCATATAATGTGAAGATTTCTGGACAATATTGAAAGGTATTTATTTTTTCAGTGTTCATCTTTTAAACTAAAAACATCAAAAGAAAACTTGTTATAATGTTTTAATTTTCGCTGGCACAACATATTCAATATTTTTAAAGCCAGCAAAAAAATATTATGCTTAGGCAGCCAAATCTTAGCCTGTGTATACATGATAGGCTTATCAGATATTTCAGGAAGCTGTTCATTTAATCCACCAGTGCTTTTTCACTTTCTTTAAGCTTGGATCCAATCTTGTTTTTAAGCATTTTACTATTTTGTGAGCCATATTTATCTAGCAATGGATACATGGGTTACAAGTTATATTTGTTCATCAGTCTTGTTTATTTGAAACCACTAAAAGTATGTCCTTCATTTTTACTAAATGAACATATGAAGGTCTCTATAATTTTTTTTTATCTTTTTTGTATCTAGAAGATATTTCAATTATTATTATATATTTTATTATTATTTTTTACTAGATCTATACAAAGGTCAATACAGACACAAAATTAAAAATAATTAATTCATATTGTATGTTTATAGAAACAGTGAACAATACACATAGGGCTAGATTACAAGTGGAACGCTAAATTATTGCACTCCCGCAAACAGGCAAATGTGCCCGTTTGCGGGAGCTCAATAATTAATCAGCCATTACAATTGCATGGTTATTGCTACTGTTAGCTTGCGGTAGCAATTAGCGCTCCGAAAATTAACCAGGTATCAGATCTCTGGTTAATTTTCTAAAAGTGCCCAAAATGCCCTCAAAATAGAGGTCATTGTAGTTTTTAATTAAAAAATGTAGCTTTTTTAAAAAAAAAACAAAAAAACAAATGCACTAGGCAGTTTTCGTAGTGTAAAGTTGGTGGGAGTGGGATGTTAGAAAAAAAAAGACACTGAAAAGTGCCTTTACATTGCAGTCTATGGGAACTGTGTGTTCCTATAGACCTCAATGTAAATATATATGTATATGGTTATATACATATATATTTATGTGTTATGTGTATTTAAAATTCTGCTTGCTGAACTTAACTAACTGGTGTCTTCAGTGCCCAAACACTTAATAAGTGTTATTAAAAGAAAAGGAGATGTTACATAGTGGTGGTAAACAGTCGACTGTCCCAACTTCTTTCGAATGTGTTGCATTCATCAGATTTTAAATAAATGTATATTTTTAAAAAAATACATTAAATTCACAAAGTAAAATATCAAATAATGTGTTAATAATGTGTTTTCAATATAGCACAGGGTGAATTGAATTTTCAAATGACTCTTTTTTTTTTTTTTGCATTTTCCATACTGTCCCAAATTTTTTGGAATTGGGGTTGTATGTCTTTCTGGTTTGATGGAAGGGGAGATACCTAAAAATGTACAAGCTTTTAAGGTGTGGGGGACAACTGGAGCACAAAATAAAATTACATTATTGGAATAAAGGATTCAACTCTAGAGGATTTCTGTTACATAAAGAATCTGCAAAATGTACTGGAATTTCAAAGCTTTAAGGGAACTCATCTGCCATCTTAAAGTGAAGAAAGTTTACGAGTAAGGTAAAGTTTGATTTTATTAAGTATTACGCAAATGGACATTAGAATAATACACTGAGTTTATTACAGTTCAAGTCTGTAGATTTTAAGTATACATAGATATGGAGTTTATATGAGAACATTTTTATCTTTTAACTTTTAGGCTGTATGCATCTAAAGTATAAGTGAACATGTGAAGTAAAGGAATAATGATATAACAGAGTAAGTGTAATAATTACACCCTCTTTTTTGCACTACAACTCTGAAGGTTAAAAACAGCTTATTAAGTTCTAAGCATTTATTTTCTTAGTTCTTCTGCTTAAATAATTTGCTTGACATTTAAACTTAATTGAATCAACGCACCTTACTTTTTTGAAATAGGTTTTGAATGGTCAAATTATCAGTCAAATATCAAATCAGTCGCTATTATATAAAAACCTTCTTATGTCAGCATGTGTCCAAGCTAATGATCACCCATCTAAACTGAGCTCGTTCAATAACTTTTCTGTTAGGATTTAGACTTCACTAACAAACTGCCTGAATATTTGAAACTAAAATTCAGTATTTATCCAAGAATAAAATTACAGTGGTATTTATAATATATTGATATATAGATTGTGTTGTTCGTATTATACTGCTTATGGGTATTTATGCATGCAAAATGTATTTAAAAATATTTTTTCCATTCTATTAAATTCTTATCATATCATTTATAGATGTTTACAGAGACAGATTTTATTTCTATAATAATAAATGCATTGTTCATGGTATTTATACAGTGCAACTTATCCACAATGAATGTGAAGAAATGCTAACAATCTTGATCTCAAACGTGACTGTTAGTTAGGACTACCATAATTTTTAGAGGTGAAATGCTAGTAACATTTGTAACCTGAGCAAGGTATCCTTACCAGCAAGTCTTGCAGCAGAGACTCATCAGAGGCAGACAGGACACACATAAACACACACAGCCCGATGAAATGACGTCAGTCACGTCACTGGCACAGAGACTGCGCACTGTTAGAATAAAAAAAATGGCTTTAGCATTGCCGGTATTTTACTCATTCCGGAACCGGCTGGGTGGCAACCCTATGGCCGGGGCAGAATAAACATCAGGTGGGACACTGGGACAGCGCCTCCAAACAGGGACAATCCCAGTCAAACTGGGAATCTGGTAAGCCTTCTGTTTGTGGACTCCCAGGGAGCTGGGGATGCATATTATGTTTCTACAATCAGAAAGCCTGTAGGGTAAAATCTAGAAAAAAATCAAAACTCAACATTGCTTTCTGATATCTCTTCTTCCATAGATATTAGCAGAAACCATCAAGACTCTGCAAGACCTAATATGACAAAAATAATATCTACACAAATATCATTCTAAAATTTAATTGCAGGTCAATCACAGGAAAATTATTTGGTGTTTATATGAACCAGAGACACGGAACCAAGACTTGATGAAACACAACACAGGGGTTAATCACAATTACTTTAAAAGAAATGTATCTAATATTGTCTTACAGAAAACCACAATTGCAGTTTATGGGGAATTTTCTAGATAAGATATTTGAAAGTGGCAGGCCTGTGCCCAGGATTGAACTTGGGCTTCGGATTCCCTCTGACTGTGTCTTATCCTCTTGAATCACTTCGGGACTCAGGCTTGTTTATGGTTTAGGAAGACCTGCTGGCTGTACTCACTGGCTCTACCTGCCTGTCAGCTTCAGTCAGTTACCATTATTAGTCTCTCTATAAAAGGCTTCATTTTTTTTTTTTTTTTTTTTTTTTTTTAGTTTTCAAAAGAGCTTTATTTATCTTATCATGTTTACAAGTGAGAATATGCACACAATAAGAAAAAAAAACAAAACAGAAATAAAATGAGCAAATCGAGGACTCAACTCGTCCTCTAGATGGTCTATAAACACACATTTTGAAATGAATAGTAAATTGTTCAAGAAAATTCCGCTGACACAGTGGTTAGTTAAGATACATGATGGAACTTTGTAGCGCGGATGGGGGAGACCCAGGGGACTCCCGACCAGGAGAGAAGGGGGGAGGATAGAAGTCTAGAAGTGAGAAGAGGGGAGGGGAAGAAGAGGGTTGAGGAATATATCATCAGTCAAGGGTGGGTACGTCATCAGGAAGGCATCTGAGTCCGGTCAGGTCTATCCCTAGTTCGGACCTCTCGTTCCGACCAGGAGGGCTAAGAGGGAGAGAGAACATTAGGTCTCCAGGTTGTGTCATAAGTGTCTTTCCAGTCGGCCCATATAAGCTCAAATAGGTCAGAATTGCCTAGATTATAAAATATGCTTTTTTCCATGGTGTATAAGTAGGCCATATAGGAGCAAACTCTCGACCAGCTAGGTGGGGACTCCGATTTCCAGTCAGAGGCTATCAGATGCTAAATGGACATAAAGAGGTATATACTTAAGCAAGCATGGTGTTTAGGGATGTAATGAGTACCTATGTGTAGCAGGGCAACTGCGGGAGAGCTACGTAGGGAGATTCCCAATTTGGGAAGGGCTCTAAAACATTTTATCCATAAGGGGCGTATTTTGGGACATTCCCACCAGATGTGTAGAGAGTCCCCTCTCTGACCACAACCTCTCCAGCAATACGGGGATGCGCTAGTAAATATTTTAGCTAGCCTGGTGTGCACGTAGTACCAGTGAGCCACCAACTTATAATAAGTTTCAAATAGGGTGATGCAATGTATAGTTTTTTTGGTTCGCTCAAGTGCTTGTTCCCAGTCAATTGCTGTGAGTGATTTGTCTAGTAGGGATCCCCACTTTACAAGGTGGGGAGCCAGGTCTGAGTTTAGTTCAGAGTTCAACTGGGTGTAGTGTCTGGAGAGGGGTTTGTGAAGCCTCTCTCCTTGATTCCAAGTGGTCTCCCACAAGGTCAGTGGACGATTTGACTGAGGCTTAAAGCCCCAGGAGGTCAAGAAGCTTTTAACTCTGTAATATTCAAATTTCAGAATATGGGGTAAGGCCCCGTCTACTCCCAACTGTGAATCAGATTTAAATCCACATTCCGATGGCGGGAGCCAGAGATCCGAGACCGTCTTTATTCCTATTTGGGACCATTTCAATGGATGGGCATCCTGTAGTCCTACCAAAAGGCCGGACAAGGAGGTAATGGGAGAGGGGTGGGGAGCAATTTGTCTAGAGTGGCGGATTTTATCCCAAAATTGCAGGCATTCCCAGATGATGGGGTTTACCAGGGATAGTTCCCTACGACAATGTGCAGGCGTCCAAATCAGATCACGCAAAGTTAGGTTGTAGGGTAATGAGGCCTGCTCGATAGACTTCCATTTGGAGGAAGACTGTATAACTCCCCATTGAGAGACATGGGTGAGCATGGCTCCCTCATAATATTTTACTATCGAGGGAGAGCCCAGACCTCCTTTTGACCGAGGCAGCTGTAAAACTCTCTGCGCCACCCTTGGGGGTTTACCCTGCCATATATGTTTAGTAAACTCACTCTGAAACTGTAATAGAATATGCCTGGGGACTCTGATTGGTAGACATCGGAATAAGTATGTGAGTCGAGGTAGGAAGGACATCTTTAAGGCTGCGATCCGTCCTAGCCATGAGACTTGGGAGAGGTTCCACCTCCCACTGAGGGAGCGAAGCTCTGTCAGCAAGGGGAGGTAATTGTCCCTGATAACCCGGGGGAAGTCGTTGGACAGTCTGACTCCCAGGTGGGTCACTGAAGATTCCGACCATTTGTACGGATATTTAAGTTTTAAAGGGGCTATAGACGAGTTCTGAAAGCCTTGGGTGTAAATCTCAGTTTTAGGGATATTTAGTTTATAATGAGAGTGGACACCAAATTCCCTGACTATCAGTAAAAGTCTAGGGAGGGTGGTCGTAAGATCTGAAGAGAAAAGGGTAATGTCGTCAGCAAATAAGGCTATATTATGTTTGGTGCCACATAGGGTGATCCCACTCATATGTGGGTCAAGTCTAATTTGTTCTGCCAACGGCTTGATGGCCAACGCGAAAAGTAGGGGTGATAAGGGACAGCCCTGTCTAGTCCCGTTGGAGATTTGAAAAGGGGGAGTTTGGAAACCAAGTTCCTTTACCGAGGCGGAGGGAGTAGAGTATAAGGCTTTGATTGCACCCAAGAGGGAACTTGGGAATTTAAAGGTGTCAAGTACTTCCCACAGGAAACGCCATCTCACCCGATCAAAGGCCTTTTCTGCATCTAATGATATGATCGCCATGGGTTTGTTAAGGCTGGACGACAGAGTCATAACATTCAAGAGTCTTCTAGTATTATCTGGTCCCTCTCTTTTGGGGATAAATCCTACCTGGTCTGGGTTGATTAAACAGGGGAGAAGGTTGGCAATACGATTGGCTAAAATTTTGGAGAAGAACTTAATATCAGTATTGATTAGAGAGATTGGCCTGTAACTGGCACAAAGAGAGGGGTCTTTATTAGGCTTTAGTATAGTTACAATAGTGGCTTCGAGAAATTCACTCTTAAATTTACCTTCTTTCCTAGCTAAGTTAAAGAGTCTAAGGAGTAGGGGGGAGAGTTCTTGGTTATAGGTTTTATAGAAGTGTACTGGGAAGCCATCTGGCCCAGGTGATTTAAATGATTTAGAATTCTTGATAACTTGTTGCACTTCTCTAAGAGAGAATGGCAAGTTCAGAGTATCACTTTGATCGGGTGAGAGGGACGGTATCTTCCGAGGTCACGGGGGGTTCTCAGATTTTTCTATATTGTATAATTTGGAGTAAAACTCTGCAAAAGACTCCCCTATATGTGAGGGAATTTTAAGGAGAGAGCCCTCCCTAACAATGCCATGTATACGTGAGATACTAGTTCTATTTCTGAGTTTATTGGCTAAAAGGGTGTCCGCCTTGTTGCCCTTATAGAAGTACAGTTGTTTAAGTTTAGTTAGGTTTTCCTGGGTTCTCTGAAGTTCTAGTTGAGAAATGTGATTTTTAATGTCGGTTATTTGGGTCGTTAGAGGGGTAGTAGGTTTTACTCTATTTTGGCCTTCCAGTTCTCTGAGCTTAATGTGAGACTGAGCCAGCGAGAGACCCGCTTGCCTTCTTATTTTAGCCTGTTCAGATATCATGAAGCCTCTTATGGTTGCTTTAGCAGCTCCCCATAGGGTATCGTCAGCTACCTGTGCCCGGTCGTTAGTTTCAAGGAAATGTCCAATTTCTGTACGTAATTTCTCTCTAAAGGGAATATCTTGCAGTAAGTTGTGGGGCATGCGCCAGGAGGGTCTGGAGCGAGTGGTATTTGAAGATATGAGGTCGGCGATAACGCAGTCGTGGTCTGACCAGTGGCAAATATGGATGGCCGTGTTAGTAACTAGGTCTAGAGAGTCTGCCGTGGAGAATATGTAGTCGAGTCTAGAGTATTGTCAATGTGAATGTGAGTAGTGCGTGTAGTCTCGGTCTTGAGTGTGGATAGACCTCCAAATATCAAAGAACCCAGAGCCCGTCATGAGGGTACGGAAGTTCGCTGCGAGTCGTTCAATAGGGGGAGGGGCCCCAGCCAAGCCAGAGGATGTTCTGTCTAGTTTGGGTTCCCAGGTCATATTGAAGTCGCCCGAGATAATAACCCTACCTTGTTGGTGTTGGGAGATAACATGGAGTATGTGTTTGAGGCACTTAGGTTGGTGAGTGTTGGGTAGATAGACTGATGCAAGTGTGTAAAGCACATGGTTGATGTTACAAATTAGGATGATATATCTGGCTTGTGGATCTCTGACGGTCAAGACTGGTTCGATAGCTAGTCTCCTATGTAGGAGAATTGCAGTGCCCCTGGCTTTTTTAGTGAAGGGAGCATACTCAATATGTGTATAGTCCCTGGAGGAAAGTCTAATTGGTTCGTCCTTGAGCCAATGTGTCTCCTGGAGGAACACTACGTCAGGATTGTGGTGTTTCAGTGAGCGCAATAAGAGGCTTCTCTTAAAGGGAGTGTTAAGTCCTCTAACATTTTGAGTGAGAAACCTCAGAGGAGAGCCTGTCATGAATAATAATGATTAAAAATTGGAGCCGGGAAGTCAGAATATCTGGGTCTGGGGAACAGAATGGGGGAAAAGAGAGAGGGAGGGTAGGTAAGTAGAAAAGGAAGGCACTAGGAAGTGCCTCTGGTGTGGTGGAAGTAGTCCACCTCAAATGAGCCCTAGTGTGGGCTTCAGTTGGGGGGTTGAGAAAACAGCTCCGGAGCTAGCACAGTGGAGCAGAAACGTCAGCCCCGCTCTAAGAGTAAGTTTGTCATAATATAAAGTGCTTAAACCTAAACAATTACAAAACAGCAAGTAACATAACTTATCAGAACTTATAATATATAGCTTATTCCATAAGTAAACATTTTAGCGGCTCAGTGGGTCTCACGGGAACCCTGCCTTAGTCAAGATGAAGGCTAGGCAAAGAGTACCATCAGGAGAGACCCTAGGGCCGACAAACTTCTAAACCAGGACATGTGACTTCTGTAGGAGCCTACTCGGTGGGCTCAGGGTGTCCTTGAGAAACTTGCAAGTGTTGTGTCTTGGGCCTTTTTATTCTCTGTTCCTTTGTCGACCATTCAGGAGCTGATGCTCTCAAGGCAGGTTGAGATTGAGCCCGTACATTGAGAGGGTCCACTAGTAGACCCCATGAGGCCAATAGAGACGTTCCCTGAGAGGGTGTAGTGATGGTTATGGATTGGTTATCTTTGGTAACTATGAGCCTGGTTGGGAACCCCCATCGATATCGGTAGTTAGCCTTGCGCAGAGCAGTGGTTACTGACTGGAAGTGTCGACGTTGCTGGAGGGTATGTGCAGAAAGGTCAGGTAAAATTTGTACCCCCTCAAACCTACCACTTAGATTTGGTTTACGATAAGCAGCTTGAAGGAGGCGATCTTTATATAAGTAGCTATGGAAGCACACCACAATGTCCCTCGGCTTGTCAGAACTCACCGACCTGTGGCGCAATGCCCTGTGCGCTCTCTCCATTGTGCTAGACAGGCCTTCAGGGGTGCCTATAAGCTCTTTGAAGAGATCTTGGAGGTAGCCTTGGATATCCGCTGGAGTCACTGTTTCTGGGATTCCTCTGAATCTGATATTACTTCGTCTTGATCTGTCTTCCATGTCAGCCAATTTAGATTCTAATTGTGAGATCTGCTCAGCAAGATTTTCGGCATAAGCCAGAATGTTGGATTGGTCCACAGCCTGATCATCTTGTTTGCGCTCCAGAGCATCAACTCTGTCACCAATTTCTGAAATTTCTTTCTTGAGCTCTGCGGAGCTGCGCTGGATTTCCTGGGTGATGGACTTGGTCTGGATGGCCAGGAGTTTCTTGAGCGATGATTCTGTAATGTAGTGTTGGGAAGAAGATGCTGAGTGTTGGCTAGATTGGGACTCTTCATCTTGGGAGTCCTGTTCACTCATCTCACCCCCTGGGTGGGGTGGGGGTTCCTTGGTAACGTGGGTGAAATGGTCGAAGACTGTCTTCCTAGGTTTGGGGTTAGACTTTGAATGTTTCTTTATCATATGAGGCATCTTATATATTAGTAATTAGATATCCAGAAGGCAAAATAGGAGGTCTCTGGGGGCTCAAAAGTAGTGTCCTGCTGTTTTGGAAGAAATTCAAGGGTTATACATCCTAAAGTGAAGCACTTAGTTTACATAGTACCTATCTCGTGGTTAGAGCGGGGCTGAGTCACACTTAGAAAAGAGAAGTTACATTAGCACATAATTTTGTTACTGCCACTCAAGTCCCCCACCTCAGGGAGCAGGGGGATACGACCCAAAGGAAGGGAAAAAGGAAGTTGGAGGTGACCCACCCGGACTAGCCGGGCGGGAGCGGGGAGGTGAGGGGTCAGATAGCAGCAGCCAGAAATCAGATAATATGTCACAAGTGTCTCTTCCTCCTTTTTTTTTTTTCCCCTTTTCTCCTCCTCTCTCCTTTTAAAAGAGAAAGGAAGAAAAAAAAAATCAGCAAAATCGAACCCGACTGTGTCAGAACGCAAGTTAAAAGATTGACACTCGTACACAGGCGGGCCCGTGGGCCTAGGTTACCTGATGCAGTGGCCCCTGCTGGTCAGTGCACGGGATAGAGGCTAAGGTTGCTTTCTCAGATAATGGACAATTCAAATATGTGCAATGAACAGGCAGGAGAGACTGGGGTCTGAGAAATATGGGAGCACAAGTCTTGTGGAGGAAAAGACAGTAGTTATGCAAGGCCAATGCAAACAAGTAAGACAATAAACCAGGCCCCAGGGGGGCTGAGGCCGGTAACTAATTAGGGTCTGTAGGTAGCCTGTGGAAGGAAACAATTGTTATGAAATAACACTACACCATAGGCATCATGCCTAAGGACAATTGCACTGACGCAGCAGCCTTTCACATTTATTCTTTTGTTAAGAGTTCAGATTATAGTCCCACAGTCTCAAAAGAGTGAAGTGTAAGTGAAGTGACAATGGCAGAGTTCTCTAAGATATCTGATAAGGAGGGGGATTGTATAAGTTATTAATAAGGAATGGAGTCAGTTATCTTCCTTCCAAAATATGTAGTGAAAGAGGATGAGGGTCTCTGGCGTAGTTGAAGTTAACCTTTATGTATTACTCTGTAGGTTGCCAGGTGGGGAGTACAGTTGCTAGGGAAGCAGAGACAAGATGGGATATATAGCATTCAGTGTCTCTAAGGTATATACCCTTGGGGAGTGAATAGGGTATGGGCAGTTAGCCCAGCAATGTGGGGGCTTCCCCTATGCGTCTCAGTATTGGTCAGAAGGCCAGCAGAAGGTTCTTGAATGATGATCCTTATTGTATTTGGCCCCCAGAGGTCTTAGAGAGATGGAGCAGGTTGTTATAAGCATAAAGTGATAAGGGGACACAGGCTAGCTCCAGCAGCAGGGTTCAAAGTACCCCTAACACTTTGGCATACAAAAATGCTTATCAACTTTATATATTGGCCAGCAAGAGTCTTGTGGGAAAACTGATAAATGTGCACAGACTATACACCAGTGTCAGGGGCAAATACTAGAGGTGCCAGATAAACTGACAAAGTCTTACCCGGTCTGTAGGAGAAGATGTTGGAGCAAGGAGCTGAGCATATGTTAGATGGGGGACTCAGCTGTAGGTATCTCCTCCTTGAACTGTCGCTGCTCTCAGACGTGTGAAAAGATGAAGGACCCTAAGGCCCAAAATGGTGGGTGTCCGCGCCTTTTCTCCTAGATTGTGCAGCGGTGAGGCCTGATCACATTTTCCCCCAGATTTCCAGGTGCCAGCTGATTTAACTGGTTTCCCAGTACCGGCCGCTGTGTGGTGAGTGATGAGAGGTAAGTGGTCCACTTCTGGTGCTTACCTCGCCGGGAAAGTAGAGGCCCCTGTAAACACCCGAGCAGGCCGCCCGGGTAGAAGACGGCCTCTCAGGAACAACAGATGTTTGCGATGTTGCGCTCCGGAGCGGATCCCCGACCCTCCAGAGCGGTGCGTGTTGGTGGCGACTGGCAGCAAGTGGGGGCAGTTAGCTTGGGGTAGTAGGTAGTCTGGAGAGGAACCCCGGCCCTCCGGAGTAGAAGGGCAGCTGCAGCCGCAGGTAGAAGTGAACTTTGGAGTCCGCTTGCGGTAGCTTATTTCCTCTGGGTCAGCGGTATGAACAAGTAGGTCTTGTAGAGAGGTCTGAGCAGGCTTGGATGGTAATTAGACGGCCCGGAGTGGATCCCCAACCCTCCGGGAGAAGTCTGGAATCAGCCTGGTCTCTCGTCCGCCGCAGGTGGCCCCGCTTCCGGGACCGCAGATAATCCTCTCTCCGGTGTCTTTTATTGCAAGTAGAATAGGTAAGGCAGGTCACCTTACAGAGATATAGTGTTCACTTTCAGGGACACCAAGAAAATAAACTTTAGGTTTAGAAAATAGCCCCTAATATGGCTATATTTGTTAATTTGGTTCAGGAGCTCAGCACCCACGCGTCTAGTCAGCTCAGTGGCTAGCTCCGCCCCCCAAAAGGCTTCATTTTTTACCTCTTCCTTGAGCTGACATTGGTTTTCACCTTGTCTGAGCTCCTGTTTTCCTATGACTGAACCTGCTTTCCAGTCTGCCTAGTTTTCTGACTCTGCTAATTCTCAGACCCTGTCTCTCGGCTCTTCCCTGTATGTTGTTATTGTATGGACTATTTTCCAGTTTTCTGACCCCTGGCTTGTCTTGAACTTCACACTTGTAATTCGTATTGGATCCTGTCTGTCAGTGTGGTACCTCACCTTGGCCTGTCTGACCTCCCTTCTGCTCATGAATCCTTTGTATCCAGTCCTAAGCCCCAGAGTGGGCACGTTCCAAGTCCTGTGACCTGTGCTTAGCTCAGGAGATTTTAAGTCCTTTGCTCAGCTCTGCAGATTCCAAGTCCTGTTTACTGTGCTCAGCTCTGCAGACTTTAAGTCCTGTGTCCTGTGCTCAGTTCTGCAGATCCCAATTCATGTGCCCAGTGCTCAGCCCTAACTCAGAAGTCAGCAATATAAATATATATATATATATATATATATATATATATATATATATATATATAAACACACAGGGGCAGACTGCCAACACAGCACTGCCTAATAAATGTATTTATACATTTACATATATGTGACTATGTATATGTACACCAGTTGCGGCTGGTGTATATTTACATTACATTGGTTACTTACTGAGCTAATAATGTGGATGGTGATGGATGGTAACACTATAATGCAAATTAAATACTAAATATAGCTTTCTCACTGTATGAGTCACAGACAGGTGGACAGTTAAATGACTCAACAAACATCAAAACAAAAATGTGTTAAGCCAAGCCAACAAATTTCTGTTTTCAGTTTTGAAAATGCCCAATTTCAGATGCAACAAACAATAATGAGTTTATTATTCCACTAAATACTGACTTATACCAATTGGAACAGAAAAAAAGAGTGTAATAATGCAAAATAAATAAACTTGTTATTTCTCTATATGTCTTTTTTGTATTTAATTTGGAAGAGAACAATAAAAATAATTTACAACTATTAGCATGTCCTTATATATAGCCCAGATAAGATTAAACTTTTGCATATATTTGACATAGAATATACTTATACAGTTACAAACTAAATACAAACTCTCTCTAGCTAACATTATATAGCCCCAATCTTTAAAATTCCTCTGTCCTATTGGAAGCATTGACAACAACAAACATATTGTGCACAGTGCACAGGGAGGGTGTATTGTATGAAAAGTGACTTCTTATGGGGGTTACAGTGGGTGCAGATGGGGCTTATGTAGGTCCATAAGCACCCACTGTAACCCCCCTTAACACCCCCTGTGTAACTTATGTAAGCCCCATCAGCACCCCCTGTAAACCCTATAAGCATGACCCCCCCCTCCCGGGCACGGCAAGTCTTCAGCGTGCGATGGAACAATTTGGTGAATGGACGTGGGCAAATCAAACGGACCAATCAGATAATACATAGGAGAAAAGCGTTACTGCATTATCTGATTGGTCCGTGAAGTTAGTGGCTGTACAACCAATAGGCTCTTGTCTGATGAGTAGGGCCGTGTGCGCATGCGCGGCACGGCCCATAGAATCCCACAACCTGTTGTTATCAAATAAGTCGACTTAAACAGCTGTTTGGAGGAGGTTGGGCCTCTTGCGCATGCGCAGTGACCGCCACAAACCTCCAGCAGCTGATTCACGTAACCGGAAGTGACGTGGTATACACATTCCTACGAGGTAGACAACTTCTTTTAGAACACTGGGCCAGCCCATGAAGTTTTAGGTCAGGGACAGCAGCGAGCCAGCCAGAGACACTAGCGCAGTGGGCAGCGGTGATAATAAAATGAATATGAATCAGAAATATATAATATAATGATGATACATTTAAGCCTAACATTACAGTACATTTTGTAAGTCCCTCACTGCATTCATCATCACGTTCAGGGAGGCCGGCAGATGATCCACAGCAGTAGGCAACGCTCTCAGTCAGCGCCCCCCTACTGGGGGGCCCTAAGGCGGCTACCTATTCTGCCTTACGCCAGTGCTGGCACTGGTTAGTGAGGAGTAAAATTATTCACCCCTCCCATACTCATGTGTTTGGCTACTCAGTGTAGGGACAGTCTACTTAAAAAATGTTAGGGACAGTCTACTTAAAAAATGTTTTTCTTTAAAAAAAGATAGATAATCCCTTATTACCCATTCCCCAGTTTTGCATAACCAACACTGCTATAGTAATACACTTTTTACCTCTGTGATTACCTTGTATCTAAGCCTCTACAGACTGTTCCCTTGTCTCAATTCTTTTGACAGAATTGAATTTTAGCCAATCGGTGCTGACTTGTAAACAACTCCACTGGAGTGAGCACAATGTTATCTATATAACACACATGAACTAGCACTGTCTTACTGTGAAAAACTGTCAAAATGCACTGAAGTAAAAGGCATCCTTTAACAATTTATAAATCTGTTTGAGGCTACCTAGATTTAACTTTCAAAAAAAGAATACCAAAAGAGCAAAGCAAATTTGATGATAAAAATAAATTGGAAAGTTGTTTAAAATGGCATGCCCTCAAGCAAACATTGCACCAAAATATCCCTTAGATAGACTAAGACAAAACCCCTCCTGTCCTAGAAACAAAAGAGATAATTTAGAGTCAAAACTGTTTGTTCGACTATTCCAGAACCTCAGGGTCAGAGATATCTGGAGGTTACAGAATCCGGACTCTAGAGATTTTACATGCCTCTCTAGGGCACATAAGTAACTTTCAAGGATTGATTTATTCTTACTAGATGAAAGGCTTTGTAAATCAAAAGTGATCTCTGGAATTCTGCCAATATGTGTCTGAGATCATGCCCCATATATCTCTGGATTTTCATCCTAGTAACCTTGTTCCTAGAAGTCGTCGGTTTTACTTTCCAGTATACCTGGCATCAGATCTCAAATTTAAAAACGGTCTGAGATCTAAATTCGAAGAGTTTATCTCTTTTAATCATGAATATATCAACCGCCCTACTATCTTTTAGGAAGCGGCGAAAGCGATACTCAGGGGGGAGATCCTAGCTTATAATATACACAGGACCAAGAAACTAAAACTTCGGGAAAAGGAAATCCTGAAGTTTGTATCTAATGCGTATAATCGGCATCTCTTAGAGAAAACAACTGAGAGTTGGGCACAATATATCCGGGCACTAAAGGAAAGGGACTCTTTTCTGCTTTACTCAAAAAGATCTGTGGCTCCAGGCCAAGTTGCTGAGACATGGAAATAAAACAGGAAAACTTCTTGCCAGCTTAGTTAAAAGGGACACAGGTTCATCCTTGATTGACTCTTTACAGGATGCAGGTAAAACATTAACAACGTCAGAAGAACTCCTGCAGGTTATCTCAAAATATTATCACGACCTGTATTCCCTCATATACTCCAATAACTCTGAGCGTGAGGAATTTTGGAGTAAAATTTCTTACCCGAAGTTAGCATCTGACTTAGTTGAAATACTTAATCTTCCTATTGCTGAGCTCGAAGTGTCCAGGGCAATTCAAGAACTCTCTCTTAATAAAGCTCCGGGTCCAATGAATTTTACAAAATAACATCTCCGGTAATTTTGCCATACTTAACTTCACTTTATAATGACATTTACATAAAAGGCGACCCCCCCTCTTTTAGCTTTGCTGCGTCTTATACTACACTATTACTTAAGCAAGGGAAGGATCCCGATAAGAAGGAATCATATAGGCCCATAGCCCTGTTGAATTCGGACTATAAGATATTCACTGCTATCTTGGCATCCAGGCTTCAAGCCCTCCTTCCCAACATCATTCATAAAGACCAGGCAGGTTTCATGCACAATCGAAACTCTTCAGCTAAAATAAGGGAGGTATTTCTTACCTTAGACTACTTTAAAGCCATGGAGAGGTTGGGGAGTGGGGAGACATCCCTGACTCAGCAATTATTTCAATAGACGCTGAAAAAGCTTTTGATTCTGTCCATTATGACCACCTACTACACTCTCTGTAACGGTTTGGCCTATATGGTAATTTTTTTAATTTTATTAATAATCTTAACAATGTAGCTGCTACACAAATCTTAGTGAATGGCTTGTTCTCCCCAGACATCTTGCTGAGAAGAGGAACTCGCCAGGGCTGTCCCCTCTCTCCCCTTCTTTTCAATATCTCTATTGAACCACTTGCAATTTATATTAGACACCATCTTGAAGGAATTAGGATTGGCAAAAAGGAATTGAAAATAGCTTTGTACGCTGACGATATTCTTATCTATATTACAAATACTTTTACTAACATCCCCAAGCTCCTATCAATTATTGACCAGTTTGGCTCCTTCTCCGGCTATAAGGCGAACACCACAAAAACTGAAATTCTGTGGATTAAGCAATCCAAGGAACCACTAATGAATATGCCTTTCAGAGTAGTCTCCAGTTCTTTCAGGTACCTGGGTATTGCAATATCTGCCGATCCGGACACTTGGTACAACCTTAACATTCTCCCAGTATTGAATAGAGTTAAGGAGAACTTGAAAAACTGGCAAAATCTCCCCCTCTCTTTGTCAGGTTGTATAGCCATATATAAAATGGTATGCCTTCCCAAGCTGCTTTATGTTCTCCAGAACACCCCTTTGATTCTCAAAGGAAAGGATGTTTTAATTTTCAATACAGTCCTGAGGAATTTTATCTGGCAGAACAAAAAACCCAGAATCTCTCTTGCTAAGCTTTCTCTCCCTAGAAAATTTGCAGCGCTAGCTTTGCCAGATATCAAGATATATAACTACGCCTTTCTGGCACGTTTAGTTATGGATTGGATCTTCGTAAGAGATTATGTTACTGATAATGAACTTGAAAGGAGTATAACGTATCCATTTTTACCTGTAGCAGTTATCCACTGTAATTCTAGCTCACTGCATGGAGAGGTGAAGAAATTGAGAACTATAATTAATCCACTCCAGGAATGGTGGAAAATTTGCAAACTCCTGGATTTAGAGTATAGGGTTTCTAAGTATATGCCATTATTAGACAACCCCAAATTTCAACCTGGAATTCAATCTTCACTCTTTCAGAGGTGGAATAGTCTAGGATTAAACAATGTTTCTCAATTGTTAGATTTTGACAGGAGATGTATTAAAACCTTCGGCTTTCTTAGGGGGGAGTTTAATCTCCCGCAAAAAGATTTTTTTTACGTACCTACAAGCAAGGCATTTTGCGCTTAATTTAACAAGTAACTTTGGCTGGACCTGGACCATGGTTTGCATTAGCTAAAAATGGACATATGTCAGTCTCTCCTTAATACCAAGACTTGAGTTCCATGAATGGTCTTTCCAACTTGGAAAAAATCTCCTCCAAATGGGCGGCAGTACTAACACAAAACTATGTAGATACTAGTCTTATTCAATCTTCAATTCCTCCTCGTGGAGAGAGTCCCATATTAAACTACTTCTTATGACCTTCTTTACCCCTGAGAAAGGTTCTAGTGTGGGAATCTCAACTATAACTGCTGCCCCAGATGTTCTCTACATTCGGTTAATCTTGTACATATGTTCTGGGATTGCCCAAAGATTCAATATTTCTGGATTAAAATGCAATACTGGCTTAACAAAACATTAGGGATACCCTCTTTGTCACTTACAGTACTACATATATTGTACCTATGGAAGGACCCGGAGGAACGACAAAATAATGTTAAGATTGTCAATATGGCCATTTTTTTTTTTTTTATACTTTTTATTTTTGTTGAGGTAAAAATGGCATATACAGACAGTCACATCAGACAGGTTACATTATACTCATGTCATAAGAAATAAAAAAACCCAAAGCAGAACAACCTATAGAGACATCAACACAACATTACGGGATAGTCCAGGTACCTCAGTTTTGTGATAAGTTCGTAGTGCCCTCCAAACAAACAGGTCCATTCAAGGGACCAGAGATTGTAATGAACTAGTGAGGACATGCTAATGGAGCTAATAGTAAAAAGTCCAGTTTCAGCAAATATAAAGTAGAGGTAATCTTTGAATTGTAGATACAATCTCAGAAAATAATGAGAAAGGAGGGCACCAAAATTAATCTGAATCAGCGTCAGCCACCATCAGTCACAGTAAACTGAGAAATATGTTGTGCCAAATAGATTCCTCAGCTGGTAGTATAAGCATAGATGGATATTAACATAGAAGATTTGTATTAATATACATATTAGTAAAAGTATTAGTCTAGACAATTTTCAGGCATTCCCAGAAATCATAATAAAATTATATGAACTTGTTGCTTATTAGTAATATAGAAAAAACATATGAACATGACAATATTGCTTGTGCTAAAGCCAGAAAAACCTATTTACATATAAATGGGAGAAACATTAAGCAAAGTTCTTCAAGCTGGGCAGAGACTGCGTAACGCTGCCAAAAAAAAGAGTGCAGAGGATAAAGATACTTATCCCTCACCGCACAAGAGGGGGGGGGGGGTGCACAATAGATTCCAGCAACAATACAAAAATCTGCCCATTCCTCAGACTTCTCAGACTGGAAGATATGTCATAAGACACTAAGCCAATGGTCATCCTTTAGTATAAGGTATGGATGTGGTGATCAGTAATATAGTAAATAAAAAAATAATAAAAAATAATTAACCATTTATGTATTAACAATAAACTAATGGCTATCAGGCTTAATACATACTAGCTGAGTTCCAGGATATGACCATGGGCCAAGTATTCATTGCATGTGCACCCTAATCATCTGAGGGCTTAAGACGAAGGGGGCTCATGTTCTAAGAAAAATGTATATATTATTATATAAAGACTGTAGGAGCTCAAGTAGGAAAGTATGGAATCTACATCATTTCAGAACATGTGTCTTTATGATTATAAAATCACCCCACCCACTATATTAGGTGAGGTGCAATGTATAATCATGGGTTAAGTATATACTACTGCTAAACTATTAGGAGACTAAGACACATGTGTAGGTGGTTATATTGTAGGGTCACTATTGGCCTATCAATTAGGATACCTTACCAGGTAATACAAGTTTTCACATGCTCTAGCTTACAACCGTTTTGAAACCATGATAAGGTTACAGTAGCTGATGTATAATAACCCACTTGGGTAAAATGTCAGTCAGATATTGTGTCAGTAAATGATATGTGTAGATAGTAGTCCATAAACACAACACCACCCATACAAACACATAACCAATAAGAATTCTCAAAGAATATCTAGGTAAAACATCCTATTAAGTAAAAAAAACTGAAACAAACATTCTAATATCAATAAACAGATAAATAGTGTAAGGTACTCCAAGGCCATACATATATGAAGCTCTGCAAAACAAACCCTCAGAGTCACAGTGGTAAAGGTAGTCCCTCATACGTGTGTCCCATAGTAAACTTCCTATACCCAGCATAGATCAGAGAGTCCCACCACGACCATACTTGCAGGCACTCTGGTACCAGGGCCATGTGTGACTACCCTACTCCAGTCTGGACAGCTAAGAAGACAGTGGTAATTTGATAGATTGGGTCAGTATAGATTGCACATGGATCGGTAAGGTAAGTCTGTGTGACCAGCCAGGTGACAGTTCCTCTGAGTAAGAAACGGATATCGGACATCAGGCACTGAGTACCGCAGTCCCCCTCCGGGCAATCATGCAGCAATAGAAATCTGTACTTATGCAGGGAGAGGTGTCCCAGCGTTAACAGCATGGGCTGAACATGTAGACTCTCCCCTGTCACCATCTCAGCTCGCGTGTCCTCCTCAGCCTTCATAGAGCCAGCAGCAGCTCCCCGGATGAGGACCAAGGCAGGCAGGGAGGTCCCACAGGGATCCATTCGCACACCGACCTCCGGAGTCACAACAGGATGCAGGCTTCTATCTAGAGGTGCTTCACCACCCCTTTTAGGTAAATCTGAATTCATCCCTCCTTTGTGTGTGGGTGAGTGGGTGAGTGGGTGAGTGGGTAGGGGAGGGGAGGGAGGATATGGAAGGGGAAGGAGAAAAGGAAAAAAATAAAAAAAAATCCAACAGAGCACTACACAGATTTTTTGAAGAGGTAGATGAGTACATATAATAAGATTACTATAGCATAATTACGAGAAACCATGATGGTTGTTTTATTTTGGAGGGAAAACATTAGTAGGGGTACAATATTGTACCTAGGTTTAGAATCCAGAAAGAGTTAGGCTCCCCTTCTTTACTTTTATGACTTATGACTAATATGAATTTCTTTTCTGTCCTTTTTTTTAGGCACCCTGCGAGGTGCTCATTGTTTATTATTTCTTTGATTATGTACCTGTGATTACAAATACTCAAGTCAAATTGTATACTCTGCTGGTTACAAAATAAAAATATATATAAAAAAAATGGCATGCCCTTTCTGAATTATGAGAAATGAATTTTACTTCACTGTTCCTTTAAGTTCCCGCCCGCTAGCTCAACATAGTTTGAAGGCTGCAGAGAACATTTTGATACCAAACACCATGGGCGAGATTACATATATGGCGTCGCCCTCAAAAGCCAGCGTCGCCAGTTTTTAGTCGGGTATTGCTATCACATATACTGTGCAGCATATAAATGCGGCACATATATTTTACCTGTCACACGCTAATTTTACTCCCATTAACTAACATAGAAACGTGTTGCAAATCGGTATCATATATTCAGCGCAAAGACTTACCCAGCGAAAATTAAGAAATTTTACTCCATTTTCACCTCTCCACACATAGGCAGGCACAGCAAGCCTTGCACTGAATATATAAGTACCATAACTCCCTGGAAGTTCTAACTAACACCTAATGCATGCGCAATATCTACCTGTCAATCGCCATACCCCCACCGCAATAACTAAATAAAATCTATTAACCCCTAAACCGCCAACCCTCCACAATGCAATATACCTAATAAACGGCTAGATTACGAGTTTTGCATTATGAGGGGTGCGGTGCTAACTTGCAGATTATTGTCATCGCTTGCTTACCTACAGCGCTGGTATTACAGGTTTTCTTAAACCCGGCACTATTAGGCAAGAAGTGAGCGTAGAGCAAAATTGAGCTCCATACCGCACTCCAATACCAGAGCTGCTTAAGTCAGCGGTGAGCTGGTTCTACGTGCTCGTGCACGATTTCCCCATAGACATCAATGGGGAGAGCCGGCTAAAAAAAAGCCTAACACCTGCAATAAAGCAGCATAAAGCTCTGCAACGCAGCCCCATTGATTCCTATGGGGAAACTAAATTTATGTTTACACCTAACACCCTAACATAAACCCCCCTAATCTTACACTTATTAACCCCTAATCTGCCGCCCCCGACATTGCCAACACCTGCATTATACTTATTAACCCCTAATCTGCCGCTCCGGACATCTCCAACACCTACATTATACTTAGTAACCCCTAATCTGCTGCCCCCAACATCGCCGACACCTACATTATATTTTTTAACCTCTAATCTCCTGCCCCCAATGTTGCCGCAACCTACCTACACTTATTAACCCCTAATCTGCTGCCTCCAACGTCGCTGCCACTATAATAAACATATTAACCCCTAAACCGCTGCACTCCCGCCTCACAAACACTAGTTAAATATTTTTAACCCCTAATCTGCCGCCCCTAACATCGCCGCCACCTACCTACATTTAGTAACCCCTAATCTGCCGCCCCCAATGTCGCCGCCACTATACTAAAGTTATTAACACCTAAACCTAAGTCTAACCCTAACCCTAACACCCACTAACAAATATAATTCAAATAAATCTAACTTAAACCTAATATTAATAACTAAATAATTCCTATTTAAAAGTAAATACTTACCTATAAAATAAACCCTAAGCTAGCTACAATATAACTAATGGTTACATTGTATCTAGCTTAGGGTTTATTTTTATTTTACAGGCAAGTTTGTATTTATTTTAACTAGGTAGAATAGTTACTAAATAGTTATTAACTATTTACTAACTACCTAGCTAAAATAAATAAAAAGTTTAAAAAAGCAGCGTTAAAGCTCATAACGCTGTTTTTTTACTATTATTACGAGTCTTGTAGGTACAGCTGTCCCACACACTTTTTTGGCTGTACCAAAAATTAACTTATGCAATTTTCGTAAAGTCTTTTTTCAATGGGACTTCCATTGCGCCGAAATTACAAGTTTTTTTTTAGGCCAAAAAGTGAGCGGTAAAGCCTATCCCGCAAGATTCGTAACACATTCTAAAGTCAGTAGTTATGAGTTTTACACTACAAAGCCGTAGCATAAAACTCATAACTAAAATGTTAAAAAGTACACTAACACCCATAAACTACCTATTAACCCCTAAACTGAGGCCCTTCCGTATCGCAAACACTATTATAAAAATATTAACCCCTAATCTGCCGCTCCCGACATCGCGGCCACTATAATAAATATCTTAACACCAAACCGGCGCACTCCCGCCTCGCAAACACTAGTTAAATATTATTAACCCCTAATCTGCCGCCCCCAACGTCGCCGCCACTATAATAAAGTTATTAACCCCTAAACCTAAGTCTAACCCTAACCCTAACACCCCCTAACTTAAATATAATTCAAAGAAATCTAACTTAAACCTACTATTAATAACTAAATAATTCCTTTTTAAAACTAAATACTTACCTTTAAAATAAACCCTAAGCTAGATACAATATAACTAATATTGACATTGTATCTAGCTTAGGGTTTATTTTTTATTTTACAGGCAAGTTTGTATTTATTTTAACTAGGTACAATAGTTACTAAATAGTTATTAACTATTTACTAACTACCTAGCTAAAATAAATACAAATTTACCTGTAAAATAAAACCTAACCTTACTTACACTAACACCTAACCTTACAGTACAATTAAATAAATTACCTAAATTAAATACAATTAACTAAATTAAATACAAATACCTAAATTACAAAAAACAAAACACTAAATTACACAAAATAAAAAACAAATTACAAGATATTTAAACTATAAAAAATAAAAATAAATAATAAAAAAAAATAAACTACTAAAAATACAAACAACCCCCCCAACAGTAAAACCCACCACCCACACAACCAACCCCCCAAATAAAACCCTAAATAAAAAACCTAAGCTCCCCATTGCCCTGAAAAGGGAATTTGTATGGGCATTGCCCTTAAAAGGGCAGTTAGCTCTATTGCTGCCCAAACCCTAACCTAAAAATAAAACCCACCCAATAAACCCTTAAAAAACCTTACACTAACCCCCTGAAGATCCACTTACAGTTTTGAAGAGCCGACAAGTAGCAAGAAGTCCTCAACGAAGCCGGGAGAAGTCTTCACCCAAGCCGGGAGAAGTGGTCCTTGAGACGGGCAGAAGTCTTCATCCAGATGGCATCTTCTATCTTCATCCATCTGGCGTGGAGCGGCTCCATCTTCAAGACATCCGGCGCGGAGCATCCTCTTCTTCTGACGACTACCTGACGAATGAAGGTTCCTTTAAGTGACGTCATAAAAGATGGCGTCCCTTAGATTCCAATTGGCTGATAAAATTCTATCAACCAATCAGAATTAACGTTCAAAAAATCCTATTGGCTGATGCAATCAGCCAATAGGATTGAGCTCCCATTCTATTGGCTGATTGGAACAGCCAATAGAATGTGAGCTCAATCCTATTGGCTGATTGCATCAGCCAATAGGATTTTTTCAACCTTAATTCCGATTGGCTGATAAAATTTTGTCAGCCAATCGGAATCTAAGGGACGCCATCTTGGATGACGTCACTTAAAGGAACCTTCATTCGTCGGGTAGTCGTCTGAAGAAGTGGATGTTGCGTGCCGGATGTCTTGAAGATGGACCCACTCCGCGCCGGATGGATGAAGATAGAAGATGCAGTCTGGATGAAGACTTCTGCCAGTCTGGAAGACCACTTCTCCCGGCTTGGATGAAGACTTCTCTCAGCTTCGTTAAGGACTTCTTGCCGCTTCATTGAGGACTTCTCCCAGCTTCGTTGAGGATGGATGTCGGCTCTTCAAAACTGTAAGTGGATCTTCAGGGGGTTAGTGTAAGGTTTTTTAAGGGTTTATTGGGTGGGTTTTATTTTTAGGTTAGGGTTTGGGCAGCAATAGAGCTAAATGCCCTTTTAAGGGCAATACCCATACAAATGCTCTTTTCAGGGCAATGGGGAGCTTAGGTTTTTTTATTTAGGGTTTTATTAGGGGGGTTGGTTGTGTGGGTAGTGGGTTTTACTGTTGGGGGGTTGTTTGTATTTTTTTTACAGGTAAAAGAGCTGATTTCTTTTGGGCAATGCCCCGCAAAAGGCCCTTTTAAGGGCTATTGGTAGTTTAGTTTAGACTAGGGTTTTTTTTTTTTTTTGGGGGGTCTTTTTTATTTTGATAGGGCTATTAGATTAGGTGTAATTAGTTTAAATATCTTGTAATTTGTTTTTTATTTTGTGTAATTTAGTGTTTGTTTTTTGTAATTTAGGTATTTGTATTTAATTTAGTTAATTGTATTTAATTTAGGGAATTTATTTAATTGTAATGTAAGTTTAGGTGTTAGTGTAACTAAGGTTAGGTTTTATTTTTCAGGTAAATTTGTATTTATTTTAGCTAGGTAGTTAGTAAATAGTTAAAAACTATTTATTAACTATTCTACTTAGTTAAAATAAATACAAACTTGCCTGTAAAATAAAAATAAACCCTAAGCTAGATACAATGTAAATATTAGTTATATTGTATCTAGCTTAGGGTTTATTTTATAGGTAAGTATTTAGTTTTAAATAGGAATTATTTAGTTATTAATAGTAGGTTTAAGTTAGATTTCTTTGTATTATATTTAAGTTAGGGGGTGTTAGGGTTAGGGTTAGACTTAGGTTTAGGGGTTAATAACTTTAGTATAGTGGCGGCGACGTTGGGGGCGGCAGATTAGGGGTGAATAACATTTAACTAGTGTTTGCGAGGCGGGAGTGCGGCGGTTTAGGGGTTAATATATTTATTATAGTTGCGGCGATGTCGGGAGCGGCAGATTAGGGGTTGATATTTTTATAATGGTGTTTGCGATGCGGAAGGGCCTCGGTTTAGGGGTTAATAGGTAGTTTATGGGTGTTAGTGTACTTTTTAACACTTTAGTTATGAGTTTTATGCTACGGCTTTGTAGTGTAAAACTCATAACTACTGACTTTAGAATGTGTTACGAATCTTGCGGGATAGGCTGTACCGCTCACTTTTTGGCCTAAAAAAAAAAACTTGTTATATCGGCGCAATGGAAGTCCCATTGAAAAAAGACTTTACGAAAATTGTGTGTTAATTTGCGGTACGGCCAAAAAAGTGTGCGGGACAGCTGTACCTACAAGACTCGTAATAGCAGCAGTAGTAAAAAAGCAGCATTATAAGCCTTAACGCTGCTTTTTTACTCATAACGCAAAACTTGTAATCTAGCCGAAAGTGATTAACCCCTTAAACGCCATCCCTCACAATGCAAACTACTTTTACATTTATTAACCCCTAATCCACCATCCTCCACAATGCAATAAACCTAATTACACTATTGTTAATCTGCACACTGGAAATTTGTGTGGGATCACAGTTGCAGAATAGCTAATTTCTTATATGTAGCCTCTATATATGTTTTGTATCACAGTATGATATTAAATTACCAATATTGTGGAAAGGTAACAATATATCTATTGTAAAATAGTTGATGAGGTTACTATTTGTGTGAAATACAGCACAGCTATAGTCAATAATGATTGGCTGATGCTATAGTTTATGTCAAAGGTAGATTAATATAAACTGTTATACTTGTTTATATATATATTCACTGTATTTGGCTTAAGTGGTTCTTGTTAGGTGGCTTGAGTAACAAACAGTCTTAATGTATCTGGTGAGGAACGAGTAGTCCATTAATATTTAATAAGGTTTACCTTCCTTCCAGTTTCAAGACACACACACACTCAGATCTACTGGTTAAAGTGGCTGCACTGTAAACTTGCCTTTCCTTCAGTGTGGTTTAACCTGCAGCGTCTGATTAACTCGGATGCGTCCACTGTTACGTCACAGTGGGCGTGGTCTATCTCCGGTCTCGGTTTGTGTCATGGAGCAACTTTTGATGTGCGGTTGAGTGTTTCGTTACAAGGTACAGTGAGCTTGATGTCCTTCTAGGAGGCTGGGATGTATCCGGCGTCCAATATATTGCGGTTATGGATTTAGATGTGAATTAGAGTTGGAGTCACTAATCCTGATCTTGGAGTATGAAAGTTAGTATCCGGTTTGAGATGACTGTAGTTTAATATCCAGGAATGTTAGGAGATTCTTTAGATAAGTTTTTCTTAACCAGAACCTGGGATTTAGCTGAGAGCTGAGTTTGATAGTACTTCACTTTAGGAAAGCTAACAAATTGCTAAGCACCTGGTTACAGGAGCACTGGGAATTTGTAGACTGAGTAGGAGGGGTCAGCTTAAAGAGACAGTCCTGACATCACCCCCTCCTCAAGCAAGTGGTCCCACCACTTGAAGTCTAGGCCTATCCGGATAACGGCCATGAAAAAGTGAGACTAATTTGGGTGCATGAAGGTTAGTGGAGGGTTCCCAGGAGTCATCCTCGTTAGAATAACCTTTCCATCTTACTAAGTATTCAAGACGTCCGTTGTGGATTCTGGAGTCTAATAAACTGTGGACTTCATATTCATCTGTTACTGGTAATTCTGGAGTAGGAGGAAGAACTGGAGAGGTCTCCCTCATATGTCCAGCTGGTTTCAACAAAGAGACATAAAAGGTGGGATGAACACGAATGCTAGAGGGAAGATTCAAGGTCACAGCATTTGGGTTAACTATTTTGAGTATTGGAAACGATCCTATGTATAGTCTCCCTAGTTTCTTTGAAGGAATTTGTAAATGGAGGTTTTTTGTGGACAACCAGACATAATCTCCTACAGTGTAAATCAGGGTTTTTCTCCGTCGGAGATTGTAGTGGTGTCTTTGCGATTCTTGTGAATTCTTTATATTTTGTCGAAGAATTGTGAAAGTCTCTTTAAGAGTATTAGTGTATTCATCAACCAATGGTGAAGTTGAAACTGATGTGGCTGAAAAGTTAAATGTTGGGTGGTAACCGTAATTGGCGTAAAAGGGTGTCATCTTAGTACTGGAGTTAATCGAGTCGTTGTAAGCAAACTCTGCCAAAGGTAACAGTGTTGACCAATTAGTCTGGTTTTGAGTACTGTTTGAGCCATTGGTTTACCCTTTCTGTTTGGCCATTTGTCTGTGGATGAAAAGATGTACTGTAACGATGGTTAATCTGTAGAAGATGGCATAATTGTTTCCAAAACTTAGAGGTAAATTGGGTACCACGATCTGAAGTTAGAATGGGAGGTACACCATGTAACCGGATGATATGATGTAGGAATAATTCTGCTGTCTCAGAAGATGTTGGTAGTTTTGAATAAGGAATGAAGTGTGCCATCTTAATAAAGAGGTCAACAACTACTAATATTGTGTTATACTTGTCTGATCTAGGCAGATCAACAATGAAATCAAGGCCCACATGTTGCCATGGCTTCTCTTGTATTTGAATTGGCATAAGAAAGCCATAGGGACGGTTGGTCTCATACTTTGAAGTAGCACAAATAGTACAGCCTTGTATGTAATCACAGATTGTTTTCTTCATGTGCGGCCACCAGTAGCTTCTGGAGATCTTTTCTAGGGTTCTGTGAATTCCTTGATGACCTGCAGCAGGTGTGTCATGGTAGGAGTTCAAAATACTATCACGCAGAGAAGGGGGTATATACAGCTTCTTGTCACAATAATACAATCCGTCTGGATGTTTTTGAAGGTTGTATTGCGTGATGTCTTTTTCGTCTAAGGATAATCCCTCTAACGATATGGTGAGAGAAGAAGTGAGTCCAATGAAGCAGTCAGCTGGGATGATAGGTTTTTCTTCAGTAGAGGTATCTGGACACAAATCCTTTTGAAACAAGGCATCGGCTTTTCCATTGAGTTTTGCTGGTCTGTAAGTGATAGTGAAGTTAAACCTGGTAAAAAATAGACTCCAACGTGCTTGTCGAGAAGAGAGAGTCTTACTACTCTGCAAATATTCTAAATTTTTGTGATCAGTAATTATCTGTATGGGTAACTCTGTACCTTCTAGGAGGTGTCTCCAATGTTCCAGAGATCTTCTAATAGCCAGTAGCTCTTTTTCCCCGATGGGGTAATTAGTTTCTGCTGGAGACATGGCTTTTGAGTAGAACGCAATCGGATGTATAGGTGTGGATGAAGTGAGACGTTGTGAAAGAACTGCACCTATTCCATAATCGGATGAATCTACTTCCAGGCTATAAGGTAGAGTGTGATCCGGATAGCATAATATTGGTGCAGTAGCGAATCAAGTTTTTAGGCGATCGAATGCTTTCTGAGCATCTGGATTCCATGTGAATGAACTAGTAGCACCAGTTAGACGGGTCAGGGGTTTTGCCACTTGAGAGAAATTTCTAATGAATTTGCGATAGTAATTGGCAAAGCCAAGAAATCTTTGTAAATCCTTTTTGGATCTGGGTTGACGCCACTCCTTTACGGTTTGAACCTTTGTGTCCTCCATCTTAATCCCTTCTGGACTTATGTACTATCCCAGGAATGAAAGATGGGTCGTATGAAACAGGCACTTTCATTCCTGGGATACTACATAAGTCCAGAAGGGATTAAGATGGAGGACACAAAGGTTCAAACTGTAAAGGAGTGGCGTCAACCCAGATCCAAAAAGGATTTACAAAGATTTCTTGGCTTCGCCAATTACTATTGCAAATGCATTAGAAATTTCTCTCAAGTGGCAAAACCCCTGACCCGTCTAACTGGTGCTACTAGTTCATTCACATGGAATTGGGATGCTCAGAAAGCATTCGATCTCCTAAAAACTCAATTCACTACTGCACCAATATTACGCTATCCGGATCCCACTCTACCTTATATCCTGGAAGTAGATTCATCCGATTATGGAATAGGTGCAGTTCTTTTCATCTTTAGCAAGAGGGGACAGTCCTTCACTGCATGTGATGGATTTGCACAGTACATGCATAGTTGTAGATCCCTTCTACGACTCCTCTCTTGTGCTGTTAGAGGGACTCTGATGATTCCCAGATCCATTGGCTCTTCAATGGTTTTTTTTTACTAATGGTTGTTGAGAATAGGGAGTAGAGGTTCTTGAGGATGAATCTGTATAGGTTCGTTCCAACTTCTTCTCTCTTAACCTCCTATCTATCTGAATCACCAGTTTCATCAGTGCTTCTAGAGAGTTTGGAATGTCTAGCCTTGCCAGCTCATCTTTAATCTGGTCAGAGAGTCCTAAACGGAACTGATTCCTTAATGATATTGCATTCCACTGTGAATCAGTTCCATACTGCTTGAATTAAGTGATGTACTCCTCTACAGGGCGACGACCCTGTCTAAGGGCTCTCATCTTTGCTTCTGCGGTAAGCTGGATATCACTATCTTGGTATAATTCATTCATTGTGTTGTAAAAACTTTGCAATGAGGATAGAATGGGATTGTTATTTTCATAACATGTGTCAGCCCAGACACGGGGTTCACCCCTTAAGACACAATAGTCAAGACTCTTATCCTGTCTGAATGATAAGTCTTTGGTTTCAGGGTGAAAAGTAGATTGCAAGCGTTTTTTGAACTGCCTGTAGAATTTCCTATTGCCTGAAAATGTCTCAGGTAATGACACTTGAGGTTCTGGGGTAAGGTCCTTATGAACCATAATATCTTTTATTATCCCACGCAGAGTCTGATTTTCCAGTTGTAACTCTCTCAGTCCCTGAGAGAGTTGATCTACCTTCTGTGAAAGGTTATAGACAAACTGCAGTAGTTCTGCTGGATCCATTTAGGCTTAGCGATATGTAATGTCTAGTTAAGACTTTTATAAATTTGATTTATATTTCCAATGTTAATCTGCACACTGGAAATTTGTGTGGGATCACAGTTGCAGAATAGCTAATTTCTTATATGTAGCCTCTATATATGTTTTGTATCACAGTATGATATTAAATTATCAATATTGTGGAAAGGTAACAATATATCTATTGTGAAATAGTTGATGAGGTTACTATTTGTGTGAAATACAGAACAGCTATTGGCAATACTGATTGGCTGATGCTATATTTTATGTCAATGGTAGATTAATATAAACTTGTTTATATATATTCACTGTATTTGGCTTAAGTGGTTCTTGTTAGGTGGCTTGAGTAGCAAACAGTCTTAATATATCTGGTGAGGAACGAGTAGTCCATTAATATTTAATAAGGTTTACCTTCCTTCCAGTTTCAAGTCACACACACTCAGATCTACTGGTTAAAGTGGCTGCGCTGTAAACTTGCCTTTCCTTCAGTGCGGTTTAACCTGTGGCATCTGATTAACTCGGATGCGTCCACTGTTACGTTACAGTGGGCGTGGTCTATCTCCGGTCTCGGTTTGTGTCACGGAGCAACTTTTGATGTGCGGTTGAGTGTTTCGTTACAAGGTACAGTGAGCTTGATGTCCTTCTAGGAGGCTGGGATGTATCCGGTGTCCAATATATTGAGGTTATGGATTTAGATGTGAATTAGATCCATTGAATAGTTGGAGTCACTAATCCTGATCTTGGAGTATGAAAGTTAGTATCCGGTTTGAGATGACTGTAGTTTAATATCCAGGAATGTTAGGAGATTCTTTAGATAAGTTTTTCTTAACCAGAACCTGGGATTTAGTTGAGAGCTGAGTTCGATAGTACTTCACTTTAGGAAAGCTAACAAATTGCTAAGCACCTGGTTACAGGTGCACTGGGAATTTGTAGACTGAGTAGGAGGGGTCAGCTTAGAGACAGTCCTGACATAACTAGTCCCCAGTGCCCCCAAACCTAACACCCCCTAAATTAACACCAATTAGATGAAATAAAAAAATACTAAGTAAAAATTAAATTATAAATACCTAACATTACTTAAAAAAAACTAAGATTAAATTAAAATAAATAAATCTTAAATTACAAAAAATAAAAGTCTAAAATTACAGAAAAAAATAAACCAAATTATCAAAAATAAAAAAATTAAACCTAATCTAATACCCCTATGAAAATAAAAAGCCCCCCAAAATAAAAACACCCCCTATTCTAAACTAAACTACCAATAGCCCTTAAAAGGGCCTTTTGGATGGCATTTCCCTAAATTAAACAGCTCTTTTACATAAAAAATTACTAAGTCCCCCCTAACAGTAAAAACCTCCCACCCACCAAACTCCCCAAAATAAAAAACCTAACACTAAAAAACCTAAAGACCTCACTATCAGAGCCGTGGATAAAGGAGGCTCGATAATTGTAATGAACAGGGATCAATTTATATCTGAAGCTAGGAGACAGCTAACTGATGTCAATCAATATAACCTACTAAAAAGTGACCCCACATCCAAATTTAATCATGAGTTGAAACATCTACTAGATAAAGGAAAGGAGCTAGGGATGTTTGATGAAAACACATATGAATACCTACAAGTCTAAAATCCCATTAGACCAGTCTTTAATCATTTACCAAAAATGCACAAACCGGTTCCTGAGATACCAGGTAGACCAATCATAAGTGGCAAAGGTTCGCTAAGTCACTTAACAGATACCAAATATCTTTTGGGATTGTTAAAAGAGGAACAATAAGCGAATAACAAAATGTGGCTTACAATAGATGTAAAAGCACTGTATTCCTCCATACCACACAAGGAGGACATTAGAGCTATAGAGTTTTTTATAACAAGATCAGGTCAGTTTGAAGAGGATCAATTTTAATTTATACTAAGGTTCACTAAATTTTTGCTGACTCGTAATTATTTCAGTTTTGATGGTGATTTCTATCTCCAGAGATGTGGGACTGCGATGGTGGCCAAGTTTGCCCCCTCCTACGCCAACCCGTACATGGGTTTGTGGGAGCAGTCTCACATCTATGGAGATAGAAATTAATTTAAGTCAAATATTACCTTCTACAAAAGGATTATTGACGATCTGATCCTTATATGACAGGGTGATGAAAACCTGGTGGTGGATTTTATTGATGATTTAAATAACAGAATGGGCCTTAGCTTTACCTTTGAAACCAATTGCTCAAGTAACAATTACTTAGATGTAACATTAACTGGAAGACTGGAAGGAGGAAAAGGCTTTATTGACACACATGTTTATCGCAAACCAACAGTGAAGAACACGATTTTACATGCGAAGAGTAGTCACCCAAAAAGAGTACTCAATGCCATAGCAAAGGGACAATTTGTAAGAACCTTAAGAAACTACTTGAATAAGACAGTATTTGAGAGACAAGCTATTGAATTAACAGAAAGACTGGTATCAAGGGATTATTCGAGAAAGATGGTCATGGGTATCAGTGACGTGCAGTCACAGGAGGCAGGTGAGGCAGCGCCTCCCCTGGCCAATCTATGTAATTACAGGCAGCATTTATTTAAAATTAAAAAATATTTTTTTTTTTTTTTTTCATATATTTTTTTTTTATAAAATAAGGTGACCCCCCTACCCCCCCACCCCTCCACCAAAATCATGATTCTGTGTAAAAATTTTATTAAAACCGACTCACTGTTTGTTTATACATCAATACATTCATATTGCGCAAGACAAGGACAGACGGCTGTCCTTGCATTGCGCAATATGAATGCATTGACTACTGTGGAAGTGTATGGGACGCTGAGAGACTGCCACCAGAGGAGAAAAGGTGCTAATGCAGTCCTCTCCAATGCGCCCCATATGCTTCCACAGGAGGCTAGCCTCCGTCCTGGCCGCCTCTCAGTCGTCTCACTACTAGTCTGACTCTCAGCCAATCAGATTCAGAATTCAGAACTCGTCTGAATCTGACTGGGGCTGGGCCGTCTCTGAGTGTCTCTCAGTCAGTGTCTGCCACTCTGATTAGTCAGTCAGTGTCGTCCCTAGTGAAGTCTGAGTCGAGTTTTTGACGCCGTGACCGGTGACCCCGGTGTGTTTAACTGTCAGTGTCTACTGTACTGAACTACTGATAACACATCACAAGGTAGGTGCGGTGGTGCCTGGGGCTGGTGGACTGGACGGTGAGGTGATGACGACGGTCGGTCAGAGACTGAGAGTGACCGTGTGACGCACAGACATAACAACATAATTTCTGACTGACTGACTCTGAGACTAGTGATTATTTATATATTTATTACGGTACTGGCTCTGGCCCTGTATGTTGCAGTAGCAGTAGCACTAATTCTGAGTCTGACTTCTACTAGTACTTACTACTGGCGCAAAAATAGAATGATCTATTCTGCGGCTGCAGTGTGAAAGTCAAGTCAACATTTCATCTGGATCGTTATCTTGTTTGATCACATTGTGATCAAACAAGCTAACGATCCAGATGAAATGTTGACTGTAAATTGATTGTATTTTTTAAGACACAGTGATCATCACGACACAAATCAAAATTAAACTTATCTGTGTCTGTGTGTAACTGTAGTCATGTATATAATTATATTCATTGGCTAAGTTCTAAGTTACTTGTAATTTGTAACTGATCGTTATGATCCATATCCATATGAATTGTTTGTGACCAGTAAGTTATGTTCAGAAATGCTAAGTCCAGTTGCTCAAACAATAGTAAAACAACTAATTCCCTTTGTGATTTCCTTCCCAAATATTCCACCCAACACCTAAACCCCTAAATTACAAAAAGCAATCTGTATATAGAAATTATAAAAAAAACTTAAATGTTATCAAATGACCTTGCATTTGTCAGCCATTTCGTTGCCATCAGCTAATGGTAAAGCATGTTAAACCTACAGTAAAACCGAAGTGTAATTTGTTAATGGACAGCAGGTTATTTTGCACAATCAATAAGACTCCATTAGGTATTACAAGTTGTTGATTAAGATATGATTAGTAAGGCAGGGTGAATAGCTCCCAGTGGCAGCATGTGGCTAATGGCTATTATAATAAACTAAAACAGTAAAACTGAATAGATAACTGTGTTACTGTTGTAATTAACCCCTTGCAGCTCCAACCCCTTTAAGCACTTTGTTAAGGTTTAGAAGTAAATTGCTGCTTGATTCACTGTTAATGTCATTAGTATTAACTATTTCCTTAGCATTCATATCCATGTTATATTATAGTTACTAACTTTCACTAGTATATGTGATAATATCAATGGGAGAGCTATCATGTGTCAGCAACAGTTTGCTTAGGCCATCCTTTCCACTTCTCTTCTCCAGTGCAATCAATCAGGAAACATTTCCTAACATTTGTGCCCTAGATCATCCCTGTAATTTTCCTTACCAAGAGCTTGCTGCATGGAGGCACTAAGGATTCATTATTTTTTATTTAATATCACTAATTAATTAAAGGGACATTAAACACTTTGATATGGTAATATAAAATTATAAATTGTATATATAAGCCAAATTTGCAATATACTTTAATTATTTATTTTGTCCCCTTTTCCTGAAATTCCATTCTGAAATTGTGAGCTTTTCAGTTCCTGTTAGAAATGGAAGTGCAGACCACTGTTATATTTCACATAACCATTGGCTGAACACTCTAGTGACCTATTTATAACTGTCCCTAATTGGCCACAGGAGAGAATGCAACCTAAGTTACAAAATGGCAACTCCCATTGTTTTATTAGACACTTAAACTTTACACTTATTTTGTCTATATTTAAACAGCTAATGAAACTTTAAAAAATAAATCTACATGTTATTCTCAGACTAATCTTTTCTTTGAATGATTCATTCTATCTAGCATTTATGTAGTGTTTATTGTCCCTTTAAAAAAAATCCCTACATCTTCTGGTATGCACAGTTAAAGGGACAGTCTTGTCCAAAATAAACTTTCATGATTCAGATAGGGCATGTAATTTTAAACAATTTTCCAATTTACTTTTATCACCAATTTTGCTTTGTTCTCTTGGTATTCTTAGTTGAAAGCTTAACTTAGGAGGTCCATATGCTAATTTCTTAGACCTTGAAGGCCGCCTCTTAAGAATGCATTTTAACAGGTTTTTCACCACTAGAGCTGTCCTGTCCGCCATGATAATAACAAAAGCACACTGTCTACAAATAGTAATAAAGAATAATGATAAAGATGGCATTAGGTCTTCTGCTGGCAGGGTGTCCCCTCTCCCCAAGCGTTTCAGGTAGCTCCTCCTCAATAAAATGGGCCTCTTATTACTTTATTTCTTTATTGATGGGAGAAGAGAACTAATAGCAGAAAAGCTATCTAGTGCCACCCAGTGCAAGCAGCTGACAGATGAGCAAGGATGGGATGGGAGTGCATGTATGAAATGACTTAATTACACACAAAAATTACATGTCCCCAGCAGCAATCAACAGCTCATCAGGTCTATGCTTCCCAATCAGGGAGTTGCATTTGTTACTATGAATTATTAATGATGCAGAGAGGTTGCTTAAGTTTTATTATGGTTATTTGTAAGTTAAAAGTATGTGTGTGTCAGTGATACGCAGCAGATGTATAATGGAAAAGAGTATTTATATCATGATAATACCCTGCAGTTTATTGATATTGTAGAAAAATCAGGTTACTGAGGGCTGAATCATTCTAGGATATCAATATTTCAACTGAGTCAGATATAACTTAAGTGATTGATAATTCTTTCACATGTACCCCACCCTGTACGCAACCTGCAAAGACTGACGTTTATTATCTCCAGTACATGTGATATACGCTGCTCTATATTCATTATACAACATACATCTAGAGACCCTGCAAGGTTAAAAATGATTATTTTCCTAAATAATTCTCTGAATCAGAGTATTATTAAGTGATAAGTGATCATTTTTAGCCTGTCAGGGTCTCTAGATCTAAATGAATATAGAGCAGACTCAGAGTATATCACATGTACTGGAGAAGATAATAAAGTAACGTTAATCCTTGCAGGTTGCGTACATGATTTAGAAAGAGCATGCAATTTTAAATAACTTTCCAATTTACATCTAATATCTGATTTTCTTCATTCTTTTGATATCCTTTGTTGAAAATCATATCTAAATATGCTTAGTAGCTACTGAGCATATTTAGATATGATTTTCAACAAAGGATATAAAAAGAATGAAGAAAATCAGATATCCTTTGTTGAAAATCATATCTAAATATGCTCAGTAGCTACTGATTGGTGGCTGCATATAGATACCTCATGCGATTGGCTCGCCCATGTGCATTGCTATTTCTTCAACAAAGGATATCTAAAGAATGAAGGCGTATCTGATTCCTAGCCACTGCCTCACCAGCCTCTGAAGTCACCGCACATCACTGATGGGTATCAAAAATAGTGTAGGAACACGAGACAGGGAAGCTTTACTTATGAGAAAAAACACAAGGCAGGACAAGGATGATATACATAAAATGACATTCCTTACAACCTACAGTGAGCAGTATGTACAGATTTGTGACATCATCTCTAAACATTATTCCTTACTTACAGCTGACAATGATCTAGCTGAGACGGTTAGGAAAGGCTGTAGGTTTGCCTTTAAAAGGGGTGTAACGATAGGCAGGGCCGCCACTAGAAATTTTGGGGCCCCTGACTAAACCATTGATCAGGCCCCCCCCCCTCCTTTGACATGTGCAATTTTTGACCAAGTGACTAAAACGTATATGCACTTTATTCTTAAGTGTCTATTTAAACGTGGAACTGTTATAAAGGTAGTAACATACAAACACACAGACACACTCATACACTGAAACACACACACATAAGGATTCACATATAGACACTCTAGCAGACACACAAAGAAACACACTCAGGCACCCAAACAGACACTCAGCACTTGTTTACAGTGACCTGACAAGTAAATGAGGTAAACTACAGTTTTGTAAAAAAAGGAGATTTAGAAAACAAAATATGGAGTTCTGATTATATTTTTGTAAAGGAAGATGCCAACTAAATGATGACAACAGCATGCAGTGGCTGAAAGAAGGGGCCCTGAACTGCCTAAACAATAATTTAAAGGTTAAATGGTAGATTGGGGACTTCCGGAAAGGTCTCATTAGTCTCAAAGTCTGTAGAAAGATGTGAATAATCACATAAGGTCAAAATGTCCTAAAAAGGAACAGACAATGGACACACACACGCACAAACTCAAACTTGCACATACACCCAAGGAAACACAGACAGAGACAGCCTCAGAAAACACACAAAGACATACACACACACAGGAAACACACAAAGACATAAACCCACAGAGAAACAACCACATAAAACACAGAAAGACATACATACACACACCCTCACTGAGACATCCACAGAAAACACACAAAGACATACACACACCCTCACAGAGACACCCACAGAAAACACACACCCTCACAGAGACATCCACAGAAAACACGGACATACATACATACATACTCACACCCACCCTCACAGAGGCATCCAGAGAAAATACACAAAGACAAACATACACACACCCTCACAGAGACACCCATCGAAAAAGCTCAAAGACATATGCACACACCCTCACAGACATGAACAGAAAATGCACAAAGACATACACACCCACCATCACAGAGAGACCCACAGAAAAAAAATACATACACACTCATAGAGACATAAACCAAAGCACAAAGACATAAACACAGACACCCACAGAAACACTCACAGGAGGAAATATTTATGCACCTTGCATCCCCTAAATCAACAGTGTATGACATGCATGATAAAAAAATTGCAGAAATTTTTATATATATATATATATATATATATATATATATATATATATAATGTAAAAGTTAGGAGCCAGCACTCATATCGATATACAGCCTCCGGGGTGCACTTCCAAAAAGGTATACAAATCTTGCAGGAAAGAAGGCACTCGCCGTTTAGTAATGCAATACTTTATTCGGTTAACGTTTTTGGGGTCTCCCCCGTCCTCAGACCTCATTACTAAGTGGCGAGTGCCTTTTTTCCTGCAAGATTTATATATATATATATATATATATATATATACTGTATATATATATATACTGTATATATAAATGCATATCTGCCAAAAGGGCACCTATCATTTGTGTATTGAAGAGGAAACATTTATGCATGTTTTTAAATATAGAATTTCTACAGCATTGTCAAATAATCATAAATACACTGCTGCTAAAAAATTCTGTTTTTATGGACCCCTGGGCCCCACCATACAACTGCTACCACACTGAAGTTACAATCCAAAATTGCACAAAGAAATAAAAAATACATTTGCTAAGTAAGTCCTACCTCCTCTGCAAATGAAAGTGATCTGCCGTCTGACTCAGGCACACACTGTACAAACAAAGTGCCAAGTCTGTCTCACACTGTGCATAGTGGTTTAGTGCACACTCAGAAATCCTCTCAAATGCTAATACTTTACTCCTTGTAATAACATTTCCCATTCTCAATTAGCACTCTGTTGTAGTACCCACTGGTGGCTGCCAATTTTTTTTTCATTTTTTTAAAAGTTTTTGCCTCATGGGGCCCCCCTGGCCCATTGGGCCCCTGACAGGAGTCACCCCTGTCACTCCCTGATGGCGGCCCTGACGATAGACAATAGAGTAGCACCCACTGCTCTAAAGAGTAATAGCAAAACCATACAGAGTTCATGGTTAACCACAAAAGGAGTCTTTAAATGTCATAATATTAATTATATAACTTGTAGTCATTTGCAAATGGGAAATGGATTTAGAAGTGAGGTAACTGGTGAAACTTTACACATGATAAATGCTTTAATTGTAGCGCCACCTATGTAATTTATCTATTAACATGCTCACAATGTAATTTACAATACATAGGTATGACTTTACGAGAGGTAAGATCTAGAATCTGTGAACACATATTCAATATTAAAGCAGGAATTTTGACAACACCACTTATTTTGCATTTCAATTACCATCATAACAAGAGCCCAAAAAGTCTGAAATGGACCATTGTCAAACATGTCCTACCACAACAGAGAGGGGGAGATAGAAACCAATTGTTAGCAAGGGAAGAGGTCTACTGGATATTAAGACTAAAAACCAGGAGACCATTTGGTCTTAATAGTGAGTATGACCTTATAAACTTTTGGCATTAGCAAATATCTAGTCTTAATTTGCATAGTGTAGAGTAAGTCAATTTTGTTCTTATTATCTATATGTCCACAAACAAAAGAATAGAGTCAATTTAAAGAGGTCTTGTACAAATGTGCTATATGATGTAGTGAATTTATTATAGTGCATCATTACCTTATAGAATGTGCTTTAATTGAATGTTCCTTGATACTAACTATAGAAGCATGTTGCATTTAAATGCAATATTCCAACCGCCTTAATTTTGTATGTGAATGCATAAGAATGTATATTGCAAGATAGAAACTGAGTTATAATATTTGTAATTGCATACCAGTGTATGCAGCAAACATTACTTGAAAGTCTAAATACTGAGCGAGAATGGTCAATTCTGCGGAGCAGTATAAAACACACATATCTGTTTAAAATATACAGTTCATAATTAGTGGAAGTGAATTCTTTAATAAGGTTAGTTGGGTGTTTCAGATCAAAATGAAGGTGATCTGTGGGCATGTATAGAGAACTAAAAGTTAACAGGATTGGTTAGTTGTAATTATGTTTTAGCCAATGGTGTGGGATTTACACTGTCTTAAATTGTCAGGTTTGCGGTCACAAATTAAGCTATGACTAAGGCAAGTGAAGCCGAAACGCGTCAGCTCTGGTGACCACCATCCTGTTATGTAGCCTGGAGTGCTGTGATACACTGTTGGGATACTTATATATATCTGTTTTTATGGAGTATAGATACACTGATTCATTGTTTTAAGCAATAAAGAAGAAACAAGTATTTTAACAAGGTGTCCATGAGCTCTCTTCATTCTTGTGATACTAAAAAAACTTAAAATACCTATTGCCCCATAAGGGGCATTTGTATGGGCATTGCCCATAAAAGGGCAATCAGCTCTTTTGCAGCCCATGAAAATAATAAAATACCTAATCTAAAAAAAAAAGCCACCCCAAAAAATAAAAAAAGCTTAAGTCTAACCCCCAAATAGGTACTCACCATTCCTAAAGTCCGGCGGAGAAGGTCTTCTTCCAGGCAGTGAAGGTCTTCTTCTAGGCAGCGACATCTTCTTCCAGCATGGGGACCTCTTCTATCTTCATCAAGTGCGAAGGCAGACCAAGAACACCCGCTGCGGAGCAATCCAGCGTGGAGGATCCTCTTTATGCGGTCACCACCGGACACTGGAGATTGAATGCAAGGTACCTGTTTTATATTTGGGGTACCTTGCATTCCTATTGGCTGAAATTTTCAAATCAGCCAATAGGATGAGAGCTACTGAAATTGGCTGATATTGCGTTGTGGGGGGATGGCGGTTTAGGTGTTAATCACTTTTATTATTAGTTGCGATATGGGAGGTGGCAGGTTATGGGTTAATAGTTTATTAAGGTATATAGTGTTGTGGGGGGTGGTGGTTTAGAGGTTAAATGTATTAGTATTTGCGATGTGGGGTGACGGCGGATATAGGGGTTTTTACGTGTCGGGTTTATTTTTGGGAGGCAGGTTAGACTTTTATGGGCGATGTAGGATTTTTTTGTGTTTTTTATTACGCGCCGGCAGTTTCTAAACTGCCGTAAGTCACTGGTGACTCCAGAAATGTGTATTTCTGCACATTTCTGGACATCGCCAGTTTATCTGACTTAGGGCAGTTTATGAACTGCCGGCACCATATATGTGATTCCCCAATGTGTGAGGTGAATTTACGGTCGACACGGGTTTCAGCAGTTGCACTAAAGCCTGCAACGCATATGTAATTTTGCCCCATATAGTTTGCATTATTTATTTTTCCAAGGCATTATTGCTTATAAAAGTATACTTCTTTGCAGGGCTAGTTGTCCTGTCAATGACCTCAAGTCCCTGCAACAGTGACACACTGTCGTTAATCAATAATGTTAGATTTTACTGTTATCACAGGCTGGTATCAGGCTCTGGAAAATACCTTATTAGTGAAGTGCATGTTCCAGCCTTCAAAGTAGTGATACATGAACAAAAATATGTGTGACTGTTATTTTCCCAGATGTAATAAAACTAATTCTTCCCCAAACCATTGCATTTTCTTGTCTTAGATAGTTCTGATAAGGGGTTGTAAATAGCAGAGAAATACACCAGAAAAGAAGGAAAAGTTAACCTCTGACATCCTAAAATCATGAGGTTTTAGTGGCAGCCTACATGAATACCTGTGTGTGTGTGTATTGAATCCCTTCATTGACAATAGTTTTTCTTGACATGCAAGGGTTAAGATACCATTGCAAGGTACTATGGGTGATGAAGGGGTTAAACCAGTGCTGCAAATTTATTTTGAAGGGAGTAATTAATCCCTTGATCAACTGTGTGTGTACTAGGCAAGCAATTGTTTAATCACTGTTGTGTTTTTACTTCAGTGATTTAACTCTGTTATTGGCCTGGATAACCATGAACATGAAACATTTGCAGACCAGAGTGCAGCACAAGGTGAATTTCCAGTGATCGTAGAGAGGCCCAAAAATGTCTGGCATGTACACACACACACACATATACACATGCTTACACACACACACACACACACACATATATATATATATATATATATATATATATATATATATAACATATACTGTATATACTTCTACACACACACACAGACACACAACTATTTACACACATATATACTATATATATATATATATATTTATATATTTATACACATACACAGATTCACAAAAACACATATACATGCACTAACAAAGATATACAAATACACATACATACATACACAAATACACGCAGTAACACACACACACACACACAAATACACAAACACACAGATGTACACAGAAGTACAAGAGATACACACTGCTAAACACAGAAATATACATACACAGACAGGGCTGCCACTTTTAGGGTCCATTACTTAACCATTAATCAGCCCCCCCCCCCCCCTTTGACATGTGCAATTTTTGACCAAGTGACTAAAATGTATATGCACTTTATTCTTAAATGTAGTCAAACTTGGAAATATTGTAAAGATAGTAACACACATACACAGAAACACACAGACACACTCATACACTGAAACACACGCTCACACATAAGGATTCACATATAGACACTCTAGCAGACACGCAAAGAAACACACAAACACACTCAGACACAGACACCCACACAGACACTCAGCCCTTGTTTACATTGGCCTGACAAGTAATGAGGTAGACTACAGTTTATTCAAAAAAGGAGATTTACAAGACAAAATATGAAGTTCTGTTTATCTTTTTGTCAAGGAAGATGATAACTATATGATAACAACAGCATGCAGTGGCTGAAAGGAAATGCCCTGAACTGCCTAATTTAAAGGTTAAGTGGTGGATTGGTGACTTCTGGAAAGGTCTTATTAGTCTCAAAGTAGAAAGATGTGAATAATCAGTAGAAAGATGGGAATAATCAGTAGTAAGGTCAAAATGTCCTAAAAAGGAACAGACAATGGACACACACACAAACTCAAACACAAACTTGCACATACACCCAAGGAAACACCCACAGAGACAGCCTCAGAAAACACACAAAGACATACACACTCACAGACACCCACAGAAAACACACAGACACACACACACACACACACACACACAGAGACACCCACAGAAAACACACAAAGACATACACACAGAGAGACACCCACAGAAATCACACAAAGACATACATACACACACACCCTCACTGATACATCCACAGAAAACACACAGACACACACACCCTCACAGAGACACCAAAAGAAAATGCACAAAGACATAAACAAACACACCCTCACAGAGACACCCACAGAAAACACACAGACATATGCACACACCCTCACAGAGACACCTACAGAAAATACACAGACATATATACACACCATCACAGACACCCACAGAAAACACACATACATATACACACACACCCTCACAGAGACACCCAAAGAAAATGCACCAAGACATAGGCACATACCCTCACAGAGACATCCACAGAAAACACAGGCAGACAGTATCTCACAAAAGTGAGTACACCCCTCACATTTTTGTAAATATTTTATTATATCTTTTCATGTGACAATACTGAAGAAATGACACTTTGCTACAATGTAAAGTAGCGAATATACAGCCTGTATAACAGTGTAAATTTGCTGTCCCCTCAAAATAACTCAACACACAGTCATTAATGTCTAAACCGTTAGCAACAAAAGTAAGTACACCCCTAAGTGGAAATGTCCAAATTGGGGCCAATTTTCCATCCCCGGTGTCATGTGACTCATTAATGTTACAAGGTCTCAGGTGTGAATAGGGAGCAGGTGTGTTAAATTTGGTGTTATAGCTTTCACACTCTCTCATAATGGTCACTGGAGGTTCAACAGGGCACTCCATGGCAAAGATCTCTCTGAGGAAATGAAAAAAAGAATTGTTGCTCTACATAAAGATGGCCTATAAGAAGATTTCCAAGACCCTAAAACTGAGCTGCAGCACAGGGGACAAGACTATACAGCGGTTTCACAGGACAGTTTCCAATTAGAACAGGCCTCGCCATGGTCGACCAAAGAAGTTGAGGGCACGTGCTCAGCATCATATCCATAGGTTGACTTTGGGAAATAGATGTATGAGTGCTGCCAGCATTGCTGCAGAGGTTGAAGGGGTGGGGGGTCAGCCTGTCAGTGTTCAGACCATACGCCACACACTGAATCAAATTGGTCTACATGACTGTCGTCCCAGAAGGAAGCCTCTTCTAAAGATGATGCCCAAGAAAGCCCACAAACAGTTTGCTGAAGACAAGCAGGATATGATGAGACCAAGATAAACTTATTTGGTTCAGATGGTGTTAAGCGTGTGGTGGCAACCAGGTGAGGAGTACAAAGTGTGTCTTGCCTACAGTCAAGCATGGTGGTGGGAGTGTCATGGTCTGGGCCTGCATGCGTGCTGCTGGAACTGGGTAGCTACAGTTCATTGAGGGAACCATGAATGCCAACATGTAGTGTGGCATACTAAAGCAGAGCATGATCCCTTCCCTTCAGAGACTGTGCCGCAGATAATGACCCCAAACACACCTCCAAGATGACCACTGCCTTGCTAAAGAAGCTGAGGGTAAAGGTGATGGACTGGCCAAGAATGTCTCCAGACCTATACCCTATTGAGCATGCTCCGTGATGTCATCATGGAGGAGTGGAAGAGGACTCCAGTGGCAACCTGTGAAGCTCTGGTGAACTCCATGCCGAAGAGGGTTAAGGCAGTGCTAGAAAATAATGGTGGCCACAAAAAATATTTACACTTTGGGCTCAATTGGGACATTTCCACTTAGGGGTGTACTAGCTTTTGCTGCCAGCGGTTTAGACATTAATGGCTGTGTGTTGAGTTATTTTGAGGGGACAGCAAATTTACACTGTTATACAGGTTGTACACTCACTACTTTACATTGTAGCAAATTGTAATTTCTTCAGTGTTGTCACATGAAAAGATATAATAAAATATTAACAAAAATGTATTGGGTGCTCTCACTTTTATGAGATACTGTACATACACACATCCCCTCACAGAGACATCCACAAAAAACAAACAAAGACAAACACACCCAACCCTCACAGAGGCATTCACAGAAAATACACAAAGACATACAAACACACACACCTTTACACAGACACCGACAGAAAATGCACAAAGAAATACACTCACACCTTCCCAGAGACATCCACAGAAAATGTACAAAGACATACACACACACACCCTCACAGAAAGACCCACAGAAAAAAAACATACACACTCATAGAGACACAAGCAAAAAAGGCAAAAAACACAGACACCCACAGAAACACTCACAGGAGGTAAAATTTCTGCACATTGCCATCCCCTAAATCAACAGTGTGTGACATGCATGATAGAAAAATAGCAGAAAATAAGAGATCACTTTTTAAAGAATTATACACCGAGATTAGGAATTTTGCGGTAACAGGGGTGAGTTGCTAGCAAGCCTTTTTTTTAACACTACCTTAAGACAATGCTGGTATTACAGGTTTTTTTAAACCCGGCGTTAGCCGCAAAAAGGTGAGCGTAGAGCAAAATTTTGCTCCACATCTCACCTCAATACCAGCGTTGCTTACGGTAGCGGTAAGCTGGCTGAACTTGCTCATGCACTATTTCCCCATAGGAAACAATGGGGCTGAGCCAGCTGAAAAAAAACTTAACACCTTAACACCTTAGCAAAAAAGCAGCATCCAGCTTCTAACGCAGCCCCATTGATTCCTCTGGGGAAAGGAATTTTATGTCTACACCTAACACCCTAACATGAACCCGAGTCTAAGAACCCCTAATCTTACACTTATTAACCCCTAATCTGCCGTCCCTGACATCGTCGCCACATAAATTATAATTATTAACCCCTACTCTGCTGCTCCGGACACCGCCACCACCTATATTATCCCTATGAACCCCTAATCTGCTGCCCCCAACAGCCAAACCATATATTATATTCATTAACCCCTAATCTGCAGCCGCCAACGTCGCCGCCACTATAATAAAGTTATTAACCCCTAAACCTAAGTCTAACCCTAACCCTAACACCCCCTAACTTAAATATAATGTAAATAAATCTAAATAAAATAAATACAATTAAATACATTATTCCTATTTAAAACTAAATACTTACCGATAAAAATAAACCTTAAGATAGCTACAATATAACTAATAGTTACATTGTAGCTAGCTTAGGGTTTATATTTATTTTACAGGCAACTTTGTATTTATTTTAACTAGGTACAATAGTTATTAAATAGTTATTAACTATTTAATAGCTACCTAGTTAAAATAAGTACAAATTTACCTGTAAAATAAATCCTAACCTAAGTTACAATTACACCTAACACTACGCTATCATTAAATTAATTACCTAAACTACCTACAATTAAATACAATTAAATAAAATAAACTAAAGTACGAAAAACAACAAACACTAAATTACAGAAAATAAAAAAATAATTATAAAATTTTTAAACTAATTACACCTAATCTAACCCCCCTAATAAAATAAAAAAGCCCCTCAAATTAATAAAATTCCCTACCCTATACTAATTTACAAATAGCCCTTAAAAGGGCCTTTTGCGGGGCATTGCCCCAAAGTAATCAGCTCTTTTACCTGTAAAAAAAAATACAATACCCCCCAACATTAAAACCCACCACCCACACACCTAACCCTACTCTAAAACCCACCCAATCCCCCCTTAATAAAACTTAACACTACCCCCTTGAAGATCTCCCTACCTTGAGATGTCTTCACCCAGCCAGGCACAAGTGGACCTCCAGAGGGGCAGAAGTCTTCATCCGATCCGGGCAGAAGAGATCCTCCAAGCGGCAGAAGTCTTCATCCAGGCGACATCTTCTATCTTCATCCATCCGGAGCGGAGCAGAGCGGGTCCATCTTGAATCCAGCAGACGCGGAGCATCCTCCAAGTCCAAGCGAAGAATGAAGGTTCCCTTAAATGACGTCATCCAAGATGGCATCCCTTGAATTCCGATTGGCTGATAGGATTCTATCAGCCAATCGGAATTAAGGTAGGAAAAATCCTATTGGCTGATCCAATCAGCCAATAGGATTGAGCTCGCATTCTATTGGCTGTTCCAATCAAACTATTAACACCTAAACTGCCAACCCCCCACATCCCAAACACTAAATAAAATTATTAACCCATAAACCGCCACCCTACATCGCAAACACTAAATAAAACTATTAACCCCTACGCCCCCATTCCCCCACATCGCAAAATACCTAAATAAACTATTAACCCTAAACCACCAGCCCCCCACATAGCAAAAGAGATAAATAAACTATTAACCCCTAAACCACCAGCCCCCTACAATGCAAAGTCATAAACTAACATCTGTTCCCCCTAACCTAACCCAAATTAACATACACAAAAATTACAAAATAAATCCTAACTACTATAAAAAAAATTAACTGTAAAAATAAATAAAACCTAATCTTATTTTTTTTTTTAAAAAAGCTAACATTACTAAAAATAAAAAACTCACATTACCAAAAATAAAGAAATAACATTACAAAAAGAGAAAATTCCTAACATTACAAAAACAAATAACAACCTAACATTACAGAAAATAATAAAGAAAAAATAAATGAGGAATGGCAAGTGTAGATACAAAATATATCCATTCACAAATCCCTTCAATTACTAGTGGGAATTAACTCCTGGCCACCAGGTGAAGGCAAAGAACACCCCAGCAAAGCTTCAAGTATCCTCCCACTTCCCACAATCCCCAGTCATTCATCCGAGGAATAATGGAAAGAGAAGAAGACACAAAGGTTATAGAGGTGTCTGAGGTTTAGAAAATGACAAAAAGCAGTCTTAAAATAAGGGCGGGTCGTGGACTCTCCATGCCAGGAAGGAAAAGAATCTATCAGGTAAGCATAAATTATATTTTTATTTCCAATGGCATGGAGAATCCATGAATCCATTAAATTACTAGTAGGAACCAATACCAAAGAGTGCACAGAATGGAAGGGAGGAATACACAATACAGGTGAACCTAAACAGAAGGCACCACCGCTTGAAGAACTTTCCTCCCAAAGGAAGCCTCAGCTGAGGCAAAAACATCAAATTTGGAAAATTTGAAAAAAGTATACAAAGATGACCAAGTGGCCGCCTTGCAAATCTGTTCCACAGAAGCATAATTTTTAAAGGCCCAAGAGGAAGCGACAGCCTAGTGGAGTGAGCCGTAATTTTCTCTGGAGGCTGCTGTCCAGCTGTCTCATAAGCCAATTGAATAACACTTCTCAACCAGAAGTATAGAGTAGAAGAAATTGCCTTCTGACCCCTCCATTTACCAGAAAAGACAACAAAAGAGCAGAAGATTGATGAAAATCTTTCGTAGCCTGCACATAGAACTTCAAAGCACGCACAACATCCATATTGTGCAACAACCGCTCCTTCTTAGAGGAAGGATTAGGACAAAGTTAAGAACAACAATTTCTTGGTTAATATTGTGTTCCAAAACCACCTAAGGTAGAAATCCTAATTTAGTACTGAGGACCGCCTTATGTGCATGAAGAATAAGATAAGGAGAATCACACCGTAGAGCCGAAAGATCCAAAATTCTATGGGCAGAAGAAATTGCCAGCAGAAACAAAACCTTCCAGGACAATAACTTAATATCAATAGAATGCATAGGCTCAAATGGAGCCTGCTGCAGAACTTTGAGAGCCAGATTAAGACTCCAAGGAGGAGCAATTGACCTAAACACTGATTCTAACCAAAGCCTGGACAAAAGATTGAACATCTGGCAAAATTGCCAGATTCTTCTACAAAAGAATCAACAGAGCCAAAATCTGACCCTTTAGGGTACTGACTGATAAACCCTTCTCCAGGCCCTCCTGAAGAAAGGACAGAATATAGGGAATTCTATTTCCAAGAAAGACCCCTAGATTCGCACCAATGAAGGTATTTACGCCATACCTTATAATAAATATTGAGAGTAACAGGCTTACGAGCCTGAATCATATTCTCAATTATCTTCACAGAAAAACCTTGTCTGGACAAGACTAAGCATTCAATCTCCAAGCAGTCAGCTTCACAGAGACTAAGTTTGGATGAAGGAAGGGACCCTGAAGTAGAAGATCCTTCCAGAGAGGAAATTATCATGGGGGAAAAGATGACATCTTCACTAAGTCTGCAAATCAAGTTCTGCGAGACCATGCTGGAGCTATTAGAATCACCAAAGCCTGCTCCTGTTTGATACGAGCTATCACCCGAGGAAGGAGGGCAACTGGAGGAAACAGATAAATTGGTCGAAATCCCATGGCACTGCCAGGGCATCTACCAGAGCTGCCTGAGGATCTCTTGATCTTGCTCCATATTTTGAAGTCATCAGATCCAGCTCCAGAACTCCCCATTTGAGAGTTAACATCGAGAAAACTTCCAGATGGAGAGCCCATTCCCCTGGATCAAATGTCTGCCTGCTTAGATAATCAGATTCCCAGTTGCCCACCTCTGGGATATGAATGGCAGAGAGATGACAATTGTGAGACTCTGCCCACTGAAGAATGCGAGTCACCTCCTTCATAGCTAACAAGCTCAGAGTTCCTCCTTGGTGGTTGATATACACCACCGAAGTGATGTCCAATTGAAATCTGATAAACCAGACAAAACTCAGTTGAGGCCAAGCTGTTAGTGCATTGAGAATTGCTCTCAATTCTAGGATATTTATAGGAAGGGCAGACTCCTCCTGAGTCCAAAGTCCCTGAGTTCTTAGGGACCCCCAAACTGCTCCCCAGCCTAACAGGCTGGCATCCGTTGTTAAAATCTCCAAAGAAGGTCTCAGTAAATAAGTGCCCTGAGTCAAATGGTCCTGGGAGATCCACCAAGACAGAGAAATCCTTGTCTGAGAGCCTAAAACTATCCTCTGAGAGAGATCTGAGTGGCCTCCATTCCATTGAACTGTAGAGGTCTCAAATTGAAGCGAGCAAACGGAATAATGTTCATGGATGCCACCATGAGACCAATAACTTTCATGCACACTGCCACTGATGGACGAACAGAGAACTGAAGAGAACGGAAGGCCTCCAGAAGCTTTCATTTTCTGACCTCCGTCAAAAAAATCTTCATAGATACTGAGTGTATGATTGTCCCAAGAAAACATACCCTGGTACTTGGCACCAAGGAACTTTTCCCTAGATTCACCTTCCACCCGTGAGAATGGAGAATGGCTAACAGAGAATCTGTATGGGATCTTGCTAACTGAAAAGATGATGCTTGAAGAAAGATATCATCCAGTTAAGGAGCCACCGCAATCCCTAGAGATCTGGCCACAGCCAAAAGAGCCCCTATAACCTTCATAAAGATTTGAGGAGCAGTGGCGAGGCTAAAAGGAAGGGCTACAAACTGAAAATATTGATCCAAAAAAGCTTACCTCAGGAACTTGAATGTTCCCTGTAAATATGCATCCTTTAGGTCTATGGTGGTCATACATTGACCCTCCTGAACTAGAGGGAGAATAGAATGAATAGTCTCCATTTTGAAGGACGGAACCGTGAGAAACTTGTTGAGAGACTTAGGGGTGGATTTATCATAGTGTGAGTGGACATGATACAATGTAGCGTATCATATCAGCTGCACATCGATAAATGCAGATAGAATACGCTGTCACCATTTATCATTGCACCAGCAGTTCTTGTAAACTGATGGTGCAGTGCCGCCCCCTGCAGATTCACACCCAATCGGCCACTAGCAAGGGGTGTCAATCAGCCCGATCATATTTGATCAGGTTGATTTCTGTCTGCAGCCTTAGAGCAGGCAGACAAATTATTGAGCAGTGGTCTTTAGACTGCTGCTTCATAACTTCTGTTTCCAGCAAGCCTGAAGGCACACGCAGAAACAGGGGCATCAAGCTCCATATAGAGCTTGATAAATCGGCCCCTTGAGGTCTAAAATGGGTTGAAAAGTTCCCTACTTTTTGGGAACCAAAAAAAGATTTGAATAAAATCTGTGACCCTGCTCTGCTAGAGGAACTGGGATAATTACTCCCAGAGAAGACAGATCCCTTACACAGTTTAAGAAAGCCTCTCTCTTTGCCTGGTTTACAGATAATCTTGATAATAGAAATCTGTCCCTGGGGGGACAAGATTTTAATCCTATCCTGTATCCCTGGGAGACTACATCCACTGCCCAAGGATCTGGAACGTCGCAAATCCAAGCCTGTTGAAAGAAGGAAAGCCTGCCCCCTACCTTATCCAGAACTGGATTGGGGGCGGCCCCTTCATGCTCACTTAGCGTCAGCGGAAGACTTTCTGGATTGTTTACCCTTATTCCAGGGCTGGCTAGCTCTCCAAAAAGTCTTGGCTTGCTCAGATTTAGAAGACGAGGATGATTTCTGTCCCTTAAAGTTAAAGGAATGAAAATTAGAAGCCTGACGACCCTTGGGTCTATTCTTCTTATACTGTGGTAAAAAACTCCTTTTCCACCAGTAACTGTGGAAATGATTTCTGCCAGACCAGGACCAAATAAAGTCTACCCTTTAAATGGTAGAGACAGAAGCTTGGATTTAATCACAACTGCAGACCAAGACTTTAACCAAAGGGCTCTGCAGACTAGTATCGCAAAACTAGAAATCTTGGCTCCCAGCCTAACAACTTGCATACTGGCATCACAGATAAAATTATTGACCAGCTTTAGAGCCTTAAACTTATCTTTGATCGCCTCTATAGTAGTCTCCTCTGAAATTAGATCAGACAATGAGTCACACCAATAAGAGGCTGCACCAGCAACTATTGCAATACTAGCAACTGGTTCCACTGCAAACATTTTTCTTAAATAACCCTCTTATACATAGGGTCTTTAAAAGAGGAACTATCCTGAAGAGGAATAGTAGTTCTCTTGGCTAAGGTACATATAGCGCCCTCTACTCTAGGGACAGTGCACCACAGATCTCGCACTGAATCAGCCACAGGAAACATATTTTTAAACACAGGAGACGGGTTAAAAGGAACACCGGGCTTCTCCCATTCCTAAAATATAATGTCAGAAATGCGATCTGGAACAGGAAAAACCTCCACAGATTTAGGTTTTACATCAAAAACTCTATTCAGTTTATTAGCTTTTTCAGGAGCCTCTGCAATTGTTTCAGAGTCATCCAAAGTAGCTTAAACCTCCTTTTATTATTATTATTATCAGGTATTTGTAGAGCGCCAACAGATTCTGCAGCGCTATAAACATAGGCGGTATACAAGATAACATTTATAGGGATCAGATGGTTAGAGGGCCCTGCCAGGAGTTGCACTGTTGTAGTTGGCTCTTATGAAGGTGATCTACAAACAACTGGGCTCATAGGCTTACATTCTAAGGGGTTCAAGGGGAAAGCAATGGAGTTAGGAAAGGTTAGTGCAGGTGGTTTGCATCCATGAATAGTAGAGTCTTTAGGGAGAGATTGAGGCTGTTAAAACTAGGGGAGAGTCTTGTGGAGTGAGGCAGGGAGTTCCACAAGATTGGAGTCAGTCTGGAGAAGTCCTGTAAATGGGAATGTGAAAAAGCAACAAGAGAGGAGGAGAGTAGAAGATCATGAGCAGAGCGAAGGGGATGGGAGAGAGAGTATCTGGAGACAAGGTCTGAAATGTAAGAGGGAGCAGTGCAGTTGAGGGCTTTGTATGTCAGAGTGTGGATTTTGTGTTTAATCCTGGAGGCAAGAGGAAGCCAGTGAAGGGATTGGCAGAGAGGTCCAGCAAATGAAGAGCGAAGTGTAAGGAAGATTAGCCTGGCAGAAGTATTCATTATGGATTGTAAAGGAGCTAGTATAAGGTAGGTAGACCAGAGAGGATGGAGAGGATGGAGTTGCAATAGTCGAGGTGGTAAAGGATGAGAATGGATTAAAATCTTAGTTGTGTCTTGTGTAAGGAATTGTCTAATTTTAGAGCTGTTTGTAAAGTAAAAGCGACAGGCTTTAGCCAAGGACTGAATTTGAGGATAAAAAGAAAAGTCTGAGTCAAGTGTGACCCCAAGACATCAGGCATGCAGGGTAGGGGTAATGATGGAATTATCAACAGTTATAGAAAATTGGGGGGGGGTGGAGATTTTGGAAGAAGGGGGAAAATAAGGAGTTCAGTTTTGGAGAGATTTAGCTTAAGGTAGTGAGAGGACATCCACAATGAGATATGAGAAATACAGTTAGTGACACGGGTTAGTAAGAAAGGAGGTAGGTCTGGTGCAGAGAGGTAGATTTGGGTGTCTTTGGCATACAAATTGTATTGAAACCCGTGGGATTTTATAAAGGAACCTAATGATGACGTGTAGATTGAAAAGAGAAGGGGATCAAGGACAGAGCCTTGAGGTACCACAACAGAAAGTGGGAATGGGGCAGAGGATGTACCAGAGAAGGCTACACTAAAGGTATAGTTAGATAGATAGGAAGAGAATCACAAAAGAGTGGCGCAGATGCCGAAGGATTGGAGGGTTTTGAGCAAAAGAGGGTGGTTGACAGTGTCAAAGGCTGCAGACAGATCAAGGAGGATAAGAAGAGAGAAGTGGCCTTTGGATTTTGCTATAAGTAGGTCATTGGTAACCTTGACAATGGCTGTCTCTGTGGAGTGATGGGGATGGAATCCAGATTGCAGTGGGTTAAGAAGAGAGTTTAGTGTAAGAAAATGGGATATACATGCATATACTAGCTTTTCAATGAGCTTTGAGGCAAGAGGGAGTAGGGAAATAGGGCAGTAGTTGGATGGGGAGGTTGGATCGAGGGAAGGTTTTTTGTGAACAGTGCATGTTTTAGAGATGAGGGAAATATACCAGTGCTGAGGGAGATGTTGAAAATGTGTGTGAGTATACAGGTGATGGTAGAAGAAAGGTAGGGGAGTAGATGTGAGGGGATGGGGTCAAGGGGACAGGTAGTGAGGTGGGAGGACAGTATAAGGGCAGAAACTTCTTCCTCTGTAACAGGGGCAAAAGAGCTAAATGTATGGCTATTTGGGTTTTGAATGATTGTTAGCTTTTGAGGGGGTGGGAGATTGATAGTATGTTGAGAGCTGATTTAATATCTGATGGAGTCAATTTTATTATTGAAGTGGCTCGCAAAATCTTGAGCTGAGAGAGAAGTTGTATTAGGAGGTGGGGTGAGCGGAGAAGAGTTTTGAACGTGGAAAACAGATGTTGTGTGTGGGAGGAAAGAGTAGAGATGCTCCAATTTAAATCTAAAATTAACCTCCTCCAAATCTACTGTACTAGGAACTGCAGATTCTGAATCAGAGATCTCACCCTCATAAGTTGCTGATAAATGATCTACGCTAGATAACTGCGAAAGACTAACCAAATTAGTCTTGGCGGAATCAGAACCCATAGAAAAATTCTCAGATTTCCTCTTCCTTTTACCAGAACTAGGTAAAGTACTTAGGGCTGCAGAAACTGCAAAAGTCAACTGCACAGCAAAATTTTTAGGCAAACAATTATTAAAACTAGCATCTCTACACCCCAGCCACGCTGGAGAGACTCACCCAACCGATAACCAGGAATCCAATCCACACCAGAAGATAAAACAATCCTGTTCAAACTGCAGATCCTAGAAAGCTGCAAACATCAGAGTGAAGCAACAGGCAGAAAAAAAACGATCTGATACCAGAAATCCGCTCTGTCCCCTTGAAAATCCGGTTTCCAAACAGATGGCCAGAAACAAACCATTCAGCACTCAGGAAATAACTGAGCGGTCACATGATAGCAAATTCAAAAGTGAGATGCACTAAAAAGAACCGCCAACAACTTCCTTAGCGAGATATTACCCAAATAAAATAAAAGGTGAATTTGTGCAAACAAATCCCCATAGCCAAAATCAAAAAAGCCTTCACATGACAGAACAGTGCCCTGAACTGCTGCTCAATAAATCCCCAATCTTTAAAGGGGATATTCAGTCCCATAAGGATCTACCTTGTTACCTAAATATCCTTTTTTTTTTTTTTTTTTTTAAACCCAATTAACTCCTAAGTGCTGCTTCCTTCTCACCTAGAAGGTAAAAGTACTTACCTGTGGATCCGCTATAGGGCAGGTACAGCAAACAGTTGTGACAGAATCCTCACTGACATAGACCTGTAGATAAAGAAAAAACAGAGTAAGCAACCCTGGTTTTCTATATAGGGGTAGCAAAAATTTTGTAAGGTAAGCAAAGACCACCTCACCGTCTTCCAACTGCTAAAAGCCACCATTACACTTACTAAAGAGAATTACATGGACACAGCATAACCCCAATCCTTGCTTGCATGGAAAGATACCTGTTAAAGGATTGACAACTTGATTTCTTCAGACACCTTCTTCGCACATCACCTACAATGTTACACAGGCAAAGAATTACTGGGGATTGTGGGGAGTGGGAGGATATTTGAAGCTTTGCTGGGGTGTTCTTTGCCTCCACCGGGTGGCCAAGAGTTGAATTCCCACTAGTAATTGAATGAATTCATGGACTCTTCATGCCATTGGTAAGAAAACACAAATTGTTCTTTTTTTTGCTCCTTGTTGTGGCTTTTAATGGAACTTGAATAAAGTATATTTTTATCTACACTTTCCGTTCCTCATTTATTTTTTCTATGTTTATACGGAGCACAGGGACTCCAGTCCTTTGAAAAAAGTGTTAATTTACTAGTGGCATATTTATATATATATATTTACCGCTAACTTTATCAGGCTAGCTACACCTTGGACCTGTTTTCATTGCACTAACTGTGAGCCTCCCTCTGATTCTCTGGATGACGTCACAGAGAAGGTGCGGTTGTCAAGCAGGACGCCAAGACTGAGCGGCTGGATGCCAGTGAATCGACAGAAGTTTCTGCACAGGCTGTTAGGAGCTCCATGCCCTGCAGGTTTCACCGGTGTGGCACACTAACAAGTGAGTGACTAAGAATATGCCGGAGGTATGTGGATGAACTCACATTTATATTGATTGAATGCTTGCGGATCCATAGCAGTGTATGTTTGGGTGTCTTACTATATGCCCATTGCAAGGAGTAACAGTTTTGTTCAGGTGCATTATAACAGGGGTAGGAGCGGTTGATCCCAGAATTTCATTAATTACTCTTTCACTCTCCAAAGCACATGGGGGTCTGGCTTTCCTGAATATCAAATAATATAACTATGCCACTCTTTGCAAATTTGCATTAGACTGGATTACAGATAAAGGGCTCCATGTACTAAGCTGTCTGCGAGGTCTTCGTGACTATTTTCGTCTAAATTTCTGCGTGCGGATCAATAACCGTATGTACTATCCCACGAATCCATTGAAAACCTTATATTAAAAAACGGCGAGCGAACTTGCCCGCAAATCTTGAATTCTCGTCTTTTTTGTAGCTAGAAAATACTCGCTCGACATAAATCTCGCACAAAACAGGAATTACTAAACTATCTATTTCTACGCTCGTGAAATTCTCCGCACCTACCTCGTTAAAAATCCCTCGCCAGCTAATAGATGGCGAGCACCATAATAAACAATAGGGTCTATCAGATCAACGCCTACAACTGATTTAAAAGAGGTGTACAATTGAATGTTTACTCACTTTTGATCCTGTTAGCCATATGGAGACACTTCTTCAACTTTATATTGTTCGTCTGATGCAAATGAGGGGTAGAAGGCAAATTCGTCAACCTGATGCCCCAAATCCGGTTCGAAGAAGGCGATTACGAGTACAGCGGGTATTCCTTCCTCGGGTTCCTTTAGATGCCCTTTCCGATCGAGAGGTTATTCAAAGGTTCCGTCTGGATCGACATTCAATATTGTCTTTATATTCTCAAATAGCACATTTTCTAGAGCCTGTGACGGCTCGTTCAAGGGCCATTCCCGGAATACTAAAGTTTCTTGCTGCCTTGCACTTTTTTGCCACCGGATCATTTCAGGCAGTGTCCAGCGTCATCATTGGTTTCAGTCAGTCTGCCTTTTCTCGTCATCTTTCCAAAGTTATCGATGCACTCATGCATATATTCCCCGAATATGTTTGTCTACCATCTACCACAGAAGAGTGGCAATCGATAAAGTCGCAATTCTACAGTGTGGCTGGAATGCCAAATGTTCTTGGGGCAATAGACTGTACCCATATTGCAGTTCGACCGCCACGGTTACGGGAGGAGATTTACCGCAACCGAAAGTCCTGCCATTCCTTGAATGTACAGATGGTTTGTGACCCCAAAATGAGAATTATCAGCGTGAGATCAAATTACCCTGGCTCCTGCCATGACGCTTATATCCTGCGGCAGACTGGACTGTACCAAAAATTCGAAAATGGGGAAATGCCAGAGGGATGGTTATTAGGTAAGCTTGAATTGAACTCAACAAAAATTTTTAAAGGTTTTCTAAAGAGCATGTAATTTTAAACGACTTTCAAATTGACTTTTTATTATTTTTATATCAATTGTTGAAAATCATATCTAGATATATGCTCAATAGCTGCCGATTGGTTGATGCACCTAGAGGCCTTGTTTGATTGGCTCACATTTGTGCATTGATATTTTTTCAACAAAGGATATATAAATAAATTCTGAAAAAAAAAAAAAATTATATAATTAAATTTTTAAATTGTTACAAATTTATACTAATTTGACGCTAGCCTCAATAACTAATAAAAATTATTTTGTCTTTTTGGAATGACTTACATCAATATTTTTTTTTTTTTAATTACAGGGGATGCCGGTTACCCTTGTTATGAATGGCTTCTGACACCCTATAATAACCCCCAACTCCGGAAACATATTCGTTTTAATGAAGCACACAAGAGCACAAGGGGTGTCATCGAAAGGACTTATGGATTATTGAAAATGAGGTTCCGATGTCTGGACAGATCTGGCGGTGCAATGCAGTATTCTACAGAAAAAGTTGCAAGAATCATCTTAGTTTGCTGTGTCTTGCATAATATTGCCACCAAAAGAGGATGCCCCATTGATGACGATATTGCCATGCCTTTTAATGACTTTCCAGAAGAAATTTTCAGAGAAAACACCAATAGACGTGGCATGGCCACAAGGGATATGGTTTCTGACCAATATTTCGAAGTTTGATCTTTCTCTAACAATTTGTTCATCTTATGTAAATTGTGTTCTGCATTTTTTTTTTGTTTTTTTCAAATAAAATTTGTGTGCAACATCATCATATTGTTATTTATTTGTAGCCCTTTTTCTAAACAAACCTTATTTTCATTGTTCACACCACAAAAATAAATGAAACAGATTTTTTTTTAAATGAAAATAATATAACAATTTATTTTAAGTTCAAAAGGCAACAAGAATAAGAATTATAACTATTTCTATCCTAATACAACTAATATATTTACATAACTAAAAAAGTTCAACATTTATCTATTCAAAAGGTTACATATTAGACTTACTATTCTACATTTAACCAGTGATTTTGTTACATAGTAATTGTATCAAATATAAATGAATCACAAAATTTGAGAATATATATATTGGTAGTGTTATCTGTGGTCAATGACCTAGGATATAGTGATGTACTAAAAAAAAGATTATCCCTGACGATATATTTATATCGTCATTGTTCATTCCTCATGCAAAATTTATCGTTCCAACAGAAATTTAATATATTATTGGTTATTAATGGTTAGTCGGAACAACAATATTATTCATGTTACATAGTATTAGAAAAATAAAGATTCAACAAAAAAATGATACATTGTAAAAATAGTCATGCGTCAATTTGATTGACAAGTATAGTTGTGACGTCAGATACTAACATGTCGCTAACGGAGCCTTTCACAGCTGGAGAAATAGTCATTCTGGTATATGCAATGGAACGATATTTTCCTCATCGTATGGGAGGAGTTCGATTGGTAAAGCAGGACAGTCGTGATCATATTATATACGAAATGATAAGAAGGATGTATAGAGTATCAAAGATAAAAAGGACAAGACGTCAATGCCTAAGAAAGTACAGCGATTTGAGGCGTAGGGAAACTAATTATTACAATTCAATTAAACGACTAATAAGAAACTGTAAGTATAAATGTTTATTGTTACTTATAGTAACTTTCAATTTTAATAGTTATTGATAGTAAGTCCAATAACTGCGTCATCTTTTACCTTTCACCATTGATTGATTTTCAATAATAGTAGGAACAAGGGACAACACATTTGACTTTCAGTATTCCGTTATACCTTTTCTATCTGAACATTGAAAGAGAAAAATTATGTTCATTGTTCCTTTAGCTTTAATAAACTGTTATTTATAGTATCTTATTTTTTTATAAAGCTATTCACCTTTAAGTAAGCTATATACTTGTTGATGAAACTAGAATGTAGTGTTTAATAATCCTTTAATTAATAGAAATCTCAAAATCCAATTTTACATTGATAGTAGCATTCGATAATCGATTTAATCATATATTTTTAGTATTATTAATACAGAAAAATTTTTTTTTTAGTATATCTTCAACTTGCATATATGAAATGAAAACTAACATCTATTAATCATTACAACTATAAAAATAAAGTCAATTTTTACAAACAGATATGAAAAAATCAAAATCAAAAACTCAAAAAATTCCACGTTATTTAAGAGAAATAAGGATTGAAACGCCAAATAGTGGGATCACTTCACCACCCCTTCCTTTGACACTTATGGACATACCAATGACTCCCAAAAATAACAGAGCAGTGAAAAAAATGGCTGTCAACACTCAAAAAGGTACATAACTATAGAACAGCGTTAACAAGGTTTTATAAATTGTAAATAAAATAAATAATAATTAAAAAAAAATGATGTTTAATGATCTAATGCACATTTAGATATCCCTGGATGTTCTTATGAAGAAATTCCATCCTTTGAAAAAGAACCTAATTATTATTTTGATCTTGAGGTCGATGAGCCATGCACAAAAGATGATGATACTAATCTTGGAAGAGGTATTAGAATTTTTGTTTTTTAGGGAAGTGAAATATAGAAAAAATAATTTAATTTTAATTTTAATTTTTTATATATTTATAAAAAGGTCAACCTTTGGACAAAGCGGTACAAGTTGAAATAGAATTGGATGGCATGGTATATGCAACAAGTAATGATATTGGACAAAACATGTTTCCTCCTAAAAAAAATCTGATAGACAAAGGTATTTTATTTATTTACCTTTGTCAAAAATAGAATAATTTTAAAAAAAATAAATTAAAAATTAAAAATGTTATTTATTTATTTTACTTTAGCCTCCGGTTCAAGCGATGCTTACACATTAGAGGAAAAAATTGTGCAGACAGAAAATGATATGGATATCATACCTCCCAAAGAAAATGAAGGTATATACAGATATCAATATATTATTTATATTTTGTTATGTGATTAATATGTGAATTTAATTTATTTTTATTTATTTTAAGGTATAGAAGTTTTTGAAGAAAAAATCGATGAAAGCACACAAACTTTTTTGGATGATAACTTCAAAATTAAATTGGCAAAAATTAGGTCTATAATGGGAATGTTGATGGAGCAAGTTGATTTTTTGTACCAGAAATATGGCATTTAGTATTTTTTTTTTAAATAAATCTTTTAAAACACTTTCTATTGTTTTGAGAAAAAAAATTACAAATTTAGAAACATCCAAAAAAAAAAAGGGATGATGAGTGTTTGTTATAAAAATTGAAATTTTTTTTTTATTTTTTTTTACCATTTCATAAAAAAAATATATATTGTAAGCAATAAAAACAAAAATTCAATGAAAAAAAATTTGTATTCATTCTTTTTTCAAAAATTTTAATAAAAAACACAAAAAATTTTTTTTAAAAATATTAGTGCAACTGGAAAATATAAATATATTTTGAACAAAAATATAAAACAAATCAAAAAGTGCAACATCAAAAACAGTATAAACTCAAGTTATTAAAAAATTACAAATTTAGAAACATCCAAAAAAAAAAGGGATGATGAGTGTTTGTTATAAAAATTGAAATTTTTTTTTTTTTTTATACCATTTCATAAAAAAAAAATATATAGTAATCAATAAAAAAAAAATTTCAATGAAAAAAAATTTGTATTCATTCTTTTTTCAAAAATTTAAATAAAAAACACAAAATTTTTTTTTAAAAAATATTAGTGCAACTCGAAAATATAAATATATTTTGAACAAAAATATAAAACAAATAAAAAAGTGCAATATCAAAAACAGTATAAACTCAAGTTATTAATACAATTAATAAAGATGTCTATCACTACTGTCCTGGCCTATTTGGTTCAGAAGGACCCTGTCTTTCACGAATAATGGACAGGAGAGAATTCATTGTTTGTTCTGCGAGGCGTAATGAACGGTTTATCTGTTCGTTGTGCTCCTCGTCCATTCGCCTCTGCCAATCAAACCTCTCTCTGTCTAACTGCAATTGTCTTTCTGCTAATGATGCACTTCGGTCCAGGTGTGCGATTAAAACATTCTGTAACTCTCTATGATCCACCCTATATTGTCTAGCAAGAGAGATCATTTCATTGAGACAGACATCATCCACTTCTTCAATTTCATTGTTGCCAGGTACCACAGGTCTTTCATTAGATTGTGTTTCCGCTGGCTCTACATTTCCTTGAATTGTTTGTTCTTGTACTTCTGCTTCATCAGGGACAGGTTCATGGATCTCCATTGGTTGAGCATCCATGATATCATCCAACAAATCTGGGGTCTCACTTCCATGATCCCTGGATTGAAGTTCCTCCTCCTCAGGTCTTTCTGGTTGTACAGCAACCAGGTTTAAGATGACCTCCCTCGATGACTCCTCTGTATCTGTGAAAATTAAAAATAAAAAAATAAATATATATGAATATATTAAGATTTTAATATCTATATAAAAATATAATGTAGATATATAAATATATATATATAAAAATATATATATATATATATCTATATATATATTTTAAAAAAAATGTAAATTTTTTTTAACGATTTTAAAATATTTAGTAGCAGCTGTGAATATGTACTATGGAAAAAAGGCAGCACTCACATGTCATTTGTAACTCAAATTCAACTGTTCATAACACAAAATTAAATAATCTTTTTTTTTTTTTTTTTAGAAAATTTAATGAAGCTTTTGTATTATTAAATGCTCTTTTTAATTTTAAATGACGAGTGATTGATGCCTTTTTATGATCTAAAATTCTAAATATATCTATCTATATATATAAATGTGTATATATATAGATATATTTATATATATATATATATATATATGTATATATATATATATATATATATAGATAGCAATATATATATTTTTATTTATATAAATATATATCTTTATATATACTAAAAATAAAAATATATATGAAGATGTTGATATCTTGATATTTATGTATAAGAAGAAAATTTAAAAAAAAAGGAATGTATTAATAGTACAGATTCTCACCATCAAACAACCGTGGAGAACTTCCCGTCATGTTCCGAAAAAGATGTCCAAGGTCAGCTATGATAAAAAAAAATATATATATATATTAAAATAAAATTTCTTTAGTGAAAAATCCAAAATAAAAAAATTACAATAAAGCAATGTTATCTATATGGCCTAAGTGAGCAAAAACTACCACGCTTTTAAAAGAAAAAAAAAAAAAGGGAATTCAAGTAATTAGATTTTTTGAGAGAAAGCGAATTTCGGTTAGCTTTGACCAGTATGACCAGAGGAGAATGGAAAAAATGAAAATATATTGTTTACCTGTACCTCTACCAACACTGGTTTCAGGGGTGCTGGTACGGATATCTGGAAGTGTATCCGCTGATAAAAAGGTATGGCTAGCAGATGATGTGCTTCTTATCGTTTGCCCAATAACGACACCACCACTAGTCATCGATGTCCCAGAGGAGGTTGATGGAATGGCTGAAGCAGGGTCATCACCACCCCTAGCTGTCACGGATTGTGGTCGAGCTGTTAAGAGATAAATAAAATCAATCGTTATTCATGTTTCGATCCATAGAAGATTAATAAATAACTAATATTTAAAATTTTAAATAGTGGTTATTGAAAGGGACAGTGTAGCACACACAATAGTAACCAGGTTGAAGAATTTGAATGTAAAAATTAAATTTTTTTGTAGACACTCAAGGTTGTTTGTATTGAAACTGTTTTGTAAACCTTGTTTCTAGTATTTAAAAAGTGTTGAGTACTTTGTTTGACATAAAACAATAGTCCTGTGTTTATGTAATCTTTCATTCTATTCATTATTCATTCTATTATATTCTTTAATTCTATTCATTCATTGTATTATGTATCAACAAGCTGTTATAAGTGTTATTTGAACTTGTCATTTAATTACCTTGTTAACAATTAACTGTAAACGAAAAAGAGTCGTCTGCTCATTTGCTAATTAAATGACAAGTTCAAAGAATACTTATAAGAGCTTGTTGATACATCATAAATTAGTTGAATGAATGAATAGAATGAATAGAATGAATAGAATGAAAGAATAATGAATAGAATGAAAGATTACATAAACACAGGACTATTGTTTTATGTGAAACCAACTATTCAAGTTTTTTTTAAATAATAGCATTTAAACACTCATTAATCCGCTTAAAAAACAATATCTTGATATTATATATACACTAATGTTGAGAGTGTGAGTGTGTATCTGCATGTGTAAGTGTATAATATTAGTGTGTGTGTATCTGCATGTATAAGTGTATATTTTTTGGTCTGTATACATGCTTGTCTAATGTATACTGTAACGTTTGTTTTTGTGAATTTGTCTACAAAAATATAGCACTGTATTTTCAAACGATCCTTGAATACAGAGCTCACATAGCAATAACAATATTGTTTGGCGCAGCTTTTGATTTGTTGAATAGGGACATTAAACCACAAAAGATTTGTTCATCAGTCATAAAGAAATTAAGATTTTAAAATAGATCGAAATTTACTTCCATTAAAGGCGTCTATTAGCTAGTAAGCTGTTCTAAATATGCTTTTCATCAAAGGATATCAAGAAAATGAAGTAAATTAAAATAGAATTGTTATTTAGAAAGCAATACAAAAATAAAGCAGTAATAGGACTATAATCAAAATTGGCGCCAATAAATATTGATTTTCCAAAATATAATTAAATGTTAAATATTTTTATAAACCGACTCCACTGGAAAATTACAATATGATCATCATTCAATTTAAAAAATAGTAATTATATTAATGTTTTACATCTTCGGTCGCTATCACAATCATCTGTGATCATGAATATTACATTACATACGTTATTGGTTAAGCTATACAAAAATCTAACAGTAATCTGCATTGATGTAACGTAATCAAAATTGACGCACCAAAAAATTGATTTGAAAAAATATCTTTACAAGATAGATATTTGGATAAACCGACTCTAATGGATAATTACAATATGATCATCATTCAATTCAAATAATAGTAATTCGATAATTGTTTTACATCTTCGGTCGCTATCACAATCATCTGTGATCATGAATATTACATTACATACGTTATTGGTTAAGCTATACAAAAATCTAGCATTAATCTTCATTGATTTAACTTAATCAAAATTGACGCACCAAAAAATTGATTGGACAAAATATCTTTACAAGATACATATTTGTATAAACCAACTCTAATGGATAATTACAATATGATCAACATTCAATTTAAATTATAGTAATTCGATAAATGTTTTACCTCTTAGGTCGCTATCACAATCATCTGTGATCCCGACGATTACTTCTGGGCCTAGACGCTGCACCAGTCTCTGCTCGTAATCATTAAGATCAGCGACATAAGCTGTTCCACCTCCGGTAGCACGGGTTGAATTTTTTTCTTTTGCCAATTTGGCTTTTGCAAATCTTTTGATGTCGTTGTACCTTTTTTTAATTTGATCAACGTCCTTTTTCCCAGGTCCCTGAGCACTGACAGCATCACTTATCCGGGTCCATATACTTTTTTTACGGATACTAGACGTTTGCTTCGAACGACAACCAAATAAATAGTCATATGAGTCTAGCACCATATCGACAAGAACCAGGTTCTGCTGATGTGAGAAGTGGGGATTCTTCGATTTGGACTGTGAATCAGATCGAGAAGTAGCCATACTTAATTTATCGATAACAATAAAAGTCAGTAAAGCTTCAAGTTCTTGAAATATGCAGTCTGAAAAACTTTATTAAATAGAGCTTATATAGTGCTGCAATATGTTCCCGCGACAAAGCTGACGTTTCTGACACCTTGCAGTCACGTGGGACAAACATGACTGACAGTTTGTAAGCGATTAATAGTACATTCGCAAATAGCGAGGCGTCATATGTATGAATCATTCGCCAGTGCTCGATGCGGATTTGACGCGCCTTTTTTTTTAATAGTTTTTAGTACATATGGCGGGCGGGCAACATCTCGCTAGCTGCGAGTTAGAGCGAGTCGAGCAAACACGTTGTCGGCGAAAAAATTGATGCTTTAGTACATGGAGCCCAAAGAATATGTATCCTTTAATCAGTTGGAATCCGATCTTATTTATCCCTTTTTCACTAAAAGCAATCCTCCATTATCCTGCCTCTAAACTCCCTATACATGTTTGAAATGTACTCTTTTAAATATATTATTAGCATGTGGCATAAGCTCTGCACAGAAATTAAGATACATTTTAAGGAGTGATTTCCTTTACTAGGCAACCCAGAGTTTCCTCCAGGATTAGTTAACGGAGTGTTTACACTTTGGGCAGCTAAGGGCCTTAAATCTGTTAGAGAGGTATGTGAAGATGGTGTTTTAGCTGTGAGTTCTTTTGAGGATCTAAGGTTAGCATTTATTTTGCCAAGAAAGTCTCCTTTGATGCCTATCTACAGATCCTTCACTGGGTTATGAAGTTGAGATCCGAAAAAATCAGATAAAATTATTGATTTGCATTATAGTGGGAATATTTCTATTACTAATGTATATAGGGTCCTGCTTATCTTTTATGGGGGTTTGCACATTGACTCTTTACTTTTTAAGTGGAATAAAGCCCTAATAAACATATCTAGAGAAACCATTACACACAGTTAATCTTTAGCCAAAAAGGCGACAGTCTCCATTAGCTGGAGAGAATCTCATTTTAAATGAATTAGTAGGGCTTATTTTACTCTTTATTCAATTAAATTCAGTGAAGAACTGAAAAAAAGAATACACATTTGCACTCACAACGTTTCATGGTCATATGGCTTTTTTACTCCTTTCCGACTAGCTAAATGGATGTATAATAAAGGGAATTGCCCGAAATGCAATTTCTAATCAGCTGACCTTTTACACTGTTTTCGGCAATGCCCCAACATATTTCAATTTTGGTGCAAAATTGGAATTAACCTCCAATTGCAGCCTATGCAAATCTTCTTTTTAGTCAAATACGCAGTTACTAATAATAATTATAATTTAATTAACTCAGTCATACTAGTGGGGCGACATTTGATTCTCAGGAACTGGAAGATGAGCGTAAGTCCTACATTTATAGATAGTTTTCCCATTTAAAGCTTCTAAATGGTTTAATCAACAACTAGAGAAAAGGTTTTTACCAGCCATATGGTCCTAGATTTGAGACCGGTCACCTCCCCCCGCTACCTTCGTACACATACTGTAATACATAAATACATCTGTACATGTAAACATTTATATGCATATATACTGTATATACATATTTAGACATGTATATTTATGTATCTCTACGTTAAAGCCTTGAACACCTGAGAATATTTTTTGTTATAAGGTTTTTAGATGGTGTTATCATGAGTGTAACTGTACTTTTAAATGTATTTTTGATGTGTTTTTTTGCAACTTCTTTGCCTCACGTAACAGTTAAGCAGAGCTCTGAAGTTCCGATATCCCGCTGTACGATCCAAAACGTTTACTTTCAACTTGCAATACATGTACTACTTCCGACACATGCAAAGAGATGCAATAAACCCATTTTCATTTGCACGCAACTGTATTATAAAAATACACAGCACAAAGTGATGTAGCCCCTATGGAAATTTCAATTCATAACTTGTACTATGCAATGAGCATGAGCCCTGGTCAGAAAATATTTGTAAAATATTTAAAGGGACAGTATACTGTAAAATAGTTTTTCCCTTAATGTGTTTACAATTGCTTTTTTTACCAACTGCAGAGTAAAAATGTATGGAAATTAGCTTTTTAAGGTTTATTTCTGTATATTAAAGCTCTGATTTTGTGTTTTGAAGCCACAGCCTAATAAAATGGGTTGAGCTTGTAGGTATAATCAGATCTTATTACTGTATCACATTGTGCACATATACCTGCTTCTTTATCTTATATCTGTCCTTAAAACAATCACCAATACTTTTAGAGAACAATGGAAAATCAACATTTTACTACCTTATCTCTGCTTTATCACACTGGGAGTGTAATTTCTTCTGCTGGCTGTGTTTACAAAGCTTATCTATAGCTGGTACGCACGGCCACAAACTTTCAGAATAGGTGGGGATACCACATGCTAAATTAACAATTTCAAATGCCAATATAAGGGTAAAGGAGCTACTTGTAAACAATTTAATACACTCCAGCAGGTAAAGTGGATCATTGGGAACAAATTAAAGGGGAGAAAAATTTTGAGTAAACTGGCCCTTTAAGGGACTTGCAAACCTTCTCTAATGTCTTGAAGAACAAAGGAAGTGCCTTTGTTGTAGTTTATATTTATACTGTATATGACTGTCTAACCCTAGTGTGACTTTTTTTAGTTTTTTTTTTTCTGTGCGTTACTTGTGTCTTTCAGTCTTGTCCTTTTTTCTTGTTCAGGCTTCACTAATTTGTCCTTTCTCTCTTCCTCCAACAGCTTTATTTTCTAGGCTCCATTTATCCTTCAGTGGGCGGATGATGTTCGCTGGCATGAACCTTGTCAGCCCAGCCTTGCAATGAGCAGGCAGCAGTATGCTGCCCGCATTTAACATTCTACAACTGCTGGTTGTGCAATGCCATCCTTGCTTGCTTGCATGCTGACAATTGTACGCAAGAGGGGGCTGTCAATCATTAATATGATTAGGATGACTGCAATCTGCTACCCTAATTGTTTAGGAGACGTTAAGTAGCAGCGGTCTTAAGACTGCTGCTACTTAACTAGAGTTTCAGGCCCTCTCTAAATTAAGGCAAATGTTCTGAAAAAAAGAAACTTTAGAACTATTTCTTTTAATAACACTAACCTTGCTACTCTTATCTGTTTTATTTATCCTCCTTATCCCCTCTATCTCTTCTTTCCCAATTATCCCTATTTTGCCTTATCTTATACTTATTCATCCTTCACCTTTCCTTATCCTGCCATCTTAATATCAATTTTCTATCCTAACTATCCACTGTGTGATTGTATATGAAAAGTAAGGGAAAGGAGATATAAATGCTGGATTATAGAATGGGTGTGTGAAAGATACCAAATTATTGTAAGTAATGGGGATGGCAGAGGTGAACAATCAGGTTCTTAAAGTTTCATGGCTGGAGATATTAAAGGAATTGGAAAAATGAAGGGGTATGAAAGCTAGTAACATGGTGGAAACCTTAAAATGGTGTTACTAATCAAGTGATTGAGGGCTCAATAATCTAAAACTCTCCACTCAGGTGAGAGGGCCTAAAAAGTTTCATCAGTATGGGGAGTGTCCTCAAAGAATATCAGAAACACAAATTTTCAGTGAGAGATGTTTATCTCACTATGCAGGACTATGGGCTCGATGATATATTATTCGCCAGCTCAAACCATCTTTTTCTCGGTGACTCTTGCAGGGCTGCCCTCGTAAAAAAAGGGGCAATCCGTGCGAGTGGTGAGATGGCTCCTATTAAAAGTATTTGAGCTCGCTGGTTAGGAAAACTTCGCTCCTTAGTGCAAAGTTATCAGGGAGCAGGGGGAGCACTTTAAAATTAAAATCCTGCAGCCAATATAACTCACATTAGCTGCTTTCTGCTTATAGCCTCTTACATTCGCCTATATTTTAGTATGCACTTGTTTTTCTATTGGGGTTATAAGTGTTCGTATTGTTTTGAGAAAAGCTCACCACCTTTTAGTTCACGAGAAAAAACTGTGATATCTGCAGTGCGAAAATCTTTATAGAATTACGCTGGGATTAGTGAGACATTGTCATATACGCCCATGGAACGCCCATGTTCAGCCCATTTTACGAAAAAACAACAATTACGCTGTGCATTTTGTATTTATAAATTCAAATTTCTGTGTGATTTCTGCACATTCAGTGTACTACAATTACGATTTACGCTGTGAATATTTAATTTGATTTATTCCTGTGTAAATTACATACAGCTTTTACTTTTTTGTTAACATACGATTTTTGGTGAAGAATTTTGTTACGATTTTTGATGCACCTTAACAATACAATTTTTCCCTGCTTATTTTTGTGTGAATGGTTCAAATATTTGTTTTGTATAATGTTTAAAATACGAATTTTGTTGTGCACATTTCATATGAAAATGCAGTATACGCCCCTTAGCGAGACACCCTGTTTTCAGGGTAAAAAAATGGATTTAGATCATTCCACCAGGGAAATAGAAGCACTGGTGAGCATTCATTAATAATCTCGCCAGCCCAGAGAGCTTTCAATCATCGAGCCCTATGTATGTTAAGGAGAGACTCCTATATTACAATATAAAGTTAAAGATTTTGTTTCAGTCATGTTCTTATTCAACCTTGTTTTATTTATATTTCGAGAATAGATTCATAAACAAGTGTGTTTCAAATGAAAATCAATTAGTTTAGCATAAAGTTAATATGGAACCAAATTGTCTTCATTCTCTTGGTATCTTTATTTGAAATGTACAAATGTAAGTTTATATGCCGGCCCATTTTTGGTGAACAACCTGGGTTGTCCTTGCTGATTGGTGGATAAATTCATCCACCAATAAAAAGTTCTGTCCAGAGTACTGAAACTAAAAAAAGCTTAGTTGCCTTCTTTTTCAAATAAAGATAGTAAGAGAATGAAGAAAAATTGATAATAGGAGCAAATTAGAAAGTTGCTTAAAATTGCATGCTCTTTTAGAATTACAAAAGAAAAAAATTTGGGTTCAGTGTCCCTTTAAATATAAATTTGGTATTAAATTTTAAAAAATAAAAAACATCTGAACAAATTATTACTTTAGAAATATTTTTTAGCCATGCAGGTTTTTTATAGCAACACCATATCATATCATGTTTTATCACCAGTTTCCAAACTTTACCACCTCAATGGAAATAAGCCTGTATTCTCTATATATACACAACCTGAAACAGCCAACTTAAGGGCCTAGTTTCCATTGAGGTAGTAAGTTGTAGAAATGTGTGATAAAAATATTTGTCTCCATTAAAGTCTAGGAGATTTTTTTATGTTACCACCAGTTTCCACACTTTACCACCTCAATGGAAACCAGTCCTTAATATTTCTTCTATTATACTGAAGCGGTTTTCAAACTACCACCCATTTTATTTTTTTACAAATAGTGACAAGATCATTTATTTCTCTTAACAATAGTTTTCCAATCATAAAATCCAGAATTTAGCCACAGAAAGGACCCTTTTAAGCTGACACTGCGTTCATTTTATTAGAGTGTTTTATATATAAGTTTATAAAGAGCAGCGCCAGGTATTATTCCCCAAAGCTCCCTCACAAGTAATTTTCCCTATAATTACCGTTAAATAATACACAATAACAAAAAATCAATAGTAGTTTGGGAGCGCTAAAAGCTAAATGAGAAAATTCTGGAAACTGATATATATTTTATCAAAAATATATTTATTAAAATAATATAAAACATGTATATAACATTTAGAATAGATTGTGGGACGTCTCCCTTTGTAGTTTAAGAACAAGTAAAATTTACTGCATCAAAAAAACACTTTTGTATATTTCTCTAAAAGATTCCACCTAGGTTTTTCTTTTTCACCTTGAATCAATTATCTTTTAATTTCCACCTTAATTCTGATGCTAAGTAGTCGTAAGAAATTTCTCAGATATTATATTGTTTCCTACTTTTGTATTGTTACTTTGTATCAGATGGAAACAATTTACATTTCATAGTCCAATAGATTGTTATTTCAGTTGTTATCTTTTTGTAGCAATGTCTTTTGGTGTATAGTGTATAAACAGAGTTGTCTGTACTTAGTAAAAATTTGATATTTTATAATGTATTATCCCTAACCATATACATTTCTGCTGCTTTTGTGTCTAGTTGATGTTGTATGCTCGTGTATAGAGAAGAAACATCGCACGTGCCAATCAAATAATTATCTTTCCATTCTAAGTTATTGAGATTTTGTAGTATATCAGTAGTATCTTTAAGGTAGGAGGGTAGAATTTTTACATATTTTTGCAGAAAGTTGTCAATGTATTGTGATAAGTTTGCAGTTATAGACCCTATTCCAGATATTATAGGCCTACCAGGTGGATTGGTGAGATTTTTGTGCAGTTTTGGCAGGTAGTAGAATACAGGTATTTTTGGGTATTTTGGACATAGAAAATCAAATTCCTTTTTATGTATTATATTTTGACTTTGAGCATCTTTCAGTATGTTGGTTAGTTTATTTAAGAATTTTTTTGTTGGATCCATTTTAATTTCTTTGTAAGTGTCTATGTCTCCTAGGAGTCTGTTAGCCTCATTTATATAACTTATTGTATCTAAAAGGACAATACCTCCTCCCTTATCAGCAGCCTTAATTGTCAGTTCTTTGTCTTTTTGTAGGTTCTTTATTATTATATTTTCTTTTCTGGACAGATTTCTTAATTTATGTTTATTTTGTTTTAATTTAGCAATGTCGTTTTGTACTAATTTTTCAAAGAGCTCAAGGTTTCTTCCTTTTTCATTAGTTGGGTAGAATTTTGATTTTAATTTTAAATTTGTGTGTTTTATTTCTGGGGTTGTTGTATCTGTATTCGTGATTGTTCTATTAGAGGTTATTTGTCTTTCTATTGGGTTTTTTACAAAGAATCTTTTTAGTGTTAGCTTTCGTACAAATTGGCTTATGTGAATATGTGTATTGAATTTATTCATTTTAGCCGTAGGGGCAAAACTTAGACCAAGTTGTAGTACTTTTTCTTGTTCTTTTGTTAATATTTTGCTACTTAGATTAAAAATCCCTATAGGTGGGTTTATTTTGTTTTCTTTACATTCTTTTGTGGTTGTTGTTCTCCCTCCTCTTGTTCCTCTCTGCTTCTTTTTCTTAAAGGTGGTGCTTTTAGTGCCAATTGATTTTGTGGTGTTTCTGGTTTATTTGGGGGTATCCCTAAAAAATGTTCCTCATTAATTGGTGTGATTTGATCTATTTTTAGGTTTTCAAATTTATTATGTGTTTCTAGTTTCCAATTGTGATCAGTGTTTTCTCTTTGTGTTTTCTCAGATGTGTGATTTCTAAAACCTCCCTTGTGATTTTCCTTTTGAAAGTTTTCCCTTAAGTGATTGACATTTCTATAAGAATAGTTATAATCATTTCTATAATAGTTGTGAAATTTTTCCCCTTTTGGTGTGTGTTCCCATCTATATGTGTCTCTTTCTTTGGGTCTATAATAATCTTCGTAGTGTGCGTAATCTCTAGTTTGTGTGTTAAACCTCCTATCGTAATTGTGATAATCTCTATACTCTCTTTGTTGGTAATGTCTCCTAGGGCGATTCCCATAGTTGTAATTTTCTCTGTCATAGTTTTGTCTCTCATTAGACCCATTTTCGTATCTATAGCCTCTATAGTTTGTATTTCTTTTATCATCATAGTTTCTTTGTTTATAATTTGAATTCTGTTTCCTATATGTTTGTTGTTTAATAACATTACTGGCTGTATCATGTGTGTCAGTATCTGTGGAGACATGGTTTTGTCCCGGTAATATCTCTTCTGATTGTATTTCCACTCCACTTTTTGGTTCTTGGTAGTCTGCCTCGTCTCTTCTATATTTTCTCCATTTTGTCTCTAGTATATCCTTATTTCATTTATTTAAATTCAGAATGATTTCTTTCTGTCTGCTTTTGAATTCATTGTCTTCTCTCACCTCATTTAGTTCGTTTTTAATTGCTGTGATATTTTCACTTAATTGTTCTAAAGATTCTTCCCTGGAACGTTTTAAAATATCTAGTAGGGTTTGTGTAGTTTCTTTCAAAGCTGTATCCCATTCTATTTGGAATTCATTTTTTAAATCAAATGTGCATTTCTTTTTTAGTCTGAGGCCTCTGGGTGCCCACTTGTTCGATATATATTTATTAAGAAAATTGAGTTCTATTTTTTGTTTAAGTTCACTTGTCATGTGTTTCTCTAATTTGGACATTTTTGTATTTATGTCTATAGGTTCTGTCTCACTATTGTAAGATTCATTTTCAGTTATTTCTTTTAGTATTTGTTCTCTCCATGTAAATATATCATTCTCCATTACTAGGCTGCTGCTAATTATGTTCAATTCAATGAGCTAGGGAAATGTGACCTTTAAATATAAGTTTATAAAGAGCAGCGCCAGGTATTATTCCCCAAAGCTCCCTCACAAGTAATTTTCCCTATAATTACCGTTAAATAATACACAATAACAAAAAATCAATAGTAGTTTGGGAGCGCTAAAAGCTAAATGAGAAAATTCTGGAAACTGATATATATTTTATCAAAAATATATTTATTAAAATAATATAAAACATGTATATAACATTTAGAATAGATTGTGGGACGTCTCCCTTTGTAGTTTAAGAACAAGTAAAATTTACTGCATCAAAAAAACACTTTTGTATATTTCTCTAAAAGATTCCACCTAGGTTTTTCTTTTTCACCTTGAATCAATTATCTTTTAATTTCCACCTTAATTCTGATGCTAAGTAGTCGTAAGAAATTTCTCAGATATTATATCGTTTCCTACTTTTGTATTGTTACTTTGTATCAGATGGAAACAATTTACATTTCATAGTCCAATAGATTGTTATTTCAGTTGTTATCTTTTTGTAGCAATGTCTTTTGGTGTATAGTGTATAAACAGAGTTGTCTGTACTTAGTAAAAATTTGATATTTTTTGATGGGGCTTACCGGTTCTTCTGACACGTCTGTGTCTGATGGTATCTCGGTCTCTCTTACCGTTTTTTTCTTTTGTGTCTCTCCTCCCTGTATACTGTAGGTATCTCCGATATCGAGAATAGAAACCTAGACCACGCTCCTGCGTGTATGGGTTTCCTTCTCTGCCGGTTTGTAGCGAGTTTGGCCTCTATATTCAGGATCTCGTTTTTTTCCCCCCGGCTGCTTCTTGATACAGGTGTGCACGTCTCAGCGTGTAGAGGTAATCTTGGACTTGTAGTACAAACGGCCGTTTGTTTTTTGAACTTTCTTTTCCTCTACTTCCTTCGATAGGGGATAGGTAAAGTTGTTAGTCCAATTTTTTGAAGGCAGGTAATAGCAGGTAACGTCTACGCGTTTCGCCAGCAGGCTTTGTCAAGACGGATAATGTTTGTTCTGAGCCCGGCAGTTTAAATAGCCCTCTTTTCTTTTTGATTGGTTGGTTGTTCCTTTAATTTGATAGGTGTGATTTTTAAGGTGGATTTAAATAAGGTGGAATCTTTCTGGATCCGTATCTCTTACATCTGATAGTTCTCATGCATCTTTGGATAGGTGTGATTTTTAACGTGGATTTCTTTAGTATGGATAAGGTGGAATCTTTCCAGGTCTTTATCGTTTATTTCTGATAGTTCTTATGTTTCACTAGATGTCTAATAGTGATAGTTTTTATGTTATAATATATATATATATAATATATTTACACTTGGTTGTAATGACATTCTTTATGATGGATTCTTATCACGTTTAACTTTTTATTTGATTAAGAATTATAAAAATAATTTTAAAAATAATTTTTGCAATAAAATTCAACTGACAGAAAAATATAGAGATTTTGGAACTTATAATTTCTTAGTCTTAATGTAAGGTTTAGCCTTTACTTAGGCATAACTAATTGCCTTTTTGCTTTTACAATTATATGATTTATAGCTTTCTGATGTATGTTGAAGGTATAGTGTTTCTCTGGACTTTTATTTCTAAATTGTAAATTTCCCCTTTGTTTATTGTGTATATTTTGGCTGTTTGATTATCTGATTGTACACTATTCTAGATGAGAATCAGGTTTTTCTGATAGATTGTGTTATATATATTTTTATTGACTTTTAAGACAGAAGGAAAGGGGACAAATCTAGTTCTGAATTTAATCCTGCTGGATAAAGGGTTTGCATATTATAAATTAGTTCTGCTTCTGTTCTTAGGAGTTTTTCTTCAAAATTACCTCCTCTCCATTCTGGTTTTAGTTTTTTTATGCCCCAGAAGGTGAAGTCTTTTAAATTATTCTTATGTATGTCTCTAAAGTGGGTATATAAATGTGTGTCTAGATTCCCTCTGTCTATACATGATAAATGTTCACGTATACGTTCCCTTAGAGTCCTGGTGGTCTCTCCTATGTATTGTAATTGGCATGTGCATTGTATAATGTAAATCACACCCTTATCCTGACATCTTATGGTTTCTTTTATATGATGGACTAGACCATTTGTATTTGACTTAATTTTTTTACATTTGTTGCTAAATTTACAGGATCTACAGCCGAAACATGGGTAAAAGCCAGCTAGTTTATTTCCTAATAGATCTTTTTCTGGTGTGGAATTTGTTTTAATTTGTTTAAACTCACTGGGAGCTAGTATTTTCTTGAAGTTTTTTGCTTTTTTAAAAATGATTTTCGGGTTCTCTGTCATTTTTTCACCTATGAGGGGATCTGTTTGGACTAGGTGCCAGTGTTTTTTGATTATTTTTTGTAAAATATGATGGTCACAATTGTAATCAGTAATTAGTGCAACATTAAATTTATCTTCTTGCTCTTCTTTATTGTCCAAATTGTTCGAGTTTTTATTTTTATATGTAAGTAGAGTGTTTCTGTCTTTTTGATCTACCTGTTCTTTTGCCCTTTTTATTGTTTCTATATTGTACCCTCTGTCCATGAATTTCTTTTCGAGTATCTCGGTTTGTTCTAAATAATCTGAAGTTTTTGTACAATTTCGTTTTATTCGCAGGTATTGTCCTTTAGGGATATTTTCTTTCCATTTATTTAAATGGCAGCTTTTAAAGTGTATTAGGTTATTTGCGTCTACTTTTTTGAAGTGTGTTTTTGTTGTTATTTCTTTTTCAACAATTTCAATATCCAGGTCTAGGAATGTAATTTTTTCTTTACTTATGTTATGTGTGAAGTTTATTCCTATGTCATTATTATTCATGTCTGTGATGAATTTATCTAGCTCCATGGATGACCCTTTCCATACAAAGATGATGTCATCAATGTACCTCTTATAGAGCACGAGATTTGCACCGAGCTCATGTTTGGGAATGAATTCTTCTTCCCATTTTCCCAAAAATAAATTTGCATAGCTCGGTGCAAATCTCGTGCCCATGGCGGTTCCTTTTGTTTGTAGATAGAATCTTTTGTTAAAGGAAAAATAATTCTGATTCAAAATAAAATCAATACCTTGAAGTATGAAGTCTCTTTGTTTTTGATTTAATGTATTATCCCTAACCATATACATTTCTGCTGCTTTTGTGTCTAGTTGATGTTGTATGCTCGTGTATAGAGAAGAAACATCGCACGTGCCAATCAAATAATTATCTTTCCATTCTAAGTTATTGAGATTTTGTAGTATATCAGTAGTATCTTTAAGGTAGGAGGGTAGAATTTTTACATATTTTTGCAGAAAGTTGTCAATGTATTGTGATAAGTTTGCAGTTATAGACCCTATTCCAGATATTATAGGCCTACCAGGTGGATTGGTGAGATTTTTGTGCAGTTTTGGCAGGTAGTAGAATACAGGTATTTTTGGGTATTTTGGACATAGAAAATCAAATTCCTTTTTATGTATTATATTTTGACTTTGAGCATCTTTCAGTATGTTGGTTAGTTTATTTAAGAATTTTTTTGTTGGATCCATTTTAATTTCTTTGTAAGTGTCTATGTCTCCTAGGAGTCTGTTAGCCTCATTTATATAACTTATTGTATCTAAAAGGACAATACCTCCTCCCTTATCAGCAGCCTTAATTGTCAGTTCTTTGTCTTTTTGTAGGTTCTTTATTATTATATTTTCTTTTCTGGACAGATTTCTTAATTTATGTTTATTTTGTTTTAATTTAGCAATGTCGTTTTGTACTAATTTTTCAAAGAGCTCAAGGTTTCTTCCTTTTTCATTAGTTGGGTAGAATTTTGATTTTAATTTTAAATTTGTGTGTTTTATTTCTGGGGTTGTTGTATCTGTATTCGTGATTGTTCTATTAGAGGTTATTTGTCTTTCTATTGGGTTTTTTACAAAGAATCTTTTTAGTGTTAGCTTTCGTACAAATTGGCTTATGTGAATATGTGTATTGAATTTATTCATTTTAGCCGTAGGGGCAAAACTTAGACCAAGTTGTAGTACTTTTTCTTGTTCTTTTGTTAATATTTTGCTACTTAGATTAAAAATCCCTATAGGTGGGTTTATTTTGTTTTCTTTACATTCTTTTGTGGTTGTTGTTCTCCCTCCTCTTGTTCCTCTCTGCTTCTTTTTCTTAAAGGTGGTGCTTTTAGTGCCAATTGATTTTGTGGTGTTTCTGTTTTTTTTGGGGGTATCCCTAAAAAATGTTCATCATTAATTGGTGTGATTTGATCTATTTTTAGGTTTTCAAATTTATTATGTGTTTCTAGTTTCCAATTGTGATCAGTGTTTTCTCTTTGTGTTTTCTCAGATGTGTGATTTCTAAAACCTCCCTTGTGATTTTCCTTTTGAAAGTTTTCCCTTAAGTGATTGACATTTCTATAAGAATAGTTATAATCATTTCTATAATAGTTGTGAAATTTTTCCCCTTTTGGTGTGTGTTCCCATCTATATGTGTCTCTTTCTTTGGGTCTATAATAATCTTCGTAGTGTGCGTAATCTCTAGTTTGTGTGTTAAACCTCCTATCGTAATTGTGATAATCTCTATACTCTCTTTGTTGGTAATGTCTCCTAGGGCGATTCCCATAGTTGTAATTTTCTCTGTCATAGTTTTGTCTCTCATTAGACCCATTTTCGTATCTATAGCCTCTATAGTTTGTATTTCTTTTATCATCATAGTTTCTTTGTTTATAATTTGAATTCTGTTTCCTATATGTTTGTTGTTTAATAACATTACTGGCTGTATCATGTGTGTCAGTATCTGTGGAGACATGGTTTTGTCCCGGTAATATCTCTTCTGATTGTATTTCCACTCCACTTTTTGGTTCTTGGTAGTCTGCCTCGTCTCTTCTATATTTTCTCCATTTTGTCTCTAGTATATCCTTATTTCATTTATTTAAATTCAGAATGATTTCTTTCTGTCTGCTTTTGAATTCATTGTCTTCTCTCACCTCATTTAGTTCGTTTTTAATTGCTGTGATATTTTCACTTAATTGTTCTAAAGATTCTTCCCTGGAACGTTTTAAAATATCTAGTAGGGTTTGTGTAGTTTCTTTCAAAGCTGTATCCCATTCTATTTGGAATTCATTTTTTAAATCAAATGTGCATTTCTTTTTTAGTCTGAGGCCTCTGGGTGCCCACTTGTTCGATATATATTTATTAAGAAAATTGAGTTCTATTTTTTGTTTAAGTTCACTTGTCATGTGTTTCTCTAATTTGGACATTTTTGTATTTATGTCTATAGGTTCTGTCTCACTATTGTAAGATTCATTTTCAGTTATTTCTTTTAGTATTTGTTCTCTCCATGTAAATATATCATTCTCCATTACTAGGCTGCTGCTAATTATGTTCAATTCAATGAGCTAGGGAAATGTGACCTTTAAATATAAGTTTATAAAGAGCAGCGCCAGGTATTATTCCCCAAAGCTCCCTCACAAGTAATTTTCCCTATAATTACCGTTAAATAATACACAATAACAAAAAATCAATAGTAGTTTGGGAGCGCTAAAAGCTAAATGAGAAAATTCTGGAAACTGATATATATTTTATCAAAAATATATTTATTAAAATAATATAAAACATGTATATAACATTTAGAATAGATTGTGGGACGTCTCCCTTTGTAGTTTAAGAACAAGTAAAATTTACTGCATCAAAAAAACACTTTTGTATATTTCTCTAAAAGATTCCACCTAGGTTTTTCTTTTTCACCTTGAATCAATTATCTTTTAATTTCCACCTTAATTCTGATGCTAAGTAGTCGTAAGAAATTTCTCAGATATTATATCGTTTCCTACTTTGTATCAGATGGAAACAATTTACATTTCATAGTCCAATAGATTGTTATTTCAGTTGTTATCTTTTTGTAGCAATGTCTTTTGGTGTATAGTGTATAAACAGAGTTGTCTGTACTTAGTAAAAATTTGATATTTTTTGATGGGGCTTACCGGTTCTTCTGACACGTCTGTGTCTGATGGTATCTCGGTCTCTCTTACCGGTTTTTTCTTTTGTGTCTCTCCTCCCTGTATACTGTAGGTATCTCCGATATCGAGAATAGAAACCTAGACCACGCTCCTGCGTGTATGGGTTTCCTTCTCTGCCGGTTTGTAGCGAGTTTGGCCTCTATATTCAGGATCTCGTTTTTTCCCCCCGGCTGCTTCTTGATACAGGTGTGCACGTCTCAGCGTGTAGAGGTAATCTTGGACTTGTAGTACAAACGGCCGTTTGTTTTTTGAACTTTCTTTTCCTCTACTTCCTTCGATAGGGGATAGGTAAAGTTGTTAGTCCAATTTTTTGAAGGCATTTAATAGCAGGTAACGTCTATGCGTTTCGCCAGCAGGCTTTGTCAAGACGGATAATGTTTGTTCTGAGCCCGGCAGTTTAAATAGCCCTCTTTTCTTTTTGATTGGTTGGTTGTTCCTTTAATTTGATAGGTGTGATTTTTAAGGTGGATTTAAATAAGGTGGAATCTTTCTGGATCCGTATCTCTTACATCTGATAGTTCTCATGCATCTTTGGATAGGTGTGATTTTTAAGGTGGATTTCTTTAGTATGGATAAGGTGGAATCTTTCCAGGTCTTTATCGTTTATTTCTGATAGTTCTTATGTTTCACTATAAATTTGAAAACCTAAAAATAGATCAAATCACACCAATTAATGAGGAACATTTTTTAGGGATACCCCCAAAAAAACCAGAAACACCACAAAATCAATTGGCACTAAAAGCACCACCTTTAAGAAAAAGAAGCAGAGAGGAACAAGAGGAGGGAGAACAACAACCACAAAAGAATGTAAAGAAAACAAAATAAACCCACCTATAGGGATTTTTAATCTAAGTAGCAAAATATTAACAAAAGAACAAGAAAAAGTACTACAACTTGGTCTAAGTTTTGCCCCTACGGCTAAAATGAATAAATTCAATACACATATTCACATAAGCCAATTTGTACGAAAGCTAACACTAAAAAGATTCTTTGTAAAAAACCCAATAGAAAGACAAATAACCTGTAATAGAACAATCACGAATACAGATACAACAACCCCAGAAATAAAACACACAAATTTAAAATTAAAATCAAAATTCTACCCAACTAATGAAAAAGGAAGAAACCTTGAGCTCTTTGAAAAATTAGTACAAAACGACATTGCTAAATTAAAACAAAATAAACATAAATTAAGAAATCTGTCCAGAAAAGAAAATATAATAATAAAGAACCTACAAAAAGACAAAGAACTGACAATTAAGGCTGCTGATAAGGGAGGAGGTATTGTCCTTTTAGATACAATAAGTTATATAAATGAGGCTAACAGACTCCTAGGAGACATAGACACTTACAAAGAAATTAAAATGGATCCAACAAAAAAATTCTTAAATAAACTAACCAACATACTGAAAGATGCTCAAAGTCAAAATATAATACATAAAAAGGAATTTGATTTTCTATGTCCAAAATACCCAAAAATACCTGTATTCTACTACCTGCCAAAACTGCACAAAAATCTCACCAATCCACCTGGTAGGCCTATAATATCTGGAATAGGGTCTATAACTGCAAACTTATCACAATACATTGACAACTTTCTGCAAAAATATGTAAAAATTCTACCCTCCTACCTTAAAGATACTACTGATATACTACAAAATCTCAATAACTTAGAATGGAAAGATAATTATTTGATTGGCACGTGCGATGTTTCTTCTCTATACACGAGCATACAACATCAACTAGACACAAAAGCAGCAGAAATGTATATGGTTAGGGATAATACATTAAATCAAAAACAAAGAGACTTCATACTTCAAGGTATTGATTTTATTTTGAATCAGAATTATTTTTCCTTTAACAAAAGATTCTATCTACAAACAAAAGGAACCGCCATGGGCACGAGATTTGCACCGAGCTATGCAAATTTATTTTTGGGAAAATGGGAAGAAGAATTCATTCCCAAACATGAGCTCGGTGCAAATCTCGTGCTCTATAAGAGGTACATTGATGACATCATCTTTGTATGGAAAGGGTCATCCATGGAGCTAGATAAATTCATCACAGACATGAATAATAATGACATAGGAATAAACTTCACACATAACATAAGTAAAGAAAAAATTACATTCCTAGACCTGGATATTGAAATTGTTGAAAAAGAAATAACAACAAAAACACACTTCAAAAAAGTAGACGCAAATAACCTAATACACTTTAAAAGCTGCCATTTAAATAAATGGAAAGAAAATATCCCTAAAGGACAATACCTGTGAATAAAACGAAATTGTACAAAAACTTCAGATTATTTAGAACAAACCGAGATACTCGAAAAGAAATTCATGGACAGAGGGTACAATATAGAAACAATAAAAAGGGCAAAAGAACAGGTAGATCAAAAAGACAGAAACACTCTACTTACATATAAAAATAAAAACTCGAACAATTTGGACAATAAAGAAGAGCAAGAAGATAAATTTAATGTTGCACTAATTACTGATTACAATTGTGACCATCATATTTTACAAAAAATAATCAAAAAACACTGGCACCTAGTCCAAACAGATCCCCTCATAGGTGAAAAAATGACAGAGAACCCGAAAATCATTTTTAAAAAAGCAAAAAACTTCAAGAAAATACTAGCTCCCAGTGAGTTTAAACAAATTAAAACAAATTCCACACCAGAAAAAGATCTATTAGGAAATAAACTAGCTGGCTTTTACCCATGTTTCGGCTGTAGATCCTGTAAATTTAGCAACAAATGTAAAAAAATTAAGTCAAATACAAATGGTCTAGTCCATCATATAAAAGAAACCATAAGATGTCAGGATAAGGGTGTGATTTACATTATACAATGCACATGCCAATTACAATACATAGGAGAGACCACCAGGACTCTAAGGGAACGTATACGTGAACATTTATCATGTATAGACAGAGGGAATCTAGACACACATTTATATACCCACTTTAGAGACATACATAAGAATAATTTAAAAGACTTCACCTTCTGGGGCATAAAAAAACTAAAACCAGAATGGAGAGGAGGTAATTTTGAAGAAAAACTCCTAAGAACAGAAGCAGAACTAATTTATAATATGCAAACCCTTTATCCAGCAGGATTAAATTCAGAACTAGATTTGTCCCCTTTCCTTCTGTCTTAAAAGTCAATAAAAATATATATAACACAATCTATCAGAAAAACCTGATTCTCATCTAGAATAGTGTACAATCAGATAATCAAACAGCCAAAATATACACAATAAACAAAGGGGAAATTTACAATTTAGAAATAAAAGTCCAGAGAAACACTATACCTTCAACATACATCAGAAAGCTATAAATCATATAATTGTAAAAGCAAAAAGGCAATTAGTTATGCCTAAGTAAAGGCTAAACCTTACATTAAGACTAAGAAATTATAAGTTCCAAAATCTCTATATTTTTCTGTCAGTTGAATTTTATTGCAAAAATTATTTTTAAAATTATTTTTATAATTCTTAATCAAATAAAAAGTTAAACGTGATAAGAATCCATCATAAAGAATGTCATTACAACCAAGTGTAAATATATTATATATATATATTATAACATAAAAACTATCACTATTAGACATCTAGTGAAACATAAGAACTATCGATATAAACGATAAAGACCTGGAAAGATTCCACCTTATCCATACTAAAGAAATCCACCTTAAAAATCACACCTATCCAAAGATGCATGAGAACTATCAGATGTAAGAGATTACGGATCCAGAAAGATTCCACCTTATTTAAATCCACCTTAAAAATCACACCTATCAAATTAAAGGAACAACCAACCAATCAAAAAGAAAAGAGGGATATTTAAACTGCCGGGCTCAGAACAAACATTATCCGTCTTGACAAAGCCTGCTGGCGAAACGCGTAGACGTTACCTGCTATTACCTGCCTTCAAAAAATTGGACTAACAACTTTACCTATCCCCTATCGAAGGAAGTAGAGGAAAAGAAAGTTCAAAAAACAAACGGCCGTTTGTACTACAAGTCCAAGATTACCTCTACACGCTGAGACGTGCACACCTGTATCAAGAAGCAGCCGGGGGGAAAAAACGAGATCCTGAATATAGAGGCCAAACTCGCTACAAACCGGCAGAGAAGGAAACCCATACACGCAGGAGCGTGGTCTAGGTTTCTATTCTCGATATCGGAGATACCTACAGTATACAGGGAGGAGAGACACAAAAGAAAAAACCGGTAAGAGAGACCGAGATACCATCAGACACAGACGTGTCAGAAGAACCGGTAAGCCCCATCAAAAAATATCAAATTTTTACTAAGTACAGACAACTCTGTTTATACACTATACACCAAAAGACATTGCTACAAAAAGATAACAACTGAAATAACAATCTATTGGACTATGAAATGTAAATTGTTTCCATCTGATACAAAGTAACAATACAAAAGTAGGAAACGATATAATATCTGAGAAATTTCTTACGACTACTTAGCATCAGAATTAAGGTGGAAATTAAAAGATAATTGATTCAAGGTGAAAAAGAAAAACCTAGGTGGAATCTTTTAGAGAAATATACAAAAGTGTTTTTTTGATGCAGTAAATTTTACTTGTTCTTAAACTACAAAGGGAGACGTCCCACAATCTATTCTAAATGTTATATACATGTTTTATATTATTTTAATAAATATATTTTTGATAAAATATATATCAGTTTCCAGAATTTTCTCATTTAGCTTTTAGCGCTCCCAAACTACTATTGATTTTTTATTAGAGTGTTTTATAACACTTACTTTTAACCATGCATTTTAATTGTGGTAAAACCTAGGGCATCTATGTTTATAACAAGTAAAGCTCAATGCTAACGCAACCTCGCATTCGCATTGCCTGGAAGCTTTGTGCTCACAAGAGCGCACTTCCATAGGCTCCAATGGGAGCTTTGTTCTGATGCCGTGAGACACAGCAAAGAACCTAGTGCAGCACAGGGAGTAAGTTGCGCAGCCTTGGGCAGCAAATTTAAAATATATATGTATATGAATATATATTAATGTATTTATATGTGTATATATACATATTAACACATAAATATATATGTATATAAGCATATACATATATATTTACAGTTTAAAGCACAGTCCACATAGACCGCTATGTAAAGGCACTTTTTATTGCCGTTTTTTTTTTCTCGCACACCCCACATCCCCTAACTCTAACCCCTTATAACTGGTTTGTGCAGTTATTTTGACTAAAATGAAAGATGCTCATATTTTTTTATTTATACAAGGAACTGTACACTTTATTTTGGGGGAAATTGGGGGACATTTTTTTAATTAACCACCTTTCGTCAATTGCAATTAGTGCAAAGTGCTACCGCGAGCTCACTGGAGTATTAACCAGCCACTTGTAATAGCTGGTTATTTAACACATGCCTGTAAACGGGCAAATTTGCCCCATTACGGGCGCACGTTAAAATAGCGCTTCACTTGTAATCTAGTCATTAAACTTTTACTTGGAATATCTATCAGTCTCCCTATCTCTCACCCTGCCACATCCCTGTCTCCTTCCCATCCAATTTCCCCTTCACTTTCTCTATAAAACTTTATCACTGCCCTCTCTCTCACCCTCTCACACTCCCTCACTTGACTGTCAACACCCTTCTTACTAATTTGTAACACCCCCTTCCCCATTCTGTGTAAAATACAGGTGGCCCTCGTTTTACAACAATTCAATTTACACCGTTTCAGAATAACAACCAAGCAAGCTGAAATTAATCAGTTTAACCAGACCTGAGCTATCGAGCAATAACAACCAAGCAAGCTGAAATTAATCAGTTTAACCAGACCTGAGCTATCGAGCAGATTTCAAAGGAACAAGATCTTCCTGTCTATAAATCAGTCCAGATTGGAATGCATAGAAAGAACTGTTTGCAGAAAAATGCAAGTGAAGTCTGTGTTGTGTGATTATTTTATTAGGTTTATAATGCTGTTTAGCAAATGTTTTTGTTCATTTAACTTAGTTTAATTATATATTCTGTGTTGTTTGATTATTTTATTAGGTTTATAAAGCTGTTTAGCATGTAAAGTCTTCATTTCAAAGCTTTAAAAATAATGTATTCGGTGTTACTTATGACAATTTTGAGAGGGGCCTGGAACCTATTTCCCTCACTTCCCCATTGACTTACATTATAAACTGGGTTTCAATTTACAACGGTTTCGATTTACAACCATTCCTTCTGGAACCTAACCCCGGCGTAAACTGAGGGCTACCTGTAATTAAAAGTGCATGTGTGTGATGTTTTATGTAGTATGACGAGTACCCTATGTATCTAGGCATATGCAGTGTGTACAAAAATAAATATACTAAAAACACTTTTTGTAATGTAACATTTTTTTAATTATAAAGTCATTTGGAATTAGTTGCTTAGAACTTGCTACTCTGAATGTCTGTGAGAAGTCTGTGGAAACTCCAGAAAGTCAAACTGCAGAAAGTAAATGTAAAGCATTCTATAACATCATAAACACATTTCTATTTGTGCATCTAATCAATAAAATATGGAATGTACAAGTCAGCCAGTTTTATAAAACGCAGGAAACAGGAGTTAAGGAGCAGCGGTCTTATCTTATCCGCCACCTCTGAGGCGGCGGACAGCAATCAGCCTGATCAGATACAATCGGGGTGATTGACACCCCCAGCTAGTGGCCGATTGGCTGATCATGTCCGCTCACACATTGTTAATTTGGCCCCATAGTATGGTCAGCTCAAGCAAGGGGGTGAAGTTCCAAAATGTTGTTTGCTATTTCCCTTTACTTTTCTTTTTTTAGTTTTGGAGTGCTCTCTTAATGGCATAAGAGGACCTTTTACTTCTACTATTGCTAATGTTCTAAGCAAATGCCTGTGGTTTGGAATTCAGGCTGTCAATGTGTTTATTTTTTATTTTAGTGTTATTTCTTTTACTTATCAAAATAGCTGCCCTCTGAATGGTACTCATTTGTTGGATGCTAGAAAATGGCATAGTAAGAAGTGCCATTATTTCTCTGACTTTGTATACAAAGATGACAAAATGCTTTACATGTAAAAAAAATTGGCAGATACAAGTTTGGAGTGCAATGGGTTCTCATATATTCGAATACACCGTAATATACAGTTACTTGCCTATATGCAATGGCACATAATGGTGTTGCTAGACTGTTATTTCTTTTATATATTTCGTATATATGTTATACTTTTTTAATCCCTTGGCTGCCAGTGGTCACTTCAACACCAGGCTACCCAATACACTGCCTGCCAAATAATTAAGCATATTATATATCCCATATATTGTAGCATTTCTTTCCTTTACTGAATTATTATTGTACTTAAATATAGACCATTTAATAATTTATGTAAATTGGTCATTTATAAATTATCTAGCATTAATGTGAATTGTTAATTCTATTTTCAGAGTATTTATTTTACCAGCAATTCAATATAGGGCTATATTATAAGTGGTGTGCTAGGCGTAGCATTAGTCACTATATCAATATTGCGACTGCGCTAACTGTAGCTTGGTATTATAAGGGAAAGTAAACGCGACTGCTTGAGTGCAAACTAATTCGGATTAGCGCGACTAAAGTTGCTGCTGTGTTAATAATGATTTTGACTTAAAGATCTATGCAGTGAAGATATAATGACATTCGTAAGCTACAAATGTGAAATGAATATATATTTATGTATCCTTATCTTTCTTTTTACCTAGCAGTGCAATTGCTAAAGGCATCTTTAAGTCTTTAAATATTATTCCTGATGGCCTTTTGAATGCACTTTTATAATACTATGATTCCGATTTTAATAATTTAATTCTTCCAATTACCTGAACCTAAAGATAGATACACAGCTTTAAAGTTTTTGTATTTTTACTATTAATAGTGGGGCACATGCTCTTGTGACCTTTGACATTTTTCGATTGTTATACCTAGATGATAGAAGTTCTCCTTTTAAGATAGTTTCACTGTACTTATTTGGTCTCCTGCACATGACATTTTTAATCTCTTTCAAATTATAAAGTACAGCAACTCAGTATGAGAACTCACTGAACTCAAAGTTAAAGTCAAACTAACTGTATAACTAACTAACTTTGCAAAGAATGATGAAGAACAGTTTCTGAAATATATTACTCTGGAGATTTCCCTTCTTTCACCTTCCTGTTGATTAGGATCCATGCTTGAAGACTACGTTTATGTAAAGTGAATCAATAAATAATTTAATGTACCCTCCAGCTCATGTCTCTGTCTTAGATTTATGACGGCTAAAGATTATAATTTTCAAGGAGATTAAACTGGAGGATCAGACACATATGAAGGCAAAATGTGTGATGCTTTATTTTTGTAGCATCCATTCTAAAAGGTAAGAGTAATGACAATACTCCGGAGATCATACAAAATTTATAGCCCATAATTTTAAAGATCAAATATGAAGTTCTTAGGGATAATTACTAAAAGTGTATAAAGGAATCCTGAAATATTTCCTCTTAAAGGGATGGTCTACAAAATAATTTTTATTGTTTAAAAAGATAGATAATCCCTTTATTACCCATTCCCCAATTTTGCACAGCCAACATGGTTATATTAATACACTTTTCACCTTTGTGATTACCTTGTATCTAAGCCTCTGTAGACTGCCCCCTTATTTCAGTTCTTTTTACAGAGATGTTATCTATGTTATCTATATGGCACACATGAACAAAATATCAAAATAAATTCAGATGAGAGGCAGCCTTCAAGGGCTAATAAATTAGTATATGAACGTCCTAGGTTTAGCTTTCAACTAAGAATACCCAGAGAACAAAGCAAATTTAATGATAAAAGTACATTGGAAAGTTGTTTAAAATCACATGCCCTATCTGAATCATGAAAATTTATTTTTGACTAGACTGTCCCTTTAAAGGCACATTAAAGTTTTTTTATTCTTTCTTTTAGCTGAAAAAACATTTTAATATGCATTTCAATTTTGTTTGCTTTTTTGAAAAACAGATGCTCCTGAGCAAAATATTTTCCCTTTGCTTTTAGAGCTCACTTCTATTTCCTGTTAGTCTCAAAAACAAAATAAATGTAACTTAACCCCCTTGTCATGGATTCAACTGCCTTTAAGATGTTTAAATAGAGTTCTGTTAGAAATATGTAACGTCTGATATACCTTTAAGAAACGTTAGGTTTAGAAGTGTGTCAATAATAAAATCTGAAACTATATTCTGTTTCTTATTAAAACTCATATATTTATATAACAATAAATAATAACATCTAAAAAAAGAAAAAAGTAAAAAAAGAAGATATCCTTGCAGTACAACTAATAGCAATGCTATACATCTGGTATTGGACAATATAGAATAGTATACAAATGAATAAACTAAATGCACTATAAATTAGCATAAATCTGACACAATTACCCTAAATTGGAACACTCATGGCAAAATGACGTCCCAACTGTTATAACAACAACATATAGTAAATTGTTATCAAGTTATATATACAGGTGCTAGAAAAATGTGCCAAGCTTTATTAATTATGAATTAACCTTTCACTTTGGAAACTTTGTGATAAGGCCATTTTTACAGGACTATATAGTGCATTTATTCATATACTAATCTTTATTATCCAATGGCATCTCTGGAATATTCCTGATAGCTATGCACTGGAGCAGAAGTACCATTAGTGAGCAGGGGTGGGGCCTGGAAGGGGCCCATAACACCCAGTATATATATATATATATATATATATATATATATATATATATGCAGAATGTGTACAATCAATCCTAAAGAGGGGAGTCTTTTGTTAATGCAGATTGCAGGTCCACATATCTATCTATACATCTGTCTATCCTCAAAATCATTATACAGAGCAGCATGTGTATTATTACAGTTGCTTACTATTGAGTTAGCTTGATGGGGGCCAAAATAAAATTGAACCAGGGCCCCCTGTTGAGAGTAGGTCCGCTACTAGCTATGAACTTGTATTATTTGTAATTGCTGCTTTGCAGTTCAGTCCAGTGTGTAAAGATCTCCTGTTATAGAATGCACAGAACTCATTAAGGCACCATTGTTCAACTTCAAGAACTTTTTATTAACTGAAGATAAAACACCCATTTCACTGTTATACCTCATGCTTGTCCCTAGTGTTAGAATATATGAACTGCAACAAATATAAACAGCAACAACTGGAACAAACCATTATGATATATTCATTACATCTCCCTTCTTAAAAATAAATAAAAAATAAAACAATATATATTAGATATAAAGGAATATACATTTAAAAAAAAACAAAAAAACACAAGCACAAAAACAAACAAACAAACAAACAAAACACACAGTTATGTAGTGTCATAATCTTCCCAATTCTTTGGCTTGATTCTCCGTCCATATCTTGAGAATCTACTGGGTGGCTCAACTTGTGCTGTTTCTGTTGTGCTAGGAAGAATCACATTGGAGCTGTGATCAGAGAGATGTGTGATTGGTGTTGTACTCAGTAATTGTCCCTCCTGTATGTCCACATGTGAAGCATCAGTTGAGCTTAGAGTTTCATTTATATCACTATGTAACATCCTTGGTGGTACATGAAGCACTGTATCTGGAATTTTTGTAACTCCTGTATTTGTACCTCTGTTATGACGCAGATGTACTCTGTTGCGCCGGTAATCTTTGCCATTCTCGGTGCGGACAATGTATGAGCGTGGTGCACTTGTTACTTTGGTTACCACTGCAGATTTCCACCTTCCTTCTAAATTTTGCATCCTTACCCTATCGCCAAGCTCACAAGGTTTTAGAAATTTAGACCCACGATCATAGTACTGTTTCTGCCTGTTTTTTAATGTTTCCACTCGCTGTTTAACCATTTCAGGATTCTGTACTTCGGAGGCAAGTTGTGTAGGTGTTGAAGGCAAAACTGATTTCAAACGTCTGCTCATTAGTAATTGTGAAGGTGATGCAATTCCATCTATTGGGTTGTTACGGTAGTTTAGAATACACAGGTATGGATCTTGATTAGTTTGGGCTGCTTTTTCCAAAATGTTCTTTGCAATTTGTACATATTTTTCAGCTAAGCCATTTGACTGTGGGTAATGTGGGCTGGACAATGTGTGTTTGAAACCCCATTCTTTTGCAAAGTTTGCGAATTCCATTGAGGAGTACTGAAGACCATTATCTGATATTAACTCATCACATATGCCATGTCTTGCCAAGACAGATTTAATGACATTTAGCACTGCACTAGACTTAGTGTCTCTTAGTTGAACTATTTCAAAGTAACGACTGTAGTAGTCTACCATTATAAGATAGTTGTTATGGTTCAATGTAAATAGGTCTGATGCAATTCTTTGCCAAGCTCTTTCTGGCTGTACTCTTGTTAACATTGGCTCATTTTGGTTTGCTCTTTGATTTTCTTGACATGTTGCACAATTATTGACCATGTCTTCAATCTGTGAATTCATTCCAGGCCAATATAAGAGATCCCTAGCACGTCTTTTACACAAGGCTATTCCAAAATGCCCTATATGCAGTTTTCTTATTATTTCTTTCCTGAGCTCCGGGGGAACCACAATTCTCTCCCCTTTAAAAACAATCCCATCAATTATTGACAGTTCTTTTCTTACATTCCAGTAAGGTTTTAAGTCAACATTCACTTTGGCTTTTGAGTTTGGCCATCCTTGCCTTATTATTGTAACCAAATTGGCCATAGTTGCATCCCTTTCTGTTGCTAGCTGTATTTCTTTAAGTTTCTCATCAGTAGCAGGTAATTGTGAAAGTACAGAGTGCACATGCTCTTCCAAGTCCCTTTCCTCTCTTTCATCTTGTCCAGGCTTAAATGTCCTTGAAAGCATATCAGCTTCTGGAATTCTATTGCCAGGTACATATACTACATGCATATCATATTTTTGTATTCTTAGGATCATTCTTTGCAGCCTTGGTGGAGCGGACACAAGTGGTTTTTCCATGATGCTCATAAGTGGTTTATGATCAGTCTCAACTGTGACTTTCATAGATATATTTATGAAACTTTTCACAACCAATTACAATGGCCAACATTTCTTTTTCTATTTGGGCATAGTTGCGTTGCGTAGGAGTCATTGATCTGGAAGCATATGCAACAGGCCTGCCTTCCTGCATTAGGACTGCTCTAAAACCGAACTGAGAGGCATCAACCTGTATTGTTACCTCCTTCTTGGGGTCAAAATATTGTAATTCAGTTTCCGATGAACGCACAATAAGACCTTTGACATCTTCAAAAACATTATTTATTGAGTCATTCCAGCTCCATAGTGCATCCTTTTGGAGTAGTTCTCTTAGTGGAGCTGTAGCTTCTGCTAGCCCAGGAACAAACTTTGACAGATAATTAAACATACCCAGAATGTTTTCTAATTCCTTCTTAGAGGTAGGAGGATCCAGATGTTGTATTGCTGCTATTTTCTCTGGGTCTGCTTTTAGCCCATCCTGTGACAGAATATGACCAAAATATTTAACTTGGGTAACACCGATTTGCATTTTACCTAGGTTTAACTTCATGTTTCTCTCTCGACACCGTTCCAATAGTGCACACAGATTTTGATCATGTTCTTTCCGTGTAGATCCATATACCAAAAGATCATCTATGATTACATCTACACTCTGAAGGCCTTCAATGGTTTCATGTGTTTTTTTCTGAAATATTTCTTGTGCTGAGGCAATACCAAAGGGAACTCTAGTAAAGCGCCATCTTCCAAATGGTGAATTAAAAGTGGTGAGCCTGCTGCTCTGTTCATCTAATTTGAGCTGCCTATATCCTGACTGAGCATCTAATACACTGAAGAATTTTGCATGTGCTAACTTGTGTGTGATGTCATCTAGAGTTGGTAAACTGTAGTGTTCTCGCATGATTTCTCTGTTTAAATCTCTTGGATCAATGCATATTCTTAAAGCACCTGAGTTTTTCTTTTCTACTGCAACCATTGAACTCACCCACTCAGTGGGCTCATCTACTTTTTTCAGCACTCCTAAATTTACCATGCGATCCAGTTCCTCTTTGAGTTTGCCTTTTATGGCAATTGGAATCCTTCTTGGTGAATGAATTACTGGATGTGCATCTGGTTTTAGTTTAATGCTGCATTCACCAGGCAAACAACCTAGCCCTTGAAACACATCTGAAAATAGTTCCTCAACTTGTTGCTTAGATAAACCTTTGTTATACTGATCAACAGTCATGATTATTTTTATAAGATTTAGCTGTTTGCAGGCACTTAACCCTAAAACAGGCTTTGCTGGGGTGTCTATAACATAAAATTCCAAATTAAGTTTTTTGTTTTGTAACATGCATTGATATGAGCACTTTCCCAGTACATGTAGCCAGTGTCCTCCATAACCAACAAGTTTTGACAGACCAGACTTTTCAAGCTCACATATGTTTGCCAGTTTTTCATAATATGTGCTAGCAGGAATGCAATTTACTTGTGCACCTGTATCAATCTTGAATTTAATTGGTATGTTTAGTGTGCTCACAAGTATCTCAACATATACTTCATCTTGTTCTACATTTGTTTTATCCACCATAGCTAGAAATATTGTACTTTGATCAATGTCACTATCAGTTTAATTTTCATCTTGCTCCACTTGATTCACTGAATTCCTATACTTTTTAGTGTTGTTTCTGCACACCCTGGCAAAATGGTTGTTTTTCTGACATTTGTAGCATATTTTTCCCTGTGCTGGACACTGTTTATTCTTAGTGTGTTTTGTACCACATTTAGTACAGCTTCTGTAAAGAGTTTGCTCTGCACAATCTTGCAGGTTATTTGCCTTTCTGCTATGAATCAGATTACTTTCACTTTTCCTTTGCACCATGTGTAAAGCTTCTGTGTCACTATGAATTAACTGCATGTGAGCTCTGGATGTTTCATATGCTCTAGCTATTTTTATTGCAGAGTTTATGGTTAGATCCTCTTCTAGCAGTAATTTTTCCTGTACTTCTCTAGAATTTGATCCCATCACAATTCTATCTTTTATCATATCATCACAGTCCTGAAAGGCACAGTCTTTAGCTATGAGATGTAGCTGTGTGACCCACTCATCTATAGATTCTGTTTTACCCTGATGTCTTTTATAAAACACTTTTCTCTGTACAGTTATGTTTTTCTTAGGATTACAGTATGCCTCAAATTTCTCAAATAACACATTGGGAACCTTTTTACCTTCAGCAGATATAGCTCCACTTGCACTCCATGATCTGCAAATATCTCTGCCTTTCTCTCCAATGCAAATGAGGAACTGTGCAGCCTTCTGCTCCTGTGTCCACTTGTCAGCATCAGGGCCAGCAAATAATAATTCCATGAGCTCTCTCCATCTTGTCCAGTGCTCACAAACATTGCCTTTATCAAAGTCCATAGGAGGCACTTGCTGTCTGCTTGCAGCCATGACAATCAAACTTAAATAAATCTGTTTACTTCTGACACCATGTAAAGATCTCCTGTTATAGAATGCACAGAACTCATTAAAGGGCCATTATGCACTCAAAAAAATATGGGCTAATTAAATAAAGCATTAAAAGAAAATAAAGTTTTAAATTAACATGTATTATCAATTTTGCTGCTTAAGGTCCTAAAAATTATGTTAAAGTTTAAAGTCCTCTGACTTCATGAGAATACGTTCGTAGTACCCAGTAGCTGCAGAACAAGGCTTTTTTCCACACTCCCTAACTTGTGTTTAGAAAGCCCTCCTGCTGGAGCGGTCTTTGTAATGTGCTTTGTGTGCAGTAATATGTTGAAAGGCAGAAACGATGTAGATATACACAGAAGCTGAAGAATTCCACTTCCCTTTCCCTCTCCGGTTACCACAGATCTCCTCCAGTCTCTGCACACTCTAATTAAATGCCGTTGTAACCGGGAGGGGGGAGGGAAGTGGATTTCCTGCAGCGTTAGAACGGACTGTGTGAAATCAGCAGATGCAGATATACACAGAAGCTACTAAACTCAGCAGCATATTTTCTCTTCTGTCCGTTCTAACGCTGCAGGAATTCCACTTCCCTCCCCCCTCTCGGTTACCACGGCATTTATAAGGGTGTGCAGAGACTAGAGGAGATCTGTGGTAACCGGAGGGGAAAAGGGAAGTGGAATTCTTCAGCTTCTGTGTATATCTACATAGTTTCTGCCTTTCAACATATTACTGCACACAAAGCACATTACAGAGACCTCTCCAGCAGGAGGGCTTTCTAAACACAAGTTAGGGAGTGTGGAAAAAAGCCTTGTTCTGCAGCTACTGGGTACTACAAACGTATTCTCATGAAGTCAGAGGACTTTAAACTTTAACATCATTTTTAGGACCTTAAGCAGTAAAATTGATAATACATGTTAATTTAAAACTTTATGTTCTTTTAATGCTTTATTTAATTAGCCAATATTTTTTTGAGTGCATAATGGCCCTTTAAGGCACCAATTTTCAACTTTAAGAACTTTTTATTAACTGAAGATAACACACCCATTTCACTGTTATAACTCATGCTTGTCCCTAGTGTTAGAATATATGAACTGCAACAAATATAAACAGCAACAACTGGAACAAACCATTATGATATATTCATTACACAGTGTCTGGTTGAGGCTTTGCTAGTCTGGACTGTACAATACAAGAGTCCTGCATTTTAATTCTTTATAATAGTTTTGTGCCGTAAAAAGATAAAGGACCTGTGTATGTGAATTACAAACAGAAACTAAAATGGAAATAACGCATGTCAGATGATGGTGCTGAGAATCAATGAACACTTGGGGGGCTAGTTATCAAGCCGTCTACTTTTCTGGCTTCGCCGGCCCAATACGTCCGCCTAAGCTCGCCTACCTTCGCCGCCGCGGACCTGAAAAAATACGCCTAAGTTATCAAATAAAGCTGTCAAAAAGCCGCGGGGCGATGAGCAGCGGACTGTGACAGTTATCACTCATCCGATCTCGCTGCCCTTCGGCTTTTTCCCAGCTTTATTGCTAGCCTGTCACTAAGCACTCACACTAAACTGCACTGTTCTACCCCCTATACCGGCGCCCCCGGAGGCCCCCGCAACTAAATAAAGTTACTAACCCCTAAACGCCGCTCCTAGACCCCGCCGCAACTCTTATAAATGTATTAACCCCTAAACCGCCGCTCCTAGACCCCGCCGCAACTCTTATAAATGTATTAACCCCTAAACCGCCGCTCCTAGACCCTGCCGCAACTCTTATAAATGTATTAACCCCTAAACCGCCGCTCCCGGACACCGCTGCCACCTACATTATACCTAGTAACCCCTATCCTGCCCCCCCTATACCGTTGCCCTCTATTATAAAATTATTAACCCCTATCCTGCTGATCCCGCACCTCTCCGCAACTAAATAAATAGTTTAACCCCTAAACCGCCGCTCCATGAACCCGCCGCAACCTATAATAAATTTATTAACCCCTATCCTGCCCCCCACTACGCCGCCGCCACTGTAATAAAATGATTAACCCCTAAACCTAAGTCTAACCCTAACCATAACGCCCCCCTAACTTAAATATTAATTAAATAAATCTAAATAAATTAACTCTTATTAACTAAATGAATCCTATTTAAAACTAAATACTTACCTTTAAAATAAACCCTAATATAGCTACAATATAAATAATAATTATATTGTAGCTATCTTAGGATTTTTTTTTATTTTACAGGTACCTTTCAATTTATTTTAACCATGTACAATAACTATTAAATAGTTATTAACTATTTAATAGCTTACCTAGCTAAAATAAAGAGAAATGTACCTGTGAAATAAATCCTAACCTAAGTTACAATTACACCTAACACTACACTATACTTTAATAAATTATTCCTATTTAAAAATAAATACTTACCTGTAAAATAAACCCTAAGATAGCTACAATGTAATTAATAATTATATTATAGCTATTTTAGGATTTATATTTATTTTACAGGTAACTTTGTATTTATTTTAGCTAGTTAGAATAGTTATTAAATAGTTATTAACTATTTAATAACTACCTAGCTAAAAGAAATACAAAATTACCTGTAAAATAAATCCTAACTTAAGTTACAATTAAACCTAATACTACACTATCATTAAATTAACTAAATAAACTACCTACAAAGAACTACAATGAAATACAATTACATAAACTAACTAAAGTACAAAAAATAAAAAAGCTAAGTTACAAAAAATAAAAAATTAAGTTACAAACATGTTAAAAATATTACAACAATTTTAAGCTACTTACACCTAATCTAAGCCCCCAAATAAAATAACAAACCCCCCCAAAATAAAAAAAATCCCTACCCTATTCTAAATTACATAAATTTCAAAGCTCTTTTACCTTACCAGCCCTTAAAAGGGCCATTTGTGGGGGCATGCCCCAAAAAGTTCAGCTCTTTTGCCTGTAAAATAAAAATACAACCCCCCCCAACATTAAAACCCACCACCCACATACCCCTAATCTAACCCAAACCCCCCTTACAAAAACCTAACACTAATCCCCTGAAGATCAACCTACCTTGAGTCGTCTTCACTCAGCCGAGCCACCGATGGAACTGAAGAGGACATCCGGAGCGGAAGAAGTTAATCCTCCAAGCGGCGCTGAAGAAATCTTCCATCCGATGAAGTCATCATCCAGGCGGCGCTGAAGAAGTCTTCGATCCGGCCGATGTCATCTTCAAAGAGGCGCTGAAGAGGTCTTCTATCCGGGCGAAGTCATCTTCCAAGCCGGGTCTTGAATCTTCCTTCCGCCGACGCGGAACCACCTTCTTCACCGACGGACTACGACGAATGACGGCTCCTTTAAGGGACGTCATCCAAGATGGCGTCCCCTCAATTCCGATTGGCTGATAGGATTCTATCAGCCAATCGGAATTAAGGTAGGAAAATCTGATTGGCTGATGGAATCAGCCAATCAGATTCAAGTTCAATCCGATTGGCTGATCCAATCAGCCAATCAGATTGAGCTCGCATTCTATTGGCTGATCGGAACAGCCAATAGAATGCGAGCTCAATCTGATTGGCTGATTCCATCAGCCAATCAGATTTTCCTACCTTAATTCCGATTGGCTGATAGAATCCTATCAGCCAATCGGAATTGAGGGGACGCCATCTTGGATGACGTCCCTTAAAGGAGCCGTCATTCGTCGTAGTCCGTCGGTGAAGAAGGTGGTTCCGCGTCGGCGGAAGGAAGATTCAAGACCCGGCTTGGAAGATGACTTCGCCCGGATAGAAGACCTCTTCAGCGCCTCTTTGAAGATGACATCGGCCGGATCGAAGACTTCTTCAGCGCCGCCTGGATGATGACTTCATCGGATGGAAGATTTCTTCAGCGCCGCTTGGAGGATTAACTTCTTCCGCTCCGGATGTCCTCTTCAGTTCCATCGGTGGCTCGGCTGAGTGAAGACGACTCAAGGTAGGATGATCTTCAGGGGATTAGTGTTAGGTTTTTGTAAGGGGGGTTTGGGTTAGATTAGGGGTATGTGGGTGGTGGGTTTTAATGTTGGGGGGGGGGTTGTATTTTTATTTTACAGGCAAAAGAGCTGAACTTTTTGGGGCATGCCCCCACAAATGGCCCTTTTAAGGGCTGGTAAGGTAAAAGAGCTTTGAAATTTATGTAATTTAGAATAGGGTAGGGATTTTTTTTATTTTGGGGGGGTTTGTTATTTTATTAGGCGGCTTAGATTAGGTGTAAGTAGCTTAAAATTGTTGTAATATTTTTAACATGTTTGTAACTTAATTTTTTATTTTTTGTAACTTAGCTTTTTTTATTTTTTGTACTTTAGTTAGTTTATGTAATTGTATTTCATTGTAGTTCTTTGTAGGTAGTTTATTTAGTTAATTTAATGATAGTGTAGTATTAGGTTTAATTGTAACTTAAGTTAGGATTTATTTTACAGGTAATTTTGTATTTCTTTTAGCTAGGTAGTTATTAAATAGTTAATAACTATTTAATAACTATTCTAACTAGCTAAAATAAATACAAAGTTACCTGTAAAATAAATATAAATCCTAAGATAGCTATAATATAATTATTAATTACATTGTAGCTATCTTAGGGTTTATTTTACAGGTAAGTATTTATTTTTAAATAGGAATAATTTATTAAAGTATAGTGTAGTGTTAGGTGTAATTGTAACTTAGGTTAGGATTTATTTCACAGGTACATTTCTCTTTATTTTAGCTAGGTAAGCTATTAAATAGTTAATAACTATTTAATAGTTATTGTACATGGTTAAAATAAATTGAAAGGTACCTGTAAAATAAAAATAAATCCTAAGATAGCTAGAATATAATTATTATTTATATTGTAGCTATATTAGGGTTTATTTTAAAGGTAAGTATTTAGTTTTAAATAGGATTCATTTAGTTAATAAGAGTTAATTTATTTAGATTTATTTAATTAATATTTAAGTTAGGGGGCGTTAGGGTTAGGGTTAGGTTTAGGGGTTAATCATTTTATTACAGTGGCGGCGGCGTAGTGGGGGGCAGGATAGGGGTTAATAAATTTATTATAGGTGGCGACGGTGTAGGGGGGGCAGATTAGGGGTTAATAAATGTATTATAGGTGGCGACGGTGTAGGGGGGGCAGGATAGGGGTTAATACATTTAATATAGGTTGCGGCGGGTTCAGGGAGCGGCGGGTTAGGGGTTAATACATTTATTATAGTTGCGGTGGGCTCCGGGAGCGGCGGTTTAGGGGTTAATATGTATAGAGTAGCTTGCGGTGGGCTCCGGGAGCGGCGGTTTAGGGGGTAATAACTTTATTTATTTGCGGCGGTGTAGGGGGGGTCAGATTAGTGGTGTTTAGACTCGGGGTACATGTTAGGGTGTTAGGTGTAGACAGCTCCCATAGAAATCAATGGGATGTCTGTCAGCAGCGAACTTGTACTTTCGCTATGGTCAGACTCCCATTGATTCCTATGGGATCCGCCACCTCCAGGCTGGCGCTTTGAAAACCAGGTACGCTGGGCCGTAAAAGTGCCGAGCGTACCTGCTAGTTTTTTGATAGCTAGCAAAAGTAGTGAGAATGTGCCGCATCTGGAGTGACGTAAGAATCAATCTGTGTCGGACTGAGTCCGGCGGATCGAAGCTTACGTCACAAAATTCTACTTTTGCCGGTCTCGAGCCTTTGATAACTAAGGCGTATCAGCCTCGCCACAAATACGCTGCGGAATACGCAGCGTATTTGAGGTTGACGGCTTGATAACTACCCCCATCTTATGCTCTATAAAATACGTTGCTTTTGCCCGCTCTTCTTTCAGTAAAATGATACTGGCAGTGAGAGGAAGTGTGCATGAACATAAGAAAGTCAGGATAGGTTAGACTATTAGAAATATTGTGACATGCCATTTTGTGGTGTTTTATAAAGGTAAACTTCCATTTTTAATATTTGAGTATTTAGACTCACTGGCAGTCAAAGGAGGATTTAAAAGGCCCCATTTATGCTTTGGGGCCTTAGTGATTCATTCTCTCCACAAGCAAGCCTGAAAAACTAGTTAAAGTGATATGAAAGTTAAAATTAAACCTGCATGATTCAGATAGAACATGTTATTTTAAGACACTTTTAAATTCACTTCAATTTTAAAATGTACTTTGTTCTCTTGGTATTCATTGTTGAAAAATAATATTTACATATCCTGTACTAGTGGGAGCTAGCTGACGATTGGTGCCTGCACACATTTGTTTCTTGGCATTGGCAAACTAGATGTGTTCAGCTAGCTGTCAGTAGTGAATATATGTTGCTCCAGCAAAGGATATCAAGGGAATGAAGTAGATTTGAAAAGAGAATGTGTTCTATCTGAATCCTGAAAGGAAAAAAAATAGGTTTCATGCCCCTTTAAGTAGCTGAAATTTTAAGACTGCAGCTACTTAGCCTCTTCACCATCTAAAGTGTTGTAGACTTAAAGGGACAGTCTACTACAGAATTGTTATTGTTTAAAAAGATAGATAATCCCTTTATTACCCATTCCCCCGTTTTGCAAAATCAACACAGTTATATTAAAATACTTTTTATCTCTGTGATTACCTTGTATCTAAGCCTTTGCAGACTGCCCCCTTATTTCAGTTATTTTGACAGACTTTGCATTTTAGCCAATCAGTTCCCTCTCACTTGTAAATCCACAGGCGTGGTCACAATGTTATCAGTATGGCACACATGAACTTACGCCCTGTAGCTGTGAAAAACTGCCAAATGCCCTGAAATAAGGGGTTGGCCTTCAAGGTTTTAGAAATTAGCATATGAGCCTACCTAGGTTTAGCTTTCAACAAAAAATGTATGTATATATTGGGTACTTGTAAAGCGAGGCTAATCACCCGTAAGGGTCTCAAGGCACTGCTCATTTTATCGACCTCAGAAGGATGAAAGGCTGAGTAGACCTCTTCGGGGATTGAACCTGCAACCCTTGAATTGCTACAGAGATCAGCCACAGTGCCTTAGCATGCTGATCTGTCTGTCCAAGAGAACAAAGGAACTTTGATAATAAAAGTGAATTGGAAAGTTGTTTAAAATTGCATTCCCTATCTGAATCATGAAAGTTTAATTTTGACTATACTGTCCCTTTAAATCATCCTGAATCAATAGGTATAATTGATAGCTCTTGCTCACATGTAGCCAATCGCAGGGGGCATAAATACATGCAGCGGATGCTACCCTCTCACGTTATATTAATAGACATCCCAACTCTCCTGGAAGGTCCGGGATTCTCCCGCATTTAAATAGCGGCTCCCTGACATCCGCAAATGACATATAATATCCCGGAAACAGGATCGAGAACTTGTATATAGGCAGACAGGGGGGCACAAATTTGCAGCATTACAAAAAGAAAATGTAGTTCCTGCGCTTAGCTTGAGTTTAATTTTAAAGTATTTATGCTGCAGTGTTTGCCTCACAATAGCACTCCCATCCTGTCCCCACCTCCCATGTGCTGCCCTCTCCTGTGCTTTTCTCCCCTTGAACACCACTCCCTCCAAGCACAATGAGCTCTCCCTGTCAATCAGCAGTGCATTCTGGGGCGTAAATATTATCTTGCAGGCGGCCGGTGTTCTGGTAAAAGGCCGAACTTTTGAAAAGAACGAACCATGTCACTTCCTGTGACGTTACATCAGCTGTTTTAAACTTTTGGCCCTTATGCGCATGCGTGCCAGCGTCATCACATACCTGGCCGCATACGTCACTGGTTAGGATGCTGTGCTCTGATCAGCAGAGAACATCAGTGCTAGCACAGAGAAACCCTACCATCCTGATATAAAATCATTATAGCCAAGTGGTAAGTTTATTTTACTCTTCTTCAAAACTCGCAATGCTGCAGACTGAGTAGTCAGACAGCTTTGCTATGTAGTTGTCTCTGACACTGCCTGCACGAGTTGGTCCCTCTAAGTGTTTGTGTGTAGTTAGAGTAGAGCTGTCCTCTCAATTTGTATGTATTGGCAGTATTTTTTTTCATCCCTATTTTTTTTTTTGTGTGTGTGGGGGGGGTTCCGAGGGGAGGGGGGGGGTACCTCCCGGAAATGAGCTTTTGCAGGTTGGGATGTCTGTATTAATTTTAGTTTGTTTCACTTTGTAACTGTGACTTTGTGTATTGTTATGATACATGTCCTGCTGCCATCTTCCTGTGTTCAGTGGGACCTTTGTGAGACTGCAAATTCTAATGGTGCATAGCTAGTTACTGTGAGATGAAAGCCAATTTAATTTTATTTATGTTTGCACAGTCACGTTTTATTTTGCCTTAGCACTACAACCATATTTATTTTGGGATGAGTGATGTCTATACTCATCCAGACAGCATACTTCCCTCCATCTTCCCTCCATCTTATTGATCCAATACAGACCTTTAATAGAATGAGCCAAACCTGGGGATATTGGTGCCTAAAGAGACATGAAAGTCAAAATTAAACTATCATGATTATGATAGAGCATGCAATTGTATCTTTATTGAAAAGCATATGTACATATCCTCTTACTGGCTGCTAGCTGGTGACTTGTGGTTACACAAATGTGTCTCTTAATTCAAGAAATATATCTGAATACACACATTATCAAATGTACTATCTTGGTATCCTTTCTTGAACAGCATATGTACATATCCTAATACTAGCTGCTAGCTGGTGACTGGTGGTTAAACACATGTGTCTCTTAATTCAAGAAATATATCTGAATACACCATGCAACCAAATAAATGATATATGTTCCCAATTCAGACAAGGAAATATTTACTATTCGGATTCTCAGTTCAATATTCTCCACAAGTTCATGAGTATTCCATTAATAGGAAAAATAGAAAAATTAATATAGTGTAATAAAGTACACAGGAATGATATCCTACTCTAATTGGATTTAACTAACAGTCTTCAAATCTGCAAACCCAGCTCTTGATAACAAGAGAGTATTTTAAAAAAGACTCAGTAAGATACAAACTGCTCCGTGCAAACTCTCAGTGGAAGACCATGCAAACTCACAGATCAGGGACACCAAGTGCTGAAGTGTGTAGTATATATAAATCACCTATCACCTATTGCATCACTGACTACAGAGTTCCAAACTGCCTCTGGAAGCAACATCAGCAGAAGAATTACTATGCCCTAGGTGCTTCATGAAATGAGTTTCAATTGCCAAGAAGCCATACACAAGCATCATATCAGTATTAGCATAAAGCTGGCACAATGGCCCTAAAATCAGATTCTCCTAACTGGAAGGTTCAAGGCAAAATCGTACAGTGATCTCCCATATAAGCTATTATTTGAGAGAGCAATATCCTCTGCAGCTTAAAAATAATGAAGGAGGTGAATAATGAGTCAGTTCCTAAAGCCCTTGGTTGGCCACCTTAACCCAGTTCCCAAGTTTTTCCATTATAGATTTGATTCAGAATCTGATGTTAGATCCAGTACAAGGATATGACATTTAAATAATATTAACTCAGTTAAAGAAGATAGATAATTCATTTAATCCCTTTATTACCCATTCCCCAGTTTTGCATATAATTTTTACATCTTTGATTACCTTGAATCTAAGCCTCTATAGATTGCCCCTTATTTCAGTTCTTTTGACAGACATGCATTTTAGCCAATCAGTGCTGACTCATAAATAACTCTGTGGGAGTGAGCACAATGTTATCTATATAGCACACATGAACTAGCACTGTCAAGTGAAAAACTGTCAAAATGCACTGAGATAAGAGGTGGCCTTTAAGGGCTTAGAAATTAGCATATGAGCCTACCTAGGTTTAGTTTTCAACAAAGAATGCCAAGAGAACCAAGCAAATTTGATGATAAAAGTAAATTGGAAAGTTGATTAAAATTGCATTCCCTAGCTATCTGAATCATGAAAGTTTGATTTTGACTAGACTGTCCCTTTAAATCATCCTGCATCAATAGGGATAATTGATAGCCCCTGCTCACATGTAGCCAATCGCAGGGGGCATAAATACATGCAGCGGATGCTACCCTTTCACAGTGATGTTGGGCAGATGAGGTTCCTGATAGTGAACTTAGTCTGCCTGGCAAATTATACATGGAGGCTATAGTTTAAGTATAACTTCATATGGAGGCTGGATTGATATATCAATGGTTTGAATGGAATGATGTAATTAAGAGTAGTGATGTCGCAAACTTAAAATTTTCCGTTCGCAAACGGCGAACGCGAACGTCCGCAAAAGTTCGCGAACGGGCGAACCGGGCGAACCGCCATTGACTTCAATAGGCAGGCGAATTTTAAAAAACACAGGGACTCTTTCTGGCCACAATAGTGATGGAAAAGTTGTTTGAAGGGTACTAACGCCTGGACTGTGGCATGCCAGAGGGGGATCCATGGCAAAACTCCCACGTAAAATTACATAGTTGATGCAGAGTCTGGTTTTAAGCCATAAAGGGCATACATCACCTAACATTCTTAAATTGTTTGGAATAACGTGCTTTAAAACATCAGGTATGATTTTGTATCGATCAGGTAGTGTAAGGGTTACGCCCGCTTCACAGTGACAGACCAAACTCCCCGTTTAACGCACCGCAAACAACCGCAAACAGTCCATTTGCACAACCACAAACTCCCCATTTGCACAAGGTTGGATACCAAGCTAGCCATGTCCCGTTCCTTGTCCTCACTGATGTCATTGAAGGTCTCTTCCTCCACCCAGCCATGTACAACACCAAGGGTCCCCGAAAGGTGACAACAAGCCCCCTGGGACGCCTGCTGTGTTTGGTCTTCCACCTCCTCAAAGCCACCTTCCTCCTCTGACTCCTCTTCTTCAGACTCCTCTCTCTGCGTTGCCTCTCTCTGCGTTATTATAAGGTGTGTTAAGTAGTACTATTCCTATCAGTTTAATCCCTGTTCCGTCCCCTATCAGGGGACGTGTATATGGCATGGATTTTAGAAACCAGGAGATGGAAAAAGATGCTTGGTCGGTCCTCCTACTTCAAATTTGGGGCACTGCGCGTGCAATCTAATGTGCCACCAGATAGGAGTGGTGTGTTAAGTAGTACTATTCCTATCAGTTTAATCCCTGTTATGTGCCTTTTTTTATTGGTTTGGTTTTTGAAGCCACAGTGCTGCACCAGAGGCCAGAAAAATTATGCATGTACACATGCCTGAAAAATTAGGTATTGTTGCAGCCACTGCTGTAGCAGCGGCCAGAAAAATTGATTTTTGTTTCCCAGGCAGAAAGTGCCCTAAAACATTGCAGCTTGAACCCTAGTTGGTGGCGGATAAGTCACACAAGTCATCCGGCATTCGAAGATAAAATACAGCACCGTGTGGACCATTTTTGCCCAAGGCAGCTCATCTCATCAGGCCTTTTTTACTCTAATGTATCGCCCAATGTCAGTCCCTTCGGGATCCATCCCTCATTCATCTTAATAAAGGTGAGGTAATCTAGACTTTTTTGACCTAGGCGACTTCTCTTCTCAGTGACAATACCTACTGCTGCACTGAAGGTCCTTTCTGACAGGACACTTGAAGCAGGGCAGGCCAGAAGTTCTATCACAAATTGGGATAGCTCAGGCCACAGGTCAAGCCTGCACACCCAGTAGTCAAGGGGTTCATCGCTCCTCAGAGTGTCGAGATCTGCAGTTAAGGCAAGGTAGTCTGCTACCTGTCGGTCAATTCATTCTCTGAGGGTGGACAAAGGTGCAAAGGAGTTAAAAAGCTCTGCATGTCCTCCATCAACAACACGTCTGTAAAGCGTCCTGTCCTTGCCGGCATGGTCGTGGGAGTTGTAGGATTACTTTCACCTCTTCCCCTGTTAGATTCCCGTTGTGCTTTGACATCACCCTTATACGCTGTGTAAAGTATACTTTTTAATTTATTTTGGAACTGCTGCATCCTTTCCGACTTGCGGTAATTCGGTAACATTTCAGGCACTTTATGCTTATACCGGGGGTCTAGTAGCGTGGACACCCAGTACAGGTCGTTCTCCTTCAGCTTTTTTATACGAGGGTCACTCAACAGGCACGACAGCATGAAAGACCCCATTTGCACAAGGTTGGATGCCCTTCCCGTTCCTCGTCCTCAGTGATCTCACTGAAGGTATCTTCTTCCCCCCAGCCACGTACAACACCACGGGTACCAGATAGGTGACAACGAGCACCCTGGGATGCCTGTTGTGGTTGGTCTTCCACCTCCTCCTCAAAGCCACATTCCTCCTCTGACTCCTCTTCCTCACAATCCTCTTCCAGCGTTGCCGCTGGTCCAGCAAGCGATGCTGATAAGGCTGTTTCTTGTGGTGATGGTGACCACAACAAAAAAGCAGACTGATGTTTTACAGTCCAAAAAGTTTTTATTTTTTTAAATGTACACTTACACTACTATTAAAAAAGATATGAGTGGTGGCACTGGGCAAGTGGGCACAGTATACACTGTGAGCCTGACACAAAAAAGCAGACTGATGTTTCACAGTCCAAAAAGTTTTTATTTTTTTAAATGTACACTTACACTACTAATATACAATATATGAGTGGTGGCACTGGGCAAGTGGGCCCAGTAGAAGCTGTGAGCCTGACACAAAAAAGCAGACTGATGTTTTACAGTCCAAAAAGTTTTTTTTGTTTTTAAATGTACACTTACACTACTATTAAACAAGATATGAGTGGTGGCACTGGGCAAGTGGGCACAGTATACGCTGTGAGCCTGACACAAAAAAGCAGACTGATGTTTCACAGTCCAAAAAGTTTTTATTTTTTTAAATGTACACTTACACTACTATTAAGCAAGATATGAGTGGTGGCACTGGGCAAGTGGACCCAGTATAAGCTGTGAGCCTGACACAAAAAAGCAGACTGATGTTTCACAGTCCAAAAAGTTTTTTTTGTTTTTAAATGTACACTTACACTACTATTAAACAAGATATGAGTGGTGGCACTGGGCAAGTGGGCACAGTATACGCTGTGAGCCTGACACAAAAAAGCAGACTGATGTTTCACAGTCCAAAAAGTTTTTATTTTTTTAAATGTACACTTACACTACTATTAAGCAAGATATGAGTGGTGGCACTGGGCAAGTGGACCCAGTATAAGCTGTGAGCCTGACACAAAAAAGCAGACTGATGTTTCACAGTCCAAAAAGTTTTTTTTGTTTTTAAATGTACACTTACACTACTATTAAACAAGATATGAGTGGTGGCACTGGGCAAGTGGGCACAGTATACGCTGTGAGCCTGACACAAAAAAGCAGACTAATGTTTCACAGTCCAAAAAGTTTTTATTTGTTTAAATGTACACTTACACTACTATTAAACAAGATATGAGTGGTGGCACTAGGCAAGTGGACCCAGTATAAGCTGTGAGCCTGACACAAAAAAGCAGACTGATGTTTCACAGTCCAAAAAGTTTTTTTTGTTTTTAAATGTACACTTACACTACTATTAAAAAAGATATGAGTGGTGGCACTGGGCAAGTGGGCACAGTATACGCTGTGAGTCTGACACAAAAAAGCAGACTGATGTTTCACAGTCCAAAAAGTTTTTATTTTTTTAAATGTACACTTACACTACTATTAAACAAGATATGAGTGGTGGCACTGGGCCAGTGGGCACAGTATACGCTGTGAGCCTGACACAAAAAAGCAGACTGATGTTTCACAGTCCAAAAAGTTTTTTTGTTTTTAAATTTACACTACTGTTGCACCAGATATGAGTGGTGGCACTGGGCAAGTGGGCACAGTATACGCTGTAAGCCTGGCACACACGCTGGCAGGCAGGCAACTGCAATTAGATTACACTAGCAGACTGATGTTTCACAGTCAAAAAAGTTTTTTTTTTTTAAATTACACTACTGTTACAGCAGATATGAGTGGTGGCACTGGGCAAGTGGGCCTGGCACACACGCTGGCAGGCAGGCATCTGCAATTAGATTACACAAGCAGACTGATGTTTCACAGTCAAAAAAGTTTTTTTTTTTTAAATTTACACTACTGTTACACCATATATGAGTGGGGCCACTGGGCAAGTGCGCACAGTATACGCTGTGAGCCTGGCACACACGCTGGCAGGCAGGCAACTGCAGTTAGATTACACTAGCAGACTGATGTTTCACAGTCAAAAAAGTTTTTTTTTTAAATTTACACTACTGTTACACCAGATATGAGTGGTGGCACTGGGCAAGTGGGCCTGGCACACACGCTGGCAGGCAGGCAACTGCAATTAGATTACACTAGCAGACTGATGTTTCACAGTCAAAAAAGTTGTTTTTTTTAAATTTACACTACTGTTACACCAGATATGAGTGGTGGCACTGGGCAAGTGGCTTGGCAGGCAGGCAACTGCAATTAGATTACACAGGAAAAAAATAAAATAAAAAAAGAAATGATGTTCTAGCCCTAAAAAGGGCTTTTTGGGGTGCTGTCCTTACAGCAGAGATCAGATGAGTCCTTCAGGACTGTAGTGGACACTTAATACCCCAGCCTAGCTATCAATTTCCCTTTTAAATCACCAGCAGCTACACTGTCCCTCCTCTCACTAACAATGCAGCTTCCGAATGAATCTAAAATGGCTGCTGTCCAGGAGCTTGGAGGGTCTGGGAGGGAGGGTCTGCTGCTGATTGGCTGGAATGTGTCTGCAGACTGTGAGATACAGGGTCAAAGTTTACTCAATGATGACGAATAGGGGGCGGATCGACACATCGCATATGTTCGAACGCGAACATGCTATGTTCACCAGGAACTATTCGCCGGCAAACTATTCGCGACATCACTAATTAAAAGTCGGTCTTAATAGCACTCTTCCAATGAATTAAAGGGACGGTCTACACCAGATTTTTTGTTTAAAAAGATAGATAATCCCTTTACTACCCATTCCCTAGTTTTGCATAACAAACACACGGATAGATTACGAGTTTTGCGTTATGAGTTTAACGCTGCTTTTTAACTACCGCCGCTATTAAGAGAATTGTAGGTAAAGCTGTACAGCACACTTTTTTGGCCGCCACGAAACGTAACTACCGCACATTTCAAAAAGTCCTTTTTCAATGGGACTTCCATAGCGCCGGTATTACGAGTTTGCCTGTCCGGCCAAAAAGTGAACGCTACAGCCCATAACTACAAGATCCGTATCGTCATCTGAAAGTCAGTAGTTATGAGTTTTATGTTACAAAGCTGTACCATAAAACTCAAAGATGGCGTCCCTTGAATTCCGATTGACTGATAGAATTCAGCCAATCGGAATTAAAGGGTAAAAAATCCTAAAAAAAAAAAAATCCTATTGGCTGATGCAATCAGCCAATAGGATTGAGCTTCAATCTTATTGGCTGATCCAATCAGCCAATAGGATTGGCTGTTGGATGCAATCAGCATATAGAATTGTTTACCCTTTAATTCCGATTGGCTGATAGAATTCTATCAGCCAATCGGAATTCAAGGAATGCCATCTTGGATGACGTCCCTTAAAGGGAACCTTCAGTGTACGTCTTGGACCGTATGAAGAGGATGCTCCGCGCCGGATGTCTTAAAGATGGAGCCGCTCCGCATCAGACGGATGAAGATAGAAGATGCCATCTGGATGAAGACTTTTGCCCACCTGGAGGACGACTTCTTGCCGCTTGGATGAAGACTTCTCCCGGCTTCGTTGAGGACTTCTTGCCGCTTGGATGAAGACTTCTCCTGGCTGGATGAAGGTTATTGGCATTTTAGTTTAGGCTAGGGGTTTTATTATTTTGGGGGGACTTTTTTATTTTGATAGGGATATTAGATTAGGAGTAATTCGTTTTTATTTTTGATAATTTCTTTTTTTATTTTGTGTAATTTAGTGTTTATTATTTTTTGTAATTTAAATAAATGTATTTCTTTAATTTAATTTAATTTATTTTATTTTATTGTAATGTTAGGTGTTATTGTAACTCAGGTTAGGTTTTATTTTACAGGTAAATTTGTATTTATTTTAACTAGGTAGCTAGTAAATAGTAAATAACTATTTACTAACTAGTCTACCTAGTAAAAATAAATACAAACTGAGCTGTGAAATAAAAATAAAACCTAAGGCCTAGATTTGGAGTTTGGCGGTAGCCGTGAAAACCAGCGTTAGAGGCTCCTAACGCTGGTTTTAGGCTAACTCCGGTATTTGGAGTCACTCAAAAAAGGGTCTAATGCTCACTTTTCAGCCGCGACTTTTCCATACCGCAGATCACCTTACGTAAATTGCGTATCCTGGCCTAGATTTGGAGTTTGGCGGTAGCCGTGAAAACCAGCGTTAGAGGCGCCTAACGCTGGTTTTAGGCTAACTCTGGTATTTGGAGTCACTCAAAAAATGGTCTAACGCTCACTTTTCAGCCGCGACTTTTCCATACCGCAGATCCCCTTACGTAAATTGCGTATCCTATCTTTTCAATGGGATTTTTCTAACTCCGGTATTTAGAGTCGTGTCTGAAGTGAGCGTTAGAAATCTAACGACAAAACTCCAGCCGCAGGAAAAAGTCAGTAGTTAAGAGCTTTCTGGGCTAATGCCGGTTCATAAAGCTCTTAACTACTGTACTCTAAAGTACACTAACACCCATAAACTACCTATGTACCCCTAAACCGAGGTCCCCCCACATCGCCGCCACTCGATTAAATTTTTTTAACCCCTAATCGGCCGACCGCCACCTACGTTATACTTATGTACCCCTAATCTGCTGCCCTTAACACTGCCGACCCCTGTATTATATTTATTAACCCCTAATCTGCCCCCCACAACGTCGCCTCCACCTGCCTACACTTATTAACCCCTAATCTGCCGAGCGGACCGCACCGCTACTATAATAAAGTTATTAACCCCTAATCCGCCTCACTAACCCTATAATAAATAGTATTAACCCCTAATCTGCCCTCCCTAACATCGCCGACACCTAACTTCAATTATTAACCCCTAATCTGCCGACCGGAGCTCACCGCTATTCTAATAAATGTATTAACCCCTAAAGCTAAGTCTAACCCTAACACTAACACCCCCATAAGTTAAATATAATTGTAATCTAACGAAATTAATTAACTCTTATTAAATAAATTATTCCTATTTAAAGCTAAATACTTACCTGTAAAATAAATCCTAATATAGCTACAATATAAATTATAATTACATTGTAGCTATTTTAGGATTAATATTTATTTTACAGGCAACTTTGTAATTATTTTAACCATGTACAATAGCTATTAAATAGTTAAGAACTATTTAATAGCTACCTAGTTAAAATAATTACAAAATTACCTGTAAAATAAATCCTAACCTAAGTTACAATTAAACCTAACATTATACTATCATTAAATTAATTAAATAAAATACCTATAATTACCTACAATTAAACCTAACACTACACTATCAATACATTAATTAAATACAATATCTACAAATAACTACAATGAAATAAACTAACTAAAGTACAAAAAATAAAAAAGAACTAAGTTACAAAAAATAAAAAAATATTTACAAACATAAGAAAAATATTACAACAATTTTAAACTAATTACACCTACTCTAAGCCCCCTAATAAAATAACAAAGACCCCCAAAATAAAAAATTCCCTACCCTATTCTAAATTAATAAAGTTCAAAGCTCTTTTACCTTACCAGCCCTGAACAGGGCCCTTTGCGGGGCATGCCCCAAGAAGTTCAGCTCTTTTGCCTGTAAAAAAAAAACATACAATACCCCCCCCCAACATTACAACCCACCACCCACATACCCCTAATCTAACCCAAACCACCCTTAAATAAACCTAACACTAAGCCCCTGAAGATAATCCTACCTTGTCTTCACCTCACCAGGTATCACCGATCCGTCCTGGCTCCAAAATCTTCATCCAACCCAAGCGGGGGCTGGCGATCCATCATCCGGTGGCTGAAGAGGTCCAGAAGAGGCTCCAAAGTCTTCATCCTATCCGGGAAGAAGAGGCGATCCGGACCGGCTCCATCCTGAAGACCTCCACCGCGGACCCATCTTCTTCCGGCGATGTCCAACTGAAGAATGACGGTTCCTTTAAGGGACGTCATCCAAGATGTCGTCCCTCGAATTCTGATTGGCTGATAGGATTCTATCAGCCAATCGGAATTAAGGTAGGAATATTCTGATTGGCTGATGGAATCAGCCAATCAGAATCAAGTTCAATCCGATTGGCTGATTCAATCAGCCAATCAGATTGAGCTCGCATTCTATTGGCTGTTCCGATCAGCCAATAGAATGCAAGCTCAATCTGATTGGCTGATTGGATCAGCCAATCGGATTGAACTTGATTCTTTTTTTACAGGCAAAAGAGCTGAACTTCTTGGGGCATGCCCCGCAAAGGGCCCTGTTCAGGGCTGGTAAGGTAAAAGAGCTTTGAACTTTATTAATTTAAAATAGGGTATGGCATTTTTTATTTTGGGGGTCTTTGTTATTTTATTAGGGGGCTTAGAGTAGGTGTAATTAGTTTAAAATTGTTGTAATATTTTTCTTATGTTTGTAGATATTTTTTTATTTTTTTGTAACTTAGTTCTTTTTTATTTTTTGTACTTTAGTTAGTTTATTTCATTGTAGTTATTTGTAGATATTGTATTTAATTAATTTATTGATAGTGTAGTGTTAGGTTTAATTGTAGGTAATTGTAGGTATTTTATTTAATTAATTTAATGATAGTATAGTGTTAGGTTTAATTGTAACTTAGGTTAGGATTTATTTTACAGGTAATGTTGTAATTATTTTAACTAGGTAACTATTAAATAGTTCTTAACTATTTAATAGCTATTGTACCTGGTTAAAATAAATACAAAGTTACCTGTAAAATAAATATTAATCCTAAAATAGCTACAATGTAATTATAATTTATATTGTAGCTATATTAGGATTTATTTTACAGGTAAGTATTTAGCTTTAAATAGGAATAATTTATTTAATAAGAGTTAATTAATTTCGTTAGATTAAAATTATATTTAACTTAGGGGGGTGTTAGTGTTAGGGTTAGACTTAGCTTTAGGGGTTAATACATTTATTAGAATAGCGGTGAGCTCCGGTCGGCAGATTAGGGGTTAATAATTTAAGTTAGGTGTCGGCGATGTTAGGGAGGGCAGATTAGGGGTTAATACTATTTATTATAGGGTTAGTGAGGCGGATTAGGGGTTAATAACTTTATTATAGTAGCGCTCAGGTCCGGTCGGCAGATTAGGGGTTAATAAGTGTAGGCAGGTGGAGGCGACGTTGTGGGGAGCAGATTAGGGGTTAATAAATATAATATAGGGGTCGGCGGTGTTAGGGGCAGCAGATTAGGGGTACATAGGTATAATGTAAGTAGCGGCGGTTTACGGAGCGGCAGATTAGGGGTTAAAAAAATATGCAGGGGTCAGCGATAGCGGGGGCGGCAGAATAGGGGTTAATAAGTGTAAAGTTAGGGGTGTTTAGTCTCGGGGTACATGTTAGAGTGTTAGGTGCAGACGTAGGAAGTGTTTCCGCATAGCAAACAATGAGGCTGCGTTAGGAGCTAAACGCGGCTTTTTTGCAGGTGTTAGGTTTTTTTTCAGCTCAAACAGCCCCATTGTTTCCTATGGGGGAATCGTGCACGAGCACGTTTTTGAGGCTGGCCGCGTCCGTAAGCACCTCTGGTATCGAGAGTTGAAGTTGCGTTAAAAATGCTCTACGCTCCTTTTTTGGAGCCTAACGCAGCCTTTATGTGGACTCTCAATACCAGAGTTATTTTTATGGTGCGGCCAGAAAAAAGCCGGCGTTAGCTACGCGGGTCCTTACAGACAAAACTCTAAATCTAGCCGCCTATCTTTTCAATGGGATTTTTCTAACTCCGGTATTTAGAGTCATGTCTGAAGTGAGCGTTAGAAATCTAACGACAAAACTCCAGCCGCAGGAAAAAGTCAGTAGTTAAGAGCTTTCTGGGCTAACGCCGGTTCATAAAGCTCTTAACTACTGTACTCTAAAGTACACTAACACCCATAAACTACCTATGTACCCCTAAACCGAGGTCCCCCCACATCGCCGCCACTCAATTAAATTTTTTTAACCCCTAATCTGCCGACCGCCACCTACGTTATACTTATGTACCAATAATATGCTGCCCCTAAAACCGCAGACCCCTGTATTATATTCATTAACCCCTAATCTGCCCCCCACAACGTCGCCTCCACCTGCCTACACTTATTAACCCCTAATCTGCCGAGCGGACCGCACCGCTACTATAATAAAGTTATTAACCCCTAATCCGCCTCACTAACCCTATAATAAATAGTATTAACCCCTAATCTGCCCTCCCTAACATCGCCGACACCTAACTTCAATTATTAACCCCTAATCTGCCGACCGGAGCTCACCGCTATTCTAATAAATGTATTAACCCCTAAAGCTAAGTCTAACCCTAACACTAACACCCCCCTAAATTAAATATAATTTTAATCTAACGAAATTAATTAACTCTTATTAAATAATTATTCCTATTTAAAGATAAATACTTACCTGTAAAATAAATCCTAATATAGCTACAATATAAATTATAATTACATTGTAGCTATTTTAGGATTAATATTTATTTTACAGGCAACTTTGTAATTATTTTAACCATGTACAATAGCTATTAAATAGTTAAGAACTATTTAATAGCTACCTAGTTAAAATAATTGCAAAATTTTCTGTAAAATAAACCCTAACCTAAGTTACAATTAAACCTAACACTATACTATCATTAAATTAATTAAATAAAATACCTATAATTACCTACAATTAAACCTAACACTACACTATCAATACATTAATTAAATACAATATCTACAAATAACTACAATGAAATAAACTAACTAAAGTACAAAAAATAAAAAAGAACTAAGTTACAAAAAATAAAAAAATATTTACAAACATAAGAAAAATATTACAACAATTTTAAACTAATTACACCTACTCTAAGCCCCCTAATAAAATAACAAAGACCCCCAAAATAAAAAATGCCCTACCCTATTCTAAATTAATAAAGTTCAAAGCTCTTTTACCTTACCAGCCCTGAACAGGGCCCTTTGCGGGGCATGCCCCAAGAAGTTCAGCTCTTTTGCCTGTAAAAAAAAAACATACAATACCCCCCCCCAACATTACAACCCACCACCCACATACCCCTAATCTAACCCAAACCACCCTTAAATAAACCTAACACTAAGCCCCTGAAGATAATCCTACCTTGTCTTCACCTCACCAGGTATCACCGATCCGTCCTGGCTCCAAAATCTTCATCCAACCCAAGCGGGGGCTGGCGATCCATCATCCGGTGGCTGAAGAGGTCCAGAAGAGGCTCCAAAGTCTTCATCCTATCCGGGAAGAAGAGGCGATCCGGACCGGCAACCATCTTGATCCAAGCGGCATCTTCTATCTTCATCCGATGACGACCGGCTCCATCCTGAAGACCTCCACCGCGGACCCATCTTCTTCCGGCGATGTCCAACTGAAGAATGACGGTTCCTTTAAGGGACGTCATCCAAGATGTCGTCCCTTGAATTCTGATTGGCTGATAGGATTCTATCAGCCAATCGGAATTAAGGTAGGAATATTCTGATTGGCTGATGGAATCAGCCAATCAGAATCAAGTTCAATCCGATTGGCTGATTCAATCAGCCAATCAGATTGAGCTCGCATTCTATTGGCTGTTCCGATCAGCCAATAGAATGCAAGCTCAATCTGATTGGCTGATTGGATCAGCCAATCGGATTGAACTTGATTCTTTTTTTACAGGCAAAAGAGCTGAACTTCTTGGGGCATGCCCCGCAAAGGGCCCTGTTCAGGGCTGGTAAGGTAAAAGAGCTTTGAACTTTATTAATTTAGAATAGGGTATGGCATTTTTTATTTTGGGGGTCTTTGTTATTTTATTAGGGGGCTTAGAGTAGGTGTAATTAGTTTAAAATTGTTGTAATATTTTTCTTATGTTTGTAGATATTTTTTTATTTTTTTGTAACTTAGTTCTTTTTTATTTTTTGTACTTTAGTTAGTTTATTTCATTGTAGTTATTTGTAGATATTGTATTTAATTAATGTATTGATAGTGTAGTGTTAGGTTTAATTGTAGGTAATTGTAGGTATTTTATTTAATTAATTTAATGATAGTATAGTGTTAGGTTTAATTGTAACTTAGGTTAGGATTTATTTTACAGGTAATGTTGTAATTATTTTAACTAGGTAACTATTAAATAGTTCTTAACTATTTAATAGCTATTGTACCTGGTTAAAATAAATACAAAGTTACCTGTAAAATAAATATTAATCCTAAAATAGCTACAATGTAATTATAATTTATATTGTAGCTATATTAGGATTTATTTTACAGGTAAGTATTTAGCTTTAAATAGGAATAATTTATTTAAAAAGAGTTAATTAATTTCGTTAGATTAAAATTATATTTAACTTAGGGGGGTGTTAGTGTTAGGGTTAGACTTAGCTTTAGGGGTTAATACATTTATTAGAATAGCGGTGAGCTCCGGTCGGCAGATTAGGGGTTAATAATTTAAGTTAGGTGTCGGCGATGTTAGGGAGGGCAGATTAGGGGTTAATACTATTTATTATAGGGTTAGTGAGGCGGATTAGGGGTTAATAACTTTATTATAGTAGCGCTCAGGTCCGGTCGGCAGATTAGGGGTTAATAAGTGTAGGCAGGTGGAGGCGACGTTGTGGGGAGCAGATTAGGGGTTAATAAATATAATATAGGGGTCGGCGGTGTTAGGGGCAGCAGATTAGGGGTACATAGGTATAATGTAAGTAGCGGCGGTTTACGGAGCGGCAGATTAGGGGTTAAAAAAATATGCAGGGGTCAGCGATAGCGGGGGCGGCAGAATAGGGGTTAATAAGTGTAAGGTTAGGGGTGTTTAGTCTCGGGGTACATGTTAGAGTGTTAGGTGCAGACGTAGGAAGTGTTTCCGCATAGCAAACAATGAGGCTGCGTTAGGAGCTGAACGCGGCTTTTTTGCAGGTGTTAGGTTTTTTTTCAGCTCAAACAGCCCCATTGTTTCCTATGGGGGAATCGTGCACGAGCACGTTTTTGAGGCTGGCCGCGTCCGTAAGCACCTCTGGTATCGAGAGTTGAAGTTGCGTTAAAAATGCTCTACGCTCCTTTTTTGGAGCCTAACGCAGCCTTTATGTGGACTCTCAATACCAGAGTTATTTTTATGGTGCGGCCAGAAAAAAGCCGGCGTTAGCTACGCGGGTCCTTACAGACAAAACTCTAAATCTAGCCGCCTATCTTTTCAATGGGATTTTTCTAACTCCGGTATTTAGAGTCATGTCTGAAGTGAGCGTTAGAAATCTAACGACAAAACTCCAGCCGCAGGAAAAAGTCAGTAGTTAAGAGCTTTCTGGGCTAACGCCGGTTCATAAAGCTCTTAACTACTGTACTCTAAAGTACACTAACACCCATAAACTACCTATGTACCCCTAAACCGAGGTCCCCCCACATCGCCGCCACTCAATTAAATTTTTTTAACCCCTAATCTGCCGACCGCCACCTACGTTATACTTATGTACCAATAATATGCTGCCCCTAAAACCGCAGACCCCTGTATTATATTCATTAACCCCTAATCTGCCCCCCACAACGTCGCCTCCACCTGCCTACACTTATTAACCCCTAATCTGCCGAGCGGACCGCACCGCTACTATAATAAAGTTATTAACCCCTAATCCGCCTCACTAACCCTATAATAAATAGTATTAACCCCTAATCTGCCCTCCCTAACATCGCCGACACCTAACTTCAATTATTAACCCCTAATCTGCCGACCGGAGCTCACCGCTATTCTAATAAATGTATTAACCCCTAAAGCTAAGTCTAACCCTAACACTAACACCCCCCTAAATTAAATATAATTTTAATCTAACGAAATTAATTAACTCTTATTAAATAATTATTCCTATTTAAAGATAAATACTTACCTGTAAAATAAATCCTAATATAGCTACAATATAAATTATAATTACATTGTAGCTATTTTAGGATTAATATTTATTTTACAGGCAACTTTGTAATTATTTTAACCATGTACAATAGCTATTAAATAGTTAAGAACTATTTAATAGCTACCTAGTTAAAATAATTGCAAAATTTTCTGTAAAATAAACCCTAACCTAAGTTACAATTAAACCTAACACTATACTACAAATAACTACAATGAAATAAACTAACTAAAGTACAAAAAATAAAAAAGAACTAAGTTACAAAAAATAAAAAAATATTTACAAACATAAGAAAAATATTACAACAATTTTAAACTAATTACACCTACTCTAAGCCCCCTAATAAAATAACAAAGACCCCCAAAATAAAAAATGCCCTACCCTATTCTAAATTAATAAAGTTCAAAGCTCTTTTACCTTACCAGCCCTGAACAGGGCCCTTTGCGGGGCATGCCCCAAGAAGTTCAGCTCTTTTACCTGTAAAAAAAACCCATACAATACCCCCCCCAACATTACAACCCACCACCCACATACCCCTAATCTAACCCAAACCCCCCTTAAATAAACCTAACACTAAGCCCCTGAAGATCATCCTACCTTGTCTTCACCTCACCAGGTATCACCGATCCGTCCTGGCTCCAAAATCTTCATCCAACCCAAGCGGGGGCTGGCGATCCATCATCCGGTGGCTGAAGAGGTCCAGAAGAGGCTCCAAAGTCTTCATCCTATCCGGGAAGAAGAGGCGATCCGGACCGGCAACCATCTTGATCCAAGTGGCATCTTCTATCTTCATCCGATGACGACCGGCTCCATCCTGAAGACCTCCACTGCGGACCCATCTTCTTCCGGCGAAGTCCAACTGAAGAATGACGGTTCCTTTAAGGGACGTCATCCAAGATGGCGTCCCTCGAATTCCGATTGGCTGATAGTATTCTATCAGCCAATCGGAATTAAGGTAGGAATATTCTGATTGGCTGATGGAATCAGCCAATCAGAATCAAGTTCAATCCGATTGGCTGATTCAATCAGCCAATCAGAATGAGCTTGCATTCTATTGGCTGTTCCGATCAGCCAATAGAATACGAGCTCAATCTGATTGGCTGTTTACGGAGCGGCAGATTAGGGGTTAAAAAAAATATGCAGGGGTCAGCGATAGCGGGGGCGGCAGAATAAGTGTAAGGTTAGGGGTGTTTAGACTCGGGGTACATGTTAGAGTGTTAGGTGCAGACGTAGGAAGTGTTTCCGCATAGCAAACAATGGGGCTGCGTTAGGAGCTGAACGCGGCTTTTTTGCAGGTGTTAGGTTTATTTTCAGCTCAAACAGCCCCATTGTTTCCTATGGGGGAATCGTGCACGAGCACGTTTTTGAGGCTGGCCGCGTCCGTAAGCAACTCTGGTATCGAGAGTTGAAGTTGCGTTAAAAATGCTCTACGCTCCTTTTTTGGAGCCTAACGCAGCCTTTATGTGGACTCTCAATACCAGAGTTATTTTTATGGTGCGGCCAGAAAAAAGCCGGCATTAGCTACGCGGGTCCTTACCGACAAAACTCTAAATCTAGCCGTAAGATAGCTACAATGTAACTATTAGTTATATTGTAGGTAGCTTAGGGTTTATTTTACAGGTAAGTATTTAGTCTTAAATAGGTATTATTTAGGTAATAATAGTAATTTTTATTTAGATTTATTTTAATTATATTAAAGTTAGGGGTGTTAGGATTAGATTTAGGGTTAGGGTTAAGTTTAGGGGTTAATATATTTATTTAGTGTTAGTGATATGGGAGGCCAGATGTTTAGGGGTAAATAACTTTAGTATAGTGGTGTCGGCGACGTTGGGGATGGCAGATTAGGGGTTAATAAGTGTAGGTAGGTGTCGGTGACATTGGGGGCGACAGATTAGGGGTTAATAAGTGTAGGCAAGTGGCGGCAACATTGGGGGCAGCAGATTAGGAGTTAATAAGTGTAATGTAGGTGTTGGAGATGTTGGGGACGGCAGATTAGGGGTGTTTAGACTTGCGGTTTATGTTAGGGTGTTAGGTTAAAACATACATTTTCTTTCCCCATAGACATCAATGGGGCTGCGTTACAGAGCTTTATGCTCTGTCATTTAGCCGGCTCTCCCTATTAATGCCTATGGGAAAATCGTGCACGAGCACGTCAAAGCAGCTCAAAGCAGTGCTGGTATTTGTGTGTGGTATGGAGCTCAACGCTGCCATATTGCCCACAAACGCAGTTTTTTTGCAAACCTGTAATAGCAACGCTATTAAAGGTGAGTGGTAGAAATAACTTGCAAGTTAGTAGCGAGCCAGCCATAACACAAAACTCGTAATCTGGCTGACAGTTATATCAATACAATTTTTACCTCTGTGATTACCTTGTATCTAAGCCTCTTCAGACTGCCCCCTTATTTAAGATCGTTTTACAGACATCCATTTTAGCCAGTCAGAGCTGGCTCACCGGAACTCCACATGCGTGAGCACAGTGTTATCTATATGACACACATGAATTAAAACCATCTAGTGGTGAAAAACTGTCAAAATGCCCTGAGAGAAGAGGCGGCCTTCAAGGGCTTAGACATTAGCATATGAACCTCCTATGTTTAGCTTTCAACTAAGAATACCAAGAGAACAAAGCAAAATTAGTGATAAAAGTAAATTGGAAAATTGTTTAAAATGACATTCTCTATCTGAATCATGAATCTTTATTTTGGACTAGACTGTCCCTTTAAACTCATACCACATGTATATGTAATAGTAAAGCATGTCTTGCACAAACCTGGTGTAATAGACCTTTTTCCCAGCAGTCATTTTGACATGAAATAGTAGGACAAATACCAGTGTTAGAAGTGACATTAATTACGGTTCCATTACATTTAGTTTTGTGAGAGACAGGTTCTTGCTATTGCTCAAGTGTAAGGGGAGGTCACAAGAAATACTTGCCACTTTAGCCGATAGAAGTTTTTTTCTGATTTATTTTCTGTTTTTTTAATACTGCATACAAATATCCTGTATTTTCTGGTTGTAATATAATAAAGAGACTGAGAAATAATTATTTATGGTCATTATACCTTTGCTAAAACAACAAATCTAATGGTGGCCTCATATATATGTATATATACAGTATATATACAGTATATATATATATATATATATATATATATATATATATAAAGAAAACTTTCTTCTATGTGAATAACATTGGAATGTGAAAAATTCATATCTACCTTTGGGCTTAGTGCTGTAGGTCTAACACGGTGTCGGGTTGATAAGTATGCTCCATTAAAATTCTATAGGGAGAAGAAGCAAACGCAGTCGCGATTTCTGAAGTACTGAAGTTAGCGCACATCAAGGTTTCACTTTCAACTTGTAGTACACGCTAACCTGCCCACGTTCAATGTTTATTTTTAGTGGTATTAGGGCATGAGCAAAATAAATATTTATCGCTCCACCTCAGCTGAATACATAGCTCTCCAACTATACTGCACTGTGGACTGCTGCAAAAGAAAAGCTAATTTGGGGGAAATAACTTAAAAATGATAACATTTATAAACTATAAACTACCAAAGGGCATTACATAAAGTCAAAAGTTGTTGGCATGCTGCTAAGTTTCATGAAAATACATTAAGAGATGTCAGCTGTAGGATTGGTCACAAATACAAATTATAAGTCAATGGAATACAGCACTTTTTTCTACATTAAATAACTTTAAAATGGTTTGACCAATTTAATTGTCAATTTTAGCACAATTACATTTTTGTTTCAAAGTTGCTTTGGAATTTCAAATTTAAAATGTTTCTGGTCTCCTTATTTGTTGCCAATTAGGAACATAGACAAATGAGCTTGTGCTTTAAGCTAACCAATTACTATGTAGAATGTTGCAGTTTCAGTTACATTTTACCATATTTAAGCCTCTTGGGTTGGAGTTGAAAAATCACAATATTCAGAGGCATTTTAGAGCATAAGTGGGTAAATAATGAAAATTGCAATGCTGTTTTATTTACCTTAATAAAACATTTTACAAGCTGATTTAATATTGAGCTTCAGTCCCTTTAAATGAAATGACACAACTGGCAGCTGTTTTAATATGCCTCTAAGCATGGATGTATGTTAATATTTTACTGTCCAAAAAATGCACGGTCAGTCATTAAATAGCTATCTCTAAATAATATTATGGTACCAGTATGCTGTAAAGCCAATTTAATTACAAATAGACTAAAAGAACTGCAAGGGCAAGCTGACTTCTGGGTTTAATCTGTAGGGAAGTTGGTCTTAAAATTGTAACAGTATACATCAGATTAATATTTATGACTCTTTCAATGAGTTTCAGCAATAGCATTCTACAATACTTTACCTGGCTGTTCAATAGCTAAAATGTTCTGTTTTTTTTTTTTAACTATGAACCTATCATGCGCTCTGCAGCGCTGGGACTTAAAGCTTCCTACTTTGATTTTGGCTTCTCTGACCTTGGTAGTTAAATGTTGGACACAACTTGAACAGGACCATTACTAATCATCATGCTTTTGTATTACCTCAAGTGCCTGCAGCTCTCATCAGATCCATTCTCTTATTTTAACCCTTTACAGGTGCTGGTTATTGATGTTCTGCATTTTGACACTGAATGGCAGCATCATGGAGTTCTTATTTCCTTCTACCCATTGATAGAAGTGGTGATGAATGTACGCAGATCAGCTGGCTTTTTCACTGCTGAATCATGTGCTATGGGGTATAACACACATTACAGAGTACATTTTTGTAGCTTTATAAACAGGCTAAAAGTTAAGTAAACTATATATTAAAAGGTCACAATATAATATAATGCATTGCAACCACTGTATAAATGTAAAGCTTCCACTCTATATCATTCACACTAACCAAAAGCTCACAATACAGCTGTCAAGGAGCCAGCAATGTCACTGACATATGTATGTGCACCTCTTCTGTCACAGAGTGCAAGAATACCTATGGTCCAAGATGGTGGCCCTCAGTATATAGATGTTGAGCTTGACCAACTGACACTTTTTAAGGGGTAAAATAAGAGAACGGCTCAGGAGGAAAAACAACTGCATGATGAGTACTCGGGATATTGTAAATGTGCCTAACAGTTTATTGTTTTGGACAAATGGAAAAAAGTATTTAATTGGTTTGTGTGCATAACTCTGTTACTTTAAAGACAGAAAAGGGTTTTCTGCAGATGGGAAAGTCTTCAGATAATTAAATTACAGTTGCAATTCAATGACCAGGAACAAACAACAGCTCATCAGCGATTTATTGTATATATATATATATATATATATATATATATATATATATATATATATATATATATATATATATATATATATACAAAACACAGACGAGAACTGCACTCTCAGACCGGAATGGGCACACATCCCATGACATTGCAACATGCTCAGCCCTGGGTGCTATAGCACTCTCAGGAAGCTGTGCTGTCTCCAGAGTCACAGGCAGTTAACCCCAGACAAGCCTGGGTGCAAGGTCCATAGGGAAAATTGCAAAATAAATGAATACAACACACAGAAAAAGTCCAGCACTCGCTTACAAGCTCTCAGCTAAGAGTGAAAGCAAAACTGTAAGAGTTAGTTACCGCATCTGGCCAAATGGGACAAGCCCATGTACCATGTCAAGGTCTCTTCCAAAACCTGGGTCCCTAATACAGCCACACAAATGCAAGCTCTCAATCAAACAAACTGGGAACAATTCAGGGTTCACAGACTTATGTAATCACCCTAGACATATACAAAACACGGAAGGTGACTGCACTCTCAGACCGGACTGGGCACACATCCCATGACCCTGCAACATGCTCAGCCCTGGGTGGTATAGCACCCTCAGGAAGCTGTGCTGTCTCCAGAGTCAAAGGCAGTTAACCCCAGACAAGCCTAGGTGCAAGGCCCATAGGGAAAATTACAAAATAAATTAATACAACACACAGAGGAAGTCCAGCACTCACAAGCTCTCAGCTAAGATTAAAAGCAAAACTGGAAGAGTTAGTTACCGTATCTGACCAAATGGGACAAACCCAGGTACCATGTCAAGGTCTCTTCTAAAACCTGGGTCCCTAATACAGCCACACAAATGCAAGCTCTCAATCAAACAAACTGGGAACAATTCAGGGTTCACAGACTTATGTAATCACCCTAGACGTGTACAAAACGGAACGGGCCTGCACTCTCAGACCGGACTGGGCACACATCCCATGACTTTCTCTGTGTGTTGTATTAATTTATTTTGTAATTTTTCCTATGGGCCATGCACCCAGGCTTGTCTGGGGTTAACTGCCTGTGACTCTGGAGACAGCACAGCTTCCTGAGAGTGCTATAGCACCCATGGCTAAGCATGTTGCAGGGTCATGGGATGTGTGCCCAGTCTGGTCTGAGAGTAGTCCCCTTCTGTGTTTTGTATATGTCTAGGGTGATTACATAAGTCTCTGAAACTGACGTGTTCCCAGTTTGTTTGATTGAGAGCTTGTATTTGTGTGGCTGTATTAGGAACCCAGGTTTTGGAAGAGACCTTGACGTGGTACCTAGGCTTGTCCCATTTGGGCAGATGTGGTAACTAACCCTTCCAGTTTTGCTTTTAATCTTAGCTAAGAGCTTGTAAGTGAGTGCTGGACTTTCTCTCTCTGTATTATATATATATGTATGAGTGTATGAATTTTTATACTTTTATTTTAGCACCAACATTTTACTTCAGGTCTCCATGAGTGCTAATTTTGTCAGTGCCACTCGTTACTTGTAAGCGATGTTAGCAGTATCCATATTGGTCTTGCTAAAAAAAATGGCTGTACTAACACTCTCTGGTAAAACTATTTCTCTATTGATTTATAATACCAGATTATGTGGTATTCTTAGAGCTGGCCTGCAATATTCCTAGTGCACCCTGCACTATAGGTAGAGCTCCACTTGTAATTTAGGCCTATGTGTAATGCTCCCACATGTATAACTGATCAATAAAATATATTTATAAGGTTAGTTTACACTATAATTCTATGTAATGTTATGTTCTATATGTAAACACTGATTTATAGATAACTTTTGAATGGATGAACATCCAATATTTTGAGTTTTGGAAGGCTTTTGATTGGAAAGATATAGGAGAATATGTAGTTCTCATGAAGCAACAGGCTTCATGAGAACTGAAAGCTGAACCTTATGGCTTTATTTGATTTGGCACCAATGCATAGAATGTTTTGGAACTCAATAATAATAATATTAGTAATAAACATATCACAGAATAATGTGAATTTAAACACACATTGATAAGAGTATTTATATATTTAAATGATATTTCAGACTAATACATATATTATATTCTTAAACAAATATTAAAAGAAAATAGTATGTAATTGGACATAAGTATAATAGCCATTTCATTTATTCTGATGGCTTAATCACTCTCCTGTCAAGAGTTGTTAATCTATGCAAATGACAACAGACAATCTTCAATAGCTTCAGTCACAGTAGACTTAGTATAGTATCTGTTTTTTATAGATAAATTGAGAGGAGAGTATAGGATTAAACCATCGGAGGAAACTAATGTAAAATTAAAATGACTACTAAACTTTAGACTAATTATATTTAGCAAGATATTCATGATAATTCCATGCATACCATCTAGCTATTTTTTTCAAAGTTCACAACATTGACTAATCTTCCTAATCATTAGATATTGGCATTGATTTCTACTTATTTCCTTTTCTATGGCACTCCGGTAAAAATAGACCTGGATGAATTAGTTAAAGGGACAGTCAAGTCCAAAATAAACTTTCAAGATTTAAATATTTTCAAATATGATTCAAATGATTCAATATACTCAAATGATTCAAATATATCATTTTAAACAACTTTCCAATTTACTTTTATCACCAATTTTGCTTTGTTCTCTTGGTATTCTTAGTTGAAAGCTAAACCTAGGTAGGCTCATATGCTAATTTCTTAGACCATTAAGGCCACCTCTTATGTGAATGCATTTTGACAGTTTTTCACCACTAGAGGGTGTTTGTTCATGTGTGTCATATAAATAACATTGCGCTTACGCACGTGAAGTTAGCTAGGAGCCAACACTGATTGACTAAAATACAAGTCTGTCAAAATAACTGAAATAAGGGGGCAGTTTGCAGAGGCTTAAATACAAAGTAATCAAAAAGGTAAAAAGTGTATTATTATAACTGTGTTGTTTATGCAAAACTGGGGAATGGGTAATAAAGGCATTATCTATCTTTTTAACAACAAAAATTCTGGTGTTGACTGTCTCTTTAATGGAATAGTCTAGTCAAAATTAAACTTGTATGATTCAGATAGAGCATGCATTTTTAACCACCTTTCTAATTTACTCCTATTATAATATTTTCTTAATTCTCTTTTTATCATTATTTGAAAAAGCAAGAATGTATGCATAGGAGCCATTTTTGGTTCAGCACCTGAGTAGCATTTTCTGATTGGTGTCTAAATGTTGCTACCAATCAGCAAGCGCTACCCAGGTGCTTAATCAAAGAGGGACCGGCTCCTAAGCTTACATTCAAATAATGACACCAAAGTAATTGATAATAGGAGTAAATTAGAAAGTTGCCTAAAATTGCATGCTCTACCTGAATACGTTGGAAAAACTGCATATGCGATATAACTAGAACATAATGTTTAAAATATATATTCATATTGGATAAAACACAATAAATTTAAACTAAACCTAGAAACATAGATTTTGGCAGCAGATAAAAACTATAGGCTCAACAAATCTTTTCATATGTCCTTTAAAATGTAAGCTTGATTAGTTTGTTGAATAGCCTACACTTATTCCAGGCATTGTATATATTAAATATATATTTAATAATAATAAAAACCATAGGCATGTCAAATATGCTTTTAGCACAAATGGATAGGGTACAGCGCTAGACCAAACCTACTAAGCCTCACTATGGTGATTGTCTCCTCCCTAGACAATTCGAAAAATATAAATCATAAAAAACAATGAATATAGAAGGAGCTAAAAAGCGGTAGGATTTATAGATATAAAATTTCACTTATGTGTATAAGTCTCACTTATGTGTATATAGTATCGATGTTACCTTTATACAATGTAGGTAAATGAGCCAGTACTAATATGAAAACGAAATTGTTATTTTAATCAATATAAAATTTAATAAAGTTCAATATAAAGTTCAATAAAAATCAAACTCATCGATGGTTGATCAGAAAAAATCAATAAAAATTACAAAAGTCACATATACCGCTAAAACATATATATGTTAAAACCGGTTCAGCATTCACACTATCCATTCAACATTGTAATCTCTCGAATTCAAAGACACAGTATTCAGCTGCTTTATGAATACCAATCTAACATGTGTTCAGCTATCACTGTCTCTTGTGGGGATCCCCAAATAAGATCCAGAATGACAATGTGGGCTAGAATAATTTCAAATCCTCCAACACAAGTCACTTGTATATGTGCCCCCAAGTGCCAACAAACTCGTTATATCTTCAGTCACTTCCTTTTCAATGCGGCTATAGAACGCAAGGTGGTATATTTCCTTCCCTTGCCGCTGTGTTAATGGAAAAGACAGTCAGTTATACTGAGCGGAGCCGGGAGGCTCTCTTACCTCCTTCAACTGTCGGCCTCCTCACCTGACCCGACACTACGGCTGCTCCTTCAAATTCGGAGTTGGAATTAAACCCTTTTTTAACATAGTGATGGATAGCTAATATTGGGTTCATTTTTTCTCGATATGGATTATTCTTTAAGGGTAGACTATGTATTCTTTTAGCCACATTTTTAGCCTAATTTTTAGCCTACATTTGGAAAGTAGGCATTTTGTGGGTGCCGGTTAAGGGTCCCAGGAAGGGGGAGACCTTGAAGTGGTCCTAGGCTTGATCCTTTGGCGCCAAATGTAACTGACTTCCCCCAGTTTTGCTTTTAAACATTACTGAGTATCTGCTGGTGAGTGCCAGGTTTTCTGTGTGTTTATAATGTTTATAATGCTTCCCTGTGGGTCTGTCACCCAGGCTGTTCAGGGGTTAACTGCCTGGGTTGCTGGGAACTGTGCAGCTGTCTGTCAGTGTTCAGGGCTGTGGCTTTAAAAGTGGCTTAGGATGTGTACCCAGTCCAGTCTGTGAGTGCGGTCTCCATTGACAAAGGCTCCAGGAGGAGCCGAAATGTTTGGAACAGGTTTTGTTTCTTGTCATTAAAAGCTTATTGGAAAATGTATCCCTGTCTGCTTTGATAATCTCCACACGCAGTGGCTGAGCGTGAGGTTCCTTGTGACTGTATATATATACACAGTATATATGTATATACATATACCTAGATATCTATATAAATATTTAATAAAAAAATAACATTATTTTGTATGTGAAGAACATATAAAAGTAAAATATGCATTTTGCGCATCAGCGTTTGCAGTTTAGATTTAACGTGGTCGGTTTAACGCACATTAAAAGTATTATTTTTGCACGCTCAGTTTAGTGCGTTTTACAAGTTAAAAGTAACTTTAGTGCAGGACCTGGGAGCCTAATGGCTAAGCCTCCTGTTAGTGCGGCCAGGGCTCTGGCAAGAAGAGGATCGAGTAAGCACGCTCTCCAGAATGCGTTATGGTAAGTACTGTAGCTATAGGTGACCTTTTCGTTTGTAACTTTGAAACATTTACATTAATTTAACAAAAACAAATGTAAACGTTTAACTAAAATTCGATTAATAGTGCAGGCAACGAATATTTGGGGAAACGAATTTCCTTGAATTTTCAGAGGGAAAATTTTTCTTGAAACTAAATTTTCTTCCCTGCACATCTCTACTAGCTACCAGTAGTGCATTGCTGCTCCTTCAACAAAGGATACCAAGAGAAAGAAGCACAATTATTATCAAAGTAAATTTAAAAGGTTGTTAAAATGTATGCTCTATTTGAATCATGAACGAAAAATGTTGTGTTTGATGTCCCTTTAACCCCTTAACCCAAAGCGACGTATATATATGTCGTCTAGTACTTTGCTTATTTTACTGCACAACGTATGTATACGTCTGAGCTGCAGGAAGCTCCAGCAGTCCCGGCTGTTAAGTTACAGCTAAGAGCTGGTGTTCCTGAGCTTAAGGCATCTGCCAGCATAAGAAGGCAGATGCTTGATCATTACAGACGGTGATACTGTGTGTGTCACAGTCTGTAGCGATCATCTGCTGGTGCCGGAGGGAGGGACTCTGGGAGTCAGGTGTATGGTCCAGCAGCAGAGGGGGGAGGGAGGGGGAGGGAGTAAGAGTAGGAGGGAGGGATGCTAGCTATTCTACAAAAAAATAAAAATAAAGGGAGAGTGAGGGATGCAAGCTCCACTACAAGAAAACCGTGGGGTGTTGGCATCCCTAACCAACGATCACTGGAGGTAGGAGGAGGGGGGAACACTACACTACAGAACATTTTAAAAATATTAATAAAATAATAAATATTTTTTTAAAAATTGTATATAGGTACTGGCAGAGGGATGGGGGAGCTAGTTAGAGGGTTAGAGAGCTGTTTTGGATGGATCAGGGAGGTTGGAGGGTAAGGGGGATCCTATTCTGCAGAAAATATAAAAATACAAAATCACCTTAAATTTTCATATCAGCAGACTGTCTGCCAGTACCTAAAATTGGGGTTACCAGCTGGGAGGGGGGTGAAGGAGGGAAAAGAACTGTTTGGGAGAGATCAGGTAGGGATCAGGGGATGGGAAGTGTCAGTTGGGAGGGTAATCTCTACACTAAAGCTAAAATTTACCTTACAAGCTACCTGAATAACACCTCCACTGCCAGGAATTTCAGACGTGTGGTGCGCAGCTGCAATTAGCAGCCTTCTAATTACCAAAATGCAAATGAAATTGTGGCATGAAATATCTGAGCCTAGATCAATACCTTGTGTTGTCTGCTTAAAAAACACCATAAAAAGGGTGGGCCTCATGGACTCTTGCCAATATGAAAGAAATGAATGTATCAGGTAAGTTCTTACATAAATTATGTTTTCTTTCATGTAATTGTCAAGAGTCCATGAGCTAGTGACGTATGGGATATTAATACGCTAGATGTGGAACTCCACAGAATAGTCACTAGAGATGGAGGGATAAAAACAAAAACAGACATTTTCCGCTGAAAAAATGAAATCCACATCCAAAAGAAAAAACTTAAAACAAAAGCAGAGGAATCAAACTGAAACAGCTGCCTGAAGAACCTTTCTACCAAAAACTGCTTCCGAAGAGGCAAATACATCAAAACAGTAGAATTTAGTAAATGTATGCAAAGAAGACCAAGTTGCTGCTTTGCAAATCTGATCAACTGAAGCTTCATTCTTAAAAGACCATGAAGTGGAAACTGATCTAGTAGAATGAGCTGTCATTCTCGAGGCGGGGCCTGACCTGACTCCAAATAAGCCTGATATATCAAAAACTTTAACCAGGATGCCAAGGAAATGGCAGAAGCTTTCTGACCTTTCCTAGGACCAGAAAAGACAGACAACAAATAGACTAGAAGTCTTCCTGAAATCTTTAGTAGCTTCAACATAATATTTCAAAGCTCTTACAACATCCAGAGAATGTAAGGATCTTTCCAAAGAATTCTTAGGATTAGGACACAAAGAAGAAACAACAATTTCCCTATTAATGTTGTTAGAATTCACAGGTAACAATTTAAATGAAGTCCGCAACACTGCCTTATCCTGATGGAAAATCAGAAAAGGAGACTCACAAGAAAGAGCAGATAATTCGGAAACTCTTCTAGCAGAAGAGATAGCCAAAAGGAACAACACTTTTCAAGAAAGTAGTTTAATATCCAAAGAATGAATAGGCTCAAAAAGAGGAGCATGTAAAGCCTTCAAAACCAAATGAAGACTCCAAGGAGGAGAGATTGATTTAATGACAGGCTTGATATGGACCAAAGCCTGCATAAAACAGTGAATATCAGGAAGCTTAGCAATCTTTATGTGAAATAAAACAGAAAGAGCAGAGATTTGTCCCTTCAAGGAACTTGCAGACAAACCTTTATCCAAACCATCCTGAAGGAACTGTAAAATTCTAGGAATTCTCAAAGAGTGCCAGGATAATTTATGAGAAGAACACCATGAAATACAAGTCTTCCAAACTCGATAATAAATCTTCCTAGAAACCGATTTACGAGCCTGTAACATAGTATTAATCACTGAGTCAGAGAAACCTCTATGACTAAGCACTAAACATTCAATTTCCATACCTTCAAATTAATGATTTGAGATCCTGATGGAAAAAACGTTCCTTGAGACAGACGGTCTGGTCTTACAGGAAGTGGCCAAGATTGGCAACTGGACATCCGGACAAGATCCGCATACCAGAACCTGTGAGGCCATGCTTGTGCTACCAGAAACACAAATGATTGTTCCATGATGATCTTGGAGATAACTTTTGGAAGAAGAACTAGAGGCGGGAAGATATAAGCAGGTTGGTAAAACCAAGGAACTGCTAACGCATCCACCGACTCCGTCTGAAGATCCCTGGACTTAGACAAGTACCTGGGAAGTTTATTGTTTAGATGGGAAGCCATCAGATCTATTTCTGAAAGACCCAACATCTGAACAATCTAAAAAAACACATCTGGATGGAGAGACCACTCCTCTGGATGTAAAGTCTGACGGCTAAGATAATCCACTTCCCAATTGTCTACACCTGGGATATGTACCACAGAAATTAGACAAGAGCTGGATTCCGCCAAAGAAATTATCCAAGATACTTCTTCATAGCTAGGGGACTGTGAGTCCCACCCTGATGATCCCACCCTGATGATAGACATATGCCACAGTTGTGATATTGTCTGTCTGAAAACAAATGAATGGCTCATCGCGTCCGATGCTGCAGTCATGAGACCTAAAACTTCCATGCACATAACCACTGAAGGAAATGATTGAGACTGAAGGTTCCGACAAGCTGAAACCAATTTTATTTGTCTCTTGTCTGTTAGAGACAGAGTCATGGACACTGAATCTATCTGGAAACCTAAAAAGGTGACCCTTGTCTGAGGAATCAAGGAACTTTTTGGTAAATTGATCCTCCAAACATGTCTTTGAAGAAACAACACTAGTTGATTAGTGTGAGATTCGGCAGAATGTAAATACTGAGCTAGTACCAAAATATCGTCCAAATAAGGAAACACCGCAATACCCTGTTCTCTGATTACAGAGAGTAGGGCACCGAGAACCTTTGAAAAGATTCTTGGAGCTGTTGCTAGACAAATGGAAGAGCGACATATTGGTAATGCTTGTCTAGAAAAGAGAATCTCAGAAACCGAGAGTGATCTGGATGAATATGAAGATATGCATCCTGTAAGTCTATCATGGACATATAATGACCTTGCTGAACAAAAGGCAGAATAGTCTCTATAGTCACCATTTTGAAAGTTGGCACTCTTACAAAACGATTCAAAATTTTCAGATCCAGAACTGGCCTGAATGAATTTTCTTTCTTTTGGACAATGAATAGATTTGAATAAAACCCCAGACCCTGATCCTGAAATGGAACTGGTATGATTACCCCTGAAAGCTCTAGATCTGAAACACACTTCAGAAAAGCCTGAGCCTTCACTGGATTTGCTAGAACGCGTGAGAGAAAAAAATCTTCTCACAGGAGGTCTTACTCTGAATCCTATTTGATACCCTTGAGAGACAATACTCTGAATCCAATGATTTTGGACAGAATCTGCCCAAATGTTTTGGAAAAATTTTAATCTGCCCCCCACCAGCTGAGCTGGAATGAGGGCCACACCATCATGCAGACTTAGGGGATGGCTTTGGTTTCTTAAAAGGCTTGGATTTATTCCAACTTGAAGAAGGTTTCCAATTGGAACCAGATTCTTTGGGGGATGGATTTGGTTTCTGTTCCTTATTCTGTCAAAAAGAACGAAAATGATTAGAACCTTTAGATCTACTTTTAGATCTTTTATCCTGAGGTAAAAAAAAACTCCCTTCCCCCCAGTGACAGTTGAAATATTTGAATCCAACTGAGAACCAAATAAATTGTTACCTTGGAAAGAAAGAGATAGTAATCTAGACTTAGATACCATGTCAGCATTCACATACTTGAGCCACAAAGCTCTTCTAGCTAAAATAGCTAGACATAGATTTAACATCAATTTTGATGATATCAAAAATAGCATCACAGATAAAATGATTAGCTATTTCCAGTTGCACTAAGCTTTCCAACCAGAAAGTTGATGCAGCTGCAACATCAGCCATATAACTGGCAGGCCTGAGAAGATAGCCAGAATATACATAAGCTTTCCTTAGATAAGATTAAAGTTTCCTATCTAAAGGATCCTTAAAGGAAGTACTATCTTCAATAGGGATGGTAGTACGTTTGGCAAGAGTAGAAATAGCCCCATCAACTTTGGGGATTTTTTTCCCAAAACTCCAATCTGACTTCTGGCAAAGGCCTATTCCATTCCTTTGAAATCATATCAGAAATAGCATCAGGAACTGGAAAGACCTCTGGAGTAACCACAGGAGTTTTATAAACATAATTTAAATGATTACTAGTTTTAGTATCAAGAGGACTAGTTTCCTCAATATCCAAAGTAATCAACACCTCTTTTAACAAGGAATGAATATACTCCATCTTAAAGAGATAAGTAGATTTGTCAGTGTCAATATCTGAGGTAGGATCTTCTGAGTCAGATAGATCCTCATCAGAGGAGGATAATTCAGTATATTGTCGGTCATTTGAAATTTCATCAACTTTATGAGAAGTTTTAAAAGACCTTTTACGTTTATTAGAAGGCAGAATAGCAGACAAAGCCTTCGGAATCGCATCAGCAATAAAATCTTTTATATTCACAGGGATATCATGTACATTAGATGTTGAAGGAACAACAGGCATTATACTAGTACTGATGGATACATTCTCTGCATGTAAAAGCTTATCATGACAACTGTTACATACTACAGCTGGAGATATGACCTCTGCTAATTTACAACAGATGCACTTATCTTTGGTAGAACTGTTATCAGGCAGCAGGGATCCAACAGTGGTTTCTGAGACAGGATCAGATTGAGACATCTTGCAAATGTAAGAGAAAAACAACATATAAAGCAAAATTATCAATTTTTTTATATTGCAGTTTCAGGAATGGGAAAAAAATGCAAACAGCATAGCCCTTTGAGCATAGAAAAAGGCAAGAGGCATATCGGAAGTGGGGTTTAAATAATTCAATTATTTGGTGCCAAGTATGGCGCACAACGCAAAATGATTTTTTTTGGCACTAACAACATCCGGAAATGGCGTAACTCGCGTCATGGCAGACACAACCTTGTGCAAGGAGACTTGGCATCAACTAAGATGCCAGAAATGCCGAATTTGCATCATCAAACGTACCTTCGCACCAAAAAAATTCTTGCGCCAAGAATGACGCAATAAATATCAGCATTTTGCGGCCTCGCAAGCCTAAATTTGAAGAAAAAGACTATATATACCCCAGGTAAGAAAAACATAATTTATGTAAGAACTTACCTGATAAATTCATTTCTTTCATATTAGCAAGAGTCCATGAGCTAGTGACGTATGGGATAATGAATACCCAAGATGTGGATCTTCCACGCAAGAGTCACTAGAGAGGGAGGGATAAAATAAAGACAGCCAATTCCGCTGAAAAATAATCCACACCCCAAACAAAGTTTAAATCTCATAATGAAAAAAACTGAAATTATAAGCAGAAGAATCAAACTGAAACAGCTGCCTGAAGTACTTTTCTACCAAAGACTGATTCAGAAGAAGAAAACACATCAAAATGGTAGAATTTAGTAAAAGTATGCAAAGAAGACCAAGTTGCTGCTTTGCAAATCTGATCAACCGAAGCTTCATTCCTAAATGCCCAGGAAGTAGAGACTGACCTAGTCGAATGAGCTGTAATCCTTTGAGGCGGAGTTCTACCCGATTCAACATAAGCATGATGAATCAAAGACTTTAACCAAGATGCCAAAGAAATGGCAGAAGCCTTCTGACCTTTCCTAGAACCAGAAAAGATAACAAATAGACTATAAGTCTTTCAGAAATCTTTAGTAGCTTCAACATAATATTTCAAAGCTCTAACTACATCCAAAGAATGCAACGATCTTTCCTTAGAGTTCTTAGGATTAGGACACAATGAAGGAACCACAATTTCTCTACTAATGTTGTTAGAATTCACAACCTTAGGTAAAAATTTAAATGAAGTTCGCAACACCGCCTTATCCTGATGAAAAATCAGAAAAGGAGACTCACAAGAAAGAGCAGATAATTCAGAAACTCTTCTAGCAGAAGAGATGGCCAAAAGAAACAAAACTTTCCAAGAAAGTAATTTAATATCCAGCGAATGCATAGGTTCAAACGGAGGAGCTTAAAGAGCCCCCAAAACAAAATTCAAACTCCAAGGAGGAGAAATTGACTTAATGACAGGTTTTAAACAAACCAAAACCTGTACAAAACAATGAATATCAGGAAGATTAGCAATCTTTCTGTGAAAAAGAACAAAAAGAGCAGAGATTTGTCCTTTCAAGGAACTTGCAGACAAACCTTTATCCAAACCATCCTGAAGAAACTGTAAAATTCTCGGAATTCTAAAAGAATGCCAAGAAAAAAGATGAGAAGAACACCAAGAAATGTAAGCCTTCCAGACTCGATACTATATCTTCCTAGATACAGATTTACGAGCCTGTAACATAGTATTAATAACAGAGTCAGAGAAACCTCTATGACTGAGAATCAAGCGTTCAATCTCCATACCTTCAAATTTAAGGATTTGAGATCCTGATGGAAAAAAGGACCTTGCGATAGAATGTCTGGTCTTAACGGAAGAGTCCACGGTTGGCAAGTAGCCATCCGGACAAGATCCGCATACCAAAACCTGTGAGGCCATGCTGGAGCCACCAGCAGAACAAACAAATGCTCCTTTAGAATCTTGGAAATCACTCTTGGAAGAAGAACTAGAGGCGGAAAGATATAGGCAGGATGATACTTCCAAGGAAGTGACAATGCATCCACTGCTTCCGCCTGAGGATCCCTGGATCTGGACAGATACCTGGGAAGCTTCTTGTTTAGATGAGAAGCCATCAGATCTATTTCTGGAAGTCCCCACATTTGAACAATCTGACGAAATACCTCTGGGTGAAGAGACCATTCGCCCGGATGTAATGTTTGGCAACTGAGATAATCCGCTTCCCAATTGTCTATACCTGGGATATGAACTGCAGAAATTAGACAGGAGCTGGATTCCGCCCATACAAGTATTCGAGATACTTCTTTCATAGCCAGAGGACTGTGAGTCCCTCCTTGATGATTGACATATGCCACTGTTGTGACATTGTCCGTCTGAAAACAAATGAACGACTCTCTCTTTAGAAGAGGCCACGACTGAAGAGCTCTGAAAATCGCACGAATTTCCAAAATGTTGATTGGTAATCTCGCCTCCTGAGATTCCCAAAGCCCTTGTGCTGTCAGAGACCCCCATACAGCTCCCCAACCTGTCAGACTTGCATCTGTTGAGATCACAGTCCAGGTTGGAAGAACAAAAGAAGCCCCCTGAACTAAACAAAGGTGGTCTGTCCACCACGTCAGAGAGTGTCGAACAATCGGTTTTAAAGATATTAATTGTGATATCTTTGTATAATCCCTGCACCACTGGTTCAGCATACAGAGCTGAAGAGGTCGCATGTGAAAACGAGCAAAGGGGATCGCGTCCGATGCAGCAGTCATAAGACTTAGAATTTCCATGCATAAGGCTACCGAAGGGAATGATTGAGACTGAAGGTTTCGACAAGCTGAAACCAATTTCAGATGTCTCTTGTCCGTCAGCGATAGAGTCATGGACACTGAATCTATCTGGAAACCTAAAAAGGTTACCCTTGTCTGAGGAATCAACGAACTCTTTGGTAAATTGATCCTCCAACCATGATCTCGAAGAAACGATACAAGTCGATTCGTATGAGATTCTGCTAAATGTGAAGACTGAGCAAGTACCAAGATATAGTCCAAATAAGGAAATACCACAATACCCTGTTCTCTGATTACAGATAGAAGGGCACCGAGAACTTTTGTAAAAATCCTTGGAGCTGTTGCTAGGCCAAACGACAGAGCCACAAACTGGTAATGCTTGTCTAGAAAAGAGAATCTCAGAAACTGATAGTGATCTGGATGAATCGGAATATGCAGATATGCATCCTGTAAATCTATTGTGGACATATAATGCCCTTGCTGAACAAAAGGCAGAATAGTCCTTATAGTTACCATTTTGAATGTTGGAATCCTTACATAACGATTCAATATTTTTAAATCCAGAACTGGTCTGAATGAATTTTCCTTCTTTGGTACAATGAAGAGATTTGAGTAAAACCCCAGCCCCTGTTCCAAAACTGGAACTGGCACAATTACTCTAGCCAACTCTAGATCTGAAACACATTTCAGAAATGCTTGAGCCTTCACTGGATTTATTGGGACACGGGAAAGAAAAAATCTTTTTGCAGGAGGCCTTATCTTGAAGCCTATTCTGTACCCTTGTGAAACAATATTCTGAATCCAAAGATTGTGAATCGAATTGACCCAAATTTCTTTGAAAAATCGTAATCTGCCCCCTACCAGCTGGGCTGGAATGAGGGCCGCACCTTCATGTGGACTTGGGAGATGGCTTTGGCTTTCTAAAAGGCTTGGATTTATTCCAGACTGGAGATGGTTTCCAAACTGATATCGCTCCTGCAGGGGAAGGATCAGGTTTTTGTTCCTTATTGTGACGAAAGGAACGAAAACGATTAGCAGACCTAAATTTACCCTTAGATCTTTTATCCTGAGGTAAAAAAGTTCCTTTCCCCCCAGTAACAGTTGAAATAATAGAATCCAACTGTGAACCAAACAATTTATTACCCTGGAAAGAAAGGGAAAGCAAAGTTGACTTAGAAGACATATCAGCATTCCAAGATTTGTAAGCCATAAAGCTCTTCTAGCTAAAATAGCTAAAGACATATACCTGACATCAACCCTAATGATATCAAAGATGGCATCACAAATAAAGTTATTAGCATGTTGAAGAAGATTAACAATGCTATGAGTATTATGATCTGTTACTTGTTGTGCTAAAGCTTCCAACCAAAAAGTTGAAGCTGCAACAACATCCGCCAAAGATATAGCAGGTCTAAGAAGATTACCTGAACATAAGTAAGCTTTTCTTAGAAAGGATTCAATTTTCCTATCTAAAGGATCCTTAAAGGAAGTACTATCTGCCGTAGGAATAGTAGTACTTTTAGCAAGAGTAGAGATAGCCCCATCAACCTTAGGGATTTTGTCCCAAAACTCTAATCTGTCAGATGGCACAGGATATAATTGCTTAAACCGTTTAGAAGGAGTAAATTAATTACCCAAATTATTCCATTCCCTGGAAATTACTTCAGAAATAGCATCAGGGACGGGAAAAACCTCCGGAATAACTACAGGAGGTTTAAAAACCGTATTCAAATGTTTAGATTTAGTATCAAGAGGACCAGATTCCTCTATTTCTAATGCAATTAAGACTTCTTTAAGTAAAGAGCGAATAAATTCCATTTTAAATAAATATGAAGATGTATCAGTGTCAACCTCTGAAACAGAATCCTCTGAACCAGAAAAATCATTATCAGAAACAGAATCAGAATGATGATGTTCATTTAAAAAATCATCTGAAAAATGAGAAGTTTTAAAAGACCTTTTACGTTTACTGGAAGGAGGAATAACAGACATAGCCTTCTTAATAGATTTAGAAACAAAATCTCTTATGTTAACAGGAACACCCTGAATATTAGATGTTGATGGAACAGCAACAGGTAATGGAACATTACTAAAGGAAATATTATCTGCATTAACAAGTTTGTCATGACATTCATTACAAACAACAGCCGGAGGAACAGTTACCACAAGTTTACAACAAATACGCTTAACTTTGGTAGATCCAGCATCAGGCAGCAATTTTCCAGAAGTATCTTCTGATTCAGGGTCAATCTGAGACATCTTGCAATATGTAATAGAAAAAACAACATATAAAGCAAAATTGATCAAATTCCTTAAATGACAGTTTCAGGAATGGGAAAAAAATGCCAATGAACAAGCTTCTAGCAACCAGAAGCAAAAAAACAATGAGACTTAAATAATGTGGAGACAATAATGATGCCCATATTTTTTAGCGCCTAAAAAGACGCCCACATTATTTGGCGCCTAAATGCTTAAAGCGCCAAAAAATGACGCCACATCCGGTGACGCCAAAATTTTTGGCGCAAAAAACGTCAAAAAAATGACGCAACTTCCGGCGACAAGTATGACGCCGGAAATGACAAAGAAAATTTTTGCGCCAAAAACGTCCGCGCCAAAAATGACGCAATAAAAAGAAGCATTTTCAGCCCCCGCGAGCCTAACAGCCCACAGGAAAAAAAGTCAAATTTAAAGGTAAGAAAAATTGATTATTCATATGCATTATCCCAATAATGAAACTGACTGTCTGAAATAAGGAATGTTGAACATCCTGAATCAAGGCAAATAAATGTTTAAACACATATATTTAGAACTTTATATAAAAGTGCCCAACCATAGCTTAGAGTGTCACAAAAATAAGACTTACTTACCCCAGGACACTCATCTACATGTAGTAGAAAGCCAAACCAGTACTGAAACGAGAATCAGTAGAGGTAATGGTATATATAAGAGTATATCGTCGATCTGAAAAGGGAGGTAAGAGATGAATCTCTATGACCGATAACAGAGAACCTATGAAATAGACCCCGTATAAGGAGATCATTGAATTCAAATAGGCAATACTCTCTTCACATCCCTCTGACATTCACTGCACTCTGAGAGGAAAACCGGGCTTCAGCCTGCTGCGAAGCGCATATCAACGAAGAATCTAGCACAAACTTACTTCACCACCTCCATGGGAGGCAAAGTTTGTAAAACTGATTTGTGGGTGTGGTGAGGGGTGTATTTATAGGCATTTTGAGGTTTGGGAAACTTTGCCCCTCCTGGTAGGAATGTATATCCCATACGTCACTAGCTCATGGACTCTTGCTAATTACATGAAAGAAAAATAACTTCCTAAATATGTTTTCCCAATTTTAAAACTGAAAGTCTGCAAAAGGAAATATACATAAACCTTACTCATGGCAAATATAAGTACAATACATATATTTAGAACTTTACATTTATACATAAAGTGCCAAACCATAGCTGAGTGTGTCTTAAGTAATGAAAACATACTTACCGAAAGACACCCATCCACATATAGCAGATAGCCAAACCAGTACTGAAACAGTTATCAGTTGAGGTAATGGAATATGAGAGTATATCGTCAATCTGAAAAGGGAGGTAGGAGATGAATCTCTACGACCGATAACAGAGAACCTATGAAAAGATTTCCTGCGAGGTAAACCATAGAATTCAATAGGTGATACTCCCTTCACATCCCTCTGACATTCACTGTACTCTGAGAGGAATCGGGCTTCAAAATGCTGAGAAGTGCATATCACAGAAGAAAATCAAGCACAAACTTACTTCACCACCTCCATAGGGAGGCAACATTTGTAAAACTGATTTGTGGGTGTGGTGAGGGGTGTATTTATAGGCATTTTGAGGTTTGGGAAACTTTGCCCCTCCTGGCAGGATTGTAAATCCCATAAGTCACTAGCTCATGGACTCTTGCTAATTACATGAAAGAAATAGTATTCTAAAAGGTAGATTTCTAAGAAAATTGGAAATATGTGAAAAATTGATGAATGAAACTCACACTAATTTCGGATGTTCTCTAAGCTTCTGCATAGTGGTGAGTGATAGTTAGGGTGACCATATTGCCGCTTTAAAAAGGGACACATATGAAAAATACATATGTCAGGGTTTTTATACACAACATTTTTTTAAATAGCCCTGAAACCAGCCCTGACACATGTATTTTTCATATGTGTACCTTTTTAAAGCGGCAATATGGTCACCCTAGTGATAGTTAACTTTTCCTTTAATTTTACAGGAAAGGAGGAACAGTCAAATCGGCAATAAAAATCTAAAAATGTTTAGAAGTAATTTTAACTCCATATATCTTTTAAACATCTTTGTAAATATTTACACATAAAAATCCACATGTACATTATACTCTGTAATATTATTGAGATAATCAACTAAGCCCTGAAGTGTGTTTGCAATAATGCAGTTGACATTCTCTCTTCCAAATTTGTATTCTGCCGTTCATTTTATAGCTTTCTACAGGCAATAATATATCACTTGCGCACATTGTAATGACTGATAATTAAACAAAGAATAGCTATAAACTTGTGTACTCTTATCCAAGTCTTCCTGGTGCATGGACAACACTGTAGTTGTTATACAGAGGGAATCATGATCTTATTGGTGAATTTTTAAACAAGACCTTCAGTGTGTAACAAGTATATGAGTCTATAAAGAATATGTGGAAATATATTGCATGCCCTAGAGCTCTAAAATAGTTAATAGAAATTTGCTGCTGTAAGCTAAACTACTCAAAGCAATCCAAGTGCCCAGTGATTGTGCTGCTAGATAAAAACTGTATGAGAAATTAGTTGTACATGCCTCAGCTTGATTTAGTATCTTCTGCTAGCTTAAAAAATAGGGGAGTAGAAAATAAAAAAGGAGTTAGATGTAGTTTTTTTTAAATTACTTTTCAAAGGCAATCATTTATATGCCCTTGGTTATATCTTAAATTGTATATTTTTTGTATATTCAGAAATAATTTATTTAAAAAAAAAACTGAAGTCATCTAATTAGTTTTGCATTTATAGTTTGTTTTATATTTTGTATTTTTTTTGATAAATAGCCGAATATATGTCCTAAGTGTACAGATGTCCTACCATTTACATTTTTAAAGTTATATTCTCAGTATGCATAAGAAAATACCCTATTATAAGAGTTCATGAAAATAATTTATATACCACTTCTGTGGTTTTGGTTTTGTTGCACCTACTTCATAAGGGGATTTTTGAGGATAAACACAGTACTTGATCAAAAAGCATGAGATGTTGTAGATCTCATTTGCATATCTTACCCAAAGTTCTCAGGTGCATGGGTAACAATGCTAGATGTTGCTAATTGGCTATAGAATATTTTTTATGCCTTTACTTTTATGGAATGGAGGATTTTAATCTCATCCTTTTATCTCCACCATAACTTATATAAATATATATGGTATGCAGGAGATTGCACTAGCATTTAAAGTGATAGCATATTTATATATCTTAAATGTTAAAATGTTCAGGCTAGTAGCCTTGACTATTATTATGTTAAAGGAACAATCTAGTCAAAATTAAACTCTCATGTTTCACATAGGGCATGTAATTTTAAACAACTTTCCAATTTGCTTTTATCATCAAATTTACTTTATTCACTTGCATTCTTAGTTGAAAGCTAAACCTAGGTAGGCTCATATGCTAATTGTTAAGCCCTTGAAGGCTGCCCCTTATCTGAATGCATTTGACAGTTTTCACAGCTAGAGGGCGTTAGTTCATGTATGTCATATAGATAATAACATTGTGCTTACGCCTATGGAGTTACTTATGAGAGGGCACTGATTGGCTAAAATGCATGTCTGTCAAAAGAATTTAAATAAGGGGGCAGTCTGCAGAGGCTTAGATACAAGGTTATCACAGAGGTATAAAGTTGATTAATATAAGTGTTAGCTATGCAAAAATGGGGAATGGGTAATAAAGGGATTATCTATCTTTTTGAACAATAACAATTCTGGAGTAGACTGTCCCTTTAATACTAATACTGATTACTATATTTATGTTAAGACTGATTTTAAAGAAGTGGTTGAGGGACTTATGAAGGCAGTTTAGTTGATGAAGAGTATTTTTAAGTATTTAGGTCCAGATTGTTGTTATCAGTAGCAGATCTAGGTCTATTAAATAGAGTAAAAGAAACATGTTCAATGAAAATTCTTCTCTTCATTAAGTCAGTCCAGCTTTTTTTTTTAGTTATAAGATAAATATTTTTGCCTGTGTTTATTGAAAGATATCATTTTTTTTATTACAATTCCATGGATTCACATATATTCCATTAGTAAATAAACTTTGATACTTTTTACTTTGCTGTTTTATTGTTTTATACTACACCTATGGAGGAAATTGGACTGGTTTCCATTTGTCTTGATGTTAATACTTTTTTATCTACTGTAAAGTAAAGATGTCAGACCTACAACTTCCATGTTAGATATCTGGTATTAGTTATTTAAGTATCTAACCACCTGTATTAGGCAAACTCGCATGTGATCAGTGACCAAGTGAGCATGCGCACAAAACGCATCTGTAGGTGTTTCTGTCTACCTAACCACTTTGGTTTTATGTGTGCCGAGCTTATAAACTTGATTTTACTTGTAAAGCAATAACTTTGGATGTTTTATTACTCTGTGTGGATGGCTCTTTGATGTTCCAGTGCGCTTAACTTTGTAGCTGCTATTTGGTTCATTTAGTGTGTGGAGCAGATACGGTACTGGCAGCATTGACATCCTACTCTCCACATGCCCACTGTCCATTGTGCCGGGGAAAGAGAGACAGTCTTACTGCCTCTACATACATGAATAGGTGAGACAAGTGTGCGTTTTCACACAGTAAATCTATTGTACCAACTCGCATGTGGTTAACAGAATTTATTAGAAATGGAATACATTAATTGATAACCAATTTAGGGCTAGATTACAAGTGGAGCGCTAATTTGTTGCGCTCCCGTAAAAGGCGTTCGTGATAAATAACCAGCCATTACAAGTTAGTGCTCCAGAAATTAATCAGAAATCAGATCTCTGGTTAATTTTCCAAAAGTGCCCCAGTTGCCCTGATATTTTAGTCAAGAGTGGGATTTGAAAATAAAAAAAAATATTTGCATTTTTATTTTAAAAAAAAAAGAAACTGCCCGTTTTTAGGGGTTAAATTGAGCGGTGTTATTATTATTCTTTATTTATAAAGCGCCAACAAATTCCGCAGCGCTGCCCATGGGTACAAGAATAAAAGTAAAACGGAGAAACAATACAATAAAAATTTTACAGACAAATACAGGGGGAATTGAGGGCCCTATTCCCGTGGGAACTTACAAAAAATGTTAAAAAATAAGTGCCTTTACATTGTGGTCTATGGGGACTGTGTGTTCCCTGTATGTATATATATATATATATATATATATATATATGTATATATATATATATATATATATATATGTATATGCTTATATACATATTTATTTATGTGTTAATATGTGTATATACACATACAAACACATATATATATATATATGTATATTTATATAAATATATATTTACACTTTGCTGCCCATCGCTGCGTGACTCACCCCCTTCGTTGCACTAGATTCTCAGCCGTGTCTCACAGCATGGGAACGAGGCTCCCATTGGAGCATAGGGAAACACGCTCTCGTGAGCTCAATGCTTTACTGCAATGTGAACACAAGGTTGCTTCGTATTGCAATCTACTTGTAATACCAGCGCACATTAGCATGCTCTGGTATTACTGAGTGGAGCGCAAATATCGCGCTTGCGTCATCGATATTTTGCACTCCACTTGTAATCTAGCCCTTAATTTGTTCTGATCAGTTTTCTTGCTACTCACATGATTAATATTTGAAACAAAAACCAATAAATAGCGCTTACGATCTCCAACTCAAATTCCCTGAAGAGAGGGGGAACTTCCGGGCAGCGGCCATGTTTAGTCGCACTGCTGTATGCTGCTACAGCTTTTCTTGATAATCACAGAAATTCACATCTCAGCTCATCGATCTCTTTACTGTTTCATTGGAACTGTATTATGATTTGAATTCTACGCCTATTGAACACAATTTTGTGAGGATAGCTGCTGGCATCGGTGCCTGGAGCCACTATACGATCGTGGCCTACTTTCTACCCCCCGGCAGGGCGCCTTGGCCCTGTCGTTACGCAGCACTTAAGGTGCTTCAGAAGGAACACACCTACTGATCTACAAGCTGATTATCCCCTAAAACAAACTTAGCTGACATGGAAACTTCCTCTCTACTAAAAGAAATAAGCTGCCTGCTTCTTCATTATCGAGAGGTCTTCCTAAGAGCACTCCACGAACCATACAACACTAGTCTAGCAGCTCCTACCTTGAATACCTCCCTGACTACACCGGAGAGTAATCCAAGCAGTGACAGTGCAGTAAGTCCATCTGAAGGGCGACTGACTTCTCCCCAGCCTACCACACGAGTGAGCCCAACATTCTTACCAGACACGGAAGGCACATCAGAGATAAATAACGCTGCAGAGCCTGGAGGTCCTTTTGCAATACTTACCTGCCATGCTGGAGCTGATGAGCTTGTGGAAGCCGAGTTTGGGACTCCGGTTTCGCAGATGATCAGGGCAGAGACTAAGTTGTGCCGAGACACGATCCAGAGAACAGCCCTGAGGAGGCTGGGCGCTTCGGGGCATGCTCCGGTTCCAGACACTTGGGATCAGAAAGACACTACTGTCGCGCACATGTGGTTTCAACTGCTTTTAACACCGCTCTCTTTCAGTGACCTGATTGTGATGATTCCATCAAAGCCACAACTTTTAATTACGACGGATGGCTGAATGTGGAAGGTACAAAGACAGCTACCCGGTATGACATCTAAGATGGCTGAACTAAAATCACTGCAATCTCTATTTTGCACACAACAGCAGTCGCTGGACTATGCTTTCTGTAAGAAAGATAGGAGTAGGCTGATGAGTTTCCTGCCGCAATCATATGTTTGTAGTGGGTATGTAGTAGCAACTAACTGCCCATACCATACATTTCTAAAACTATCTACTGCCTACCAAACTTTCTTTTGGTTACCAGAAATATAGACTCGCTCATTAAGCGCAATTTTACTCCGCAATGATTGTCATCTATGGATTCTTTTTATAGCCTGATGATGGCATTTGAGCCGGATACATGGGCGAAAAGTTGACCTGCTAGATGCCTGTACTGTTATTACATTTGTGGACAGAACTATTTTTATATTCAGTCCTCAGAACATTAGCAGCAGTTGTCTATGTTTAAACTTTAGCTTGTTTTTATTTTACACCTTTATTCTATTATCGAGTTCAGCAACAACTAATAGTTTAGAGGATCCCACTACTTATATTTCATTGGGCTTATGAAAGTGTACTGTATTAGATATAATTGCTACTCTCCTGAGACTCCTTCCTCTCCTGACCTATTCTAATATACATTAGAAATCATACATATAGGTCCACTAGTCCTATTAACTCTTTCCTAGTAAAGTCCACATCTATACATATATCTCATTATTTGAATATAAGTAGGAATACCCAGTTACAAACTTTTATAAATGTCATATTGTACACTGTAATCACTCCCCTAACCCAGTTCCCAGGTTTCCCTTTCCTCTAGTACACTTAGGCTAAACATATCATGAAACTTCTTTTAAGTTTTTAGATAACGCTAATTATACATGATACCATGAGACGTCAGCTATAATGCTGATCATGATATAATTAGTAGCACTAGAACTACCAATACACTAATTTTAGGCTTACTCACCTTAGAATTTGTATTTTGCCACTTAGATAGCTATCTGCATGGCCACAGTTTTAACATACAGCAATGCTTGTATACTTATTCTATTCTGATGTAATCTTAGCCAATGCTTCTTAGGTCTTTTTTTTAGTTTTAAAGGGGCACCGACTGCGGCCGGAGCGGTGCAACCTAGCACTAACCATAGCCTGAAGACCATTTATATATGCAATTTATTGAACACTACACCTAGGTAACCCCTTCTTTATGCATTGAACCATAACACTTTCTCAACAAAGTGTGTGCTCACCTTAACTTTCAGCTTTAGGACATTTAGCACCTGAGTTCTATACGGTTTATAGACTTGGTACTTAACTGAGGACATCAATGTTTTACATAGATGAGGTGCAAGTGGTGGAGGGGTGAGCTACTACAGTTTAATCCGGACATAGGCCAAATCAGGTAATTTCTTAACATAAGTTTTATGCTGCTATATTGGTTTATTGCACTTACTTTATTCTATATTTAAACTACAATTGTGTGTCCATGTCAATCTGGCCCTTCTAGCCTCATTATCCTTAGTTTTCATTTCTAAATACAGTGCGGCTTCATAACTAGCTGACTCTGATATCATTGCCAAATGATCTAATATTGCTCAAAAACTGAAAGATAATACATTTTCTTCCACCTCACATATTGGGAACCCCTCATAATCTCCATATACCTGGCCCCATATTATTTCCCTTAGCACCTTTAACTACCGCCTTCAGTAGGATGCTATTAGATGGGCTACTGCCCTTCATGGAAAGGGTTCCCTTATTATAGGTATTTTATTAGGGGATGGTCAGCCATATATATGTATATAAGCATGTGTATGTATACGAGAACTATTATATACAACTATTCCTAGTAAAATTAAAAAACGAGGTTCCTGTCTGGAAACCCAATAGTGGTTTCCATTGCTAGAAATAGTCTCCCATATATTTTCATATTCATATGTATGAGGTCCATGTGTGGCCTCTTGTATCAGTTGGGGGGCACATAAGAATAATAGGCACTCTATCTGCATATTATACCTCTAAAATGACCTTTTGAAACATACTATGTGTTTATGGATTTGTACCACATGAACCTTACTTGTTATTATTGTTGTGCTTGGTTTTTCTGTTTATGTATGCCTTACCTTGAACCTCAATAAAAAAAAATAAAAAAAAAATCCCTGAAGAGTTACTATGACAGTATGATGGATCTTATCCACAGTAACACTGGGTCAACAATATTGTCAGGACCAAGATATTGCATGTAACATTGTTGTGGTTGAAACCCTAATCCTATATTCTAACTCTGACCCTAACACTAAATCTTACCTTAAGCATGACCCAAGGAGATATTTTGGTGCAACATTGTCAGTAATATTTGTTGTCTACAAAAATGTTCAGATGACATTGTGACTGGATAACCTTTATGAAAAAAAAAAATGGCAATATATTTTTATGTTTACTTTATGTATGGTTGATTTTAAGTATTTTTTTTTTTTAACTTTATTTATATTGGGCTAAATTACAAGTGGATAACAAATTTGCCCATTTATGGCTGGTTATTCCTACCGTGAGCTTCTGGTAGCAATTAGCGCTCCGAAAATTAACCAGTGGTGACGGTCAGACCTCTGGTTAATTTAAAAAATGTGCCCCCAATTGCCAACTAAATTAAGTGTAGTGTTGGATTTAAAAATAAAAAAATAATAGCATTGCACCTAACTTGTAACATAGTGTTCGCATTGCACCCAACTTAATGTAGCACTATGTGTGTAATGCAATAACAACACACATGGAAGGTATATACCCGAATATGCTTTATCATAGTCCCCAAATAAATCTATTAGTTTTAAATTTTACTGTTTCTAAAATTACATTAAATAAGCTGTCTTCTAGACAGAACTGTTATAGATTTCACTAGTCTCTTGATTATTTTACAATTACATTTCTTGTTTTCAGTTTCCACAACTTTATGAAAGCAATCAATACAGATTCTTTTTTTCTTTTCAAAATGCTGGCAGAATGTAATTGTACCACTGAATTTTAATCATGGGTGTTTTCAAACGAGTGGATGATATCGTCATTCTATACTTGAACAGAGCTAAGTACTATACTGCTAATTAGATTACAGTATAGAATATATTCATTTTCACAATCAAAATGCTTGTTTGCTCGTGCTCATAAATACAATCATGGATGTATTCATAGTATGTTCAAAATTAATTAATGACTTAATTAACTCAGTTTTCATGTTGAATTGTAATTTCATTTTCTGTAAAGGAGTACCTTATATTTAATTAAAAAAATATATACATTGGGCATTGGTGATTAAGAAAAATATTAATTTATTTCTTAGTTATATGATGCATGAAGAAATTCTGCTTTGCTCTATAAACTAGAAATTAGACAAAATATAATCTGATTTATTATTATAGTAGGTGCTAGGAAAAAAAGCATTTATCTTCCCCTTCATCTGCCATTTTCTATAATTTGTAGGATTATAATAATCCAGGAATTAGTCTATATTCACAAAAGTCTCCATGGGAACTGATAGACATGTGCACTTGTTTTCATACAAATACCTATTTGAATATTCGCCCATTTGTCAGCATACAAATTTTACATGTTTATTCGTAATTTGTTTTGATTTTGTTTGGTGCTTTTGTCATCAAAAAAGGGGCATTGTAAACAGGAGTTGCTGACAGAGCATTACTAAATGATTAATGTGAGGGCCAGCAAGTCAGGCGTTAAATCTTGTCCAATCCACTGTTAACCTAGCATTGTAGGTGTTAGTCTACTACTGAACATCAGCCATCTTCTAGTCATTTTTACTTCAGCTTCAGATCAGTGCAGTGGTGTGCACCTGTCTCAGCCTGCTGTGCTGTTTAATGCTGTGAAATTGTGCAGAATCATATTTTGTTCTTGAAGTGCAATGTTAACTACACACACTTATTGCATATTTTTTCACTCTAGGGACCAGGGAATTATATAGATATTTGTTTTTAGTGTTAAAGAGTTGTAGCTTAAGTTAATTCATAATATAACAGTGGGGCATAGCTGTGTGACTGATAGTTACATAAGTCTGCTGCCTTTATTTTGGGAAGAAAACAATGTAAGTTTTACCCTTTGTATGCATTTTTTTCCCCTTTTTATTGTGATCAGTTAAACTTTAATTTAAAAAATGCATGTTTACTGTTGCTGTGGTGCAATAGACTGTGACTGGTTAGCTACTGAAAACCTTGCTTTTTTTTGGTGTGCATTTTATTTTTTTAGAAATAAACTTTAACCCTTTGTGTGCAGAAAAAAAGTTATATTTTATTGCAGTCAGTTAAACTTAATTTAAAAACTGCATGTTTTGTGCAGAAATATATTTCCTATTTATCACAGTCAGTTAATTTAAAAACTGCATATTTACTTTTGCTGTGTGGTCATAGCCTGCAACTGATAGCTACTGGCCTCCTTGCCTTTTTTAGGGGTGCAAATACATTTAGAATTAAACTTTAACCATGTGTGTGCAGAAAACCTGTTCTATTTAATTGCAGTCAGTTAAACTTAATGTAAAAACTGCATGTTTACTACTTTTGCTGTGTGGCCATAACCTGTGAATGATACCTAGAGGCCTACTTGCTTTTTCGAGGGGTTAACATTTTTTAAAATTAAACTTTTACCCTTTATGTGTAAAAAAAAAAATATATATTTTTTTTTTTGCAGTCAGTTAAACTTTAATTTAAAAACTGCATGCTCACTTTTACTGTGGTGCCATTGCATACAACTGATAGCTACTGGCCTACTTGCCTTTTGGGGTGTTAAAATGTTTTAGAATTAAACTTTAACCCTTTGTGTGCAGAAAAACATTTCTATTGTGTTGCAGTGAACTGCAGGATGATATTATTCATAATTATATTGCTGTGGGTCCATAGCCTGTGACTAATAGGTAGCCCACCTTGCTTTTTTGAGGGCTTACAATACATTAATGAAACTTTAACCCTTTTTGTGACGAAACATTTCTATTTTTTCAGTTAGTTTTAAACTGCGTGTTTACTTTAAAATATTGCTGTGGAGAATTGCCTGTGACTGATAGACTTTATTTGGGGAATACACAAAAGTTTTATTTAAAGTTTAACCTTTTTTTTGTGCAGCATTATTTCTTCCTTCTTGTAGTTATTGCACATACTGCAATTTTTTTTAAACTTTTGTTTTCTTATATTTAAAGGGACAGTCTACACCAAAAATGTTCTTATTTAAAAAGATAGATAATCCCTTTATTACCCATTCCCCGCTTTTGCATAACCAACACAGTTATATTAATATACTTTTTACCTCTGTGATTACCTTGTATCTGAGCCTTTGCAGACAGCCTCCTTATCTAAGTGCCTTTCACAGACATGCAGTGTAGTCAATCAGTGAAGACTCCTAAATAACTTCACGGGAGTGAGCACAATGTTATCTATATGACACATGTGAACTAGCACAGTATAACTGTGAAAAACTTTCAAAATGCTCTGAGCTAGGAGGCGGTTTTCAACTGTTTAGAAATCAGTTTGAGCCTAGCTAGGTTTAGCTTTTCAAAAATACCACCAAGGGAACAAAGCAAATTTGATGATAAAAGTAAATTGGAAAGTTGTTTAAAAGTGCATGCCCTATCTGAATCATGAAAGTTTAGTTTTGACTTTACTGTCCTTTTAATTAGAAAATATAATATTTTATTGTCTATCTATCTATCTATCTATCTATCTATCTATCTATCTATCTTCTTAGAGAATATCATTAGCACCTCTTATCTAATTGAAAACATAATTGCTATTGCAGTGGGGGCAGTAGAAAAAAACAAATTCTTTATAACTATATTATTCTGTCATCATATTTTTAGTCATCAGAGTATACCATGTTTCTGTCTGCCACCTCAACCACCACAAGGACGCCACTAACACTGGCACCGCCACAATCACCAGTAGTACCATCACCGTATGTACAAGTGCAGACTTTGTGTCTGCTTTTACTTACCTAAGTGAGACAAGCACTGTTGGCTCTGTTTCACAGATTCCAATATAATTTCCAAGGCCATTGTCTGCTCCTCTAGTTCAGTCATTTATAGCAGCAGTGGCAATTGTGGCAGCAGCAGGGATATCCTCAGTATCTGCTGAAGCATGCATTCCTGTGTCCACAGTAGGGATAGGCAAATGTGTAAATTTCCGAATTTGAATGTTATTACCGAAATTATAATTACAAATCCAAATGTTGATACGAACAAATATTCTTAAAAATTCTATAATTGAATTCTATTTGCAGTTTTCAAATTCGAATGTTTATAATTAGATCAAATGTCCACATTCGAAATTTCGAATTTCGCATTCTATTTAACAAATACTATTCAGAAGTTCAATAGTTCATGTGGTAGGGAATCTAGTAAATTGATACATAATAGATACAAATATATCAATGTATGTTTCTATTTCGATCGAATATTGCATAATTAAAATATTACATTTAAAGAAAGCATTAGAAATACTATTACAAACATATAAATTTGAATTTTTTCGAAATTGAATATTGCATAATTAGAATATTACATTTAAATAAAGCATTATAGAAATACTATTACTAATATATAAATTCGAATTTTTCGAATTCGAATATTGCATAATTAGAATATTACATTTAAAGAAAGCATTAGAAATACTATTACAAATATATCAATTCGAATTTTTCTAAACGAATATTCAGAACTAATATTTTCAAATGTGATTGTAAAATTCAAAACCGAACATTCGAAAATCGAATGTTAGAATGTTATGTAAACATTCGAAATTCGAGTGGAACAAACGAATGTGTTAAAATTTGTTTCATTTTTTGAATGTTGTGAAACATTCGCGCATCGCTAGTGCACAGGCTGTAATATTGAGGGAAGAAGGTGGGGCAAGCAGCCTCAAAAGCGCAACAGTCTCCTAGCCAGAAACGCCACCTACTAGGAGCAGCACTACCAGCAGTAGTCAGGACAGATAACAATGTATTGATAGCAGTGAGCAGAGTCACTGTCAACATCACAACAATGTGTTCAGCCCACCCTAGAGGAATTTGGGGGTTTCACTCTTAGGGGATGTCTAGTCAGCAGTCCAGAAAATTAAACCGGAAAGCAAAGTAAGTGGTGCTTACCACCTCCATGGAATCCAGGCAGCATTTCTTGAGCGTGTGCACTATCTCTGTAAGTGCCGATAACACATGCTCAGTCCAGAAGCCCAGCAGACAGCGGCTTCGTCATGGCGCTACAAAAAAAACGGAAGTGCAGGGGAAACTCTGCAGCATCACCTAACTGCCAGGAGAAAACAGCAAACAAAGTAGCTGAATGGAAACAAACTTGTCAAAGATAACTTGTAGTAAAAGATCAGTTTATTGAAGTGTTCAGTAAAAACACAAGCCCACAGGTTGTAACGTCATGGTAGAAGGGTCAAGAAAGGTGGGAAACAAACATGATGTCTGTTTCTAAAGTATATATTTATTTTTTTGCTTTTTAACTTATGCTTCAAAGTAAGGGATATATATGTATATATAGTGGCATAATGGCTAGAATGGAAGGGGCAGCCCTGAAACATAGAGGCAGAGAGTACAGGTCAGCTAGAACAGCTGGAAATGTCAGGCTAAAATATCTCACTGTACAAATCCTGCACTCTCTGCAAAACATTATCAGCTTTCATAAAAATTAGTGGAGCCAGTGACAGCAGTTGGGCTTGCCTCCACCCACAGCCTAATAGGTATTACTGAGACTTATATGCACTCGTAGGAGCACTGGCAATCCAACTTTTCATATCCTGCCCTAGTTAAGTATTAGATTGGGGTGTTTTTATTTTGGGGGGGATTTTTTATTTTATAAGGGTATCAGTTTAGATTTATTTATTTTTTTATTTTGGATAGCTTTGTTTTATTTTTTTCTGTAATTTTACTTTTTTATTTTTTGTAACTTTAGCTTGGGGGTTTGTATTTTTTAAACATAGACTGCCCTCTAGGCAGGCGTATCGCCTAGTGTACATATATACACAGTATATATTAATATATATAAAAAGTACATTATTTTCTATGTGAAGAACATAGGATTGTAAAATATGTGTAACGAGCATCGGGGTCGCAACTTAGAACTAAAGCGGATGGGTTAGCGCACATGAAGAACTGCTATTTTCAATGCACATTATTAAAATATTAATATATATACAGGTATATACTGTACCTATGTGTATATACCTATGTGTTTGTGTATGTATATATATATATATATATTTATATATGCGTATATATATGCGCATTATTGAAATATTAAATATAAAATATTTAAAAATATTTAAAATTATTATACATACTGTAAATATATATATATATATATATATATATATATATATATATATTATGGATTATTTAGAATATTTTACATTATGTAAAATTTTACATTTTTTAAAATACTTTTTAAAAATATTTTATATTTAATATTTCAATAATGCGTGTATATATATATATATATATATATATATCGCATATAAAGCACTCACTGGACTTCAGTCAACTGTGAAAAGAAATGTTTAATTAAAGTGACGTTTCAGGGTTAAAGAACCCCTTCATCATTAACGTCACTTTAATAAAACACTTTTTTCACAGTTGACTGAAGTCCAGCGAGTGCTTTACATGTGAACTATACTTGGATTTTGAGATAGAACCCTGGCGGTTGTTGACCTTAGGTGAGAGTGCAACCACAACTCTCCTTTATTATATATATATATACAGTGTATATATATATATATATATATATATATATATATATATACAGAACGACTTCCAGCTCAGCCATCCAAATGGTCAACAGCCTGGGTGCAAGGATAATGGTGCATATGTAGACAGAAGATGCACTCACAGGACTTTCATAAAGAAACACAATTTAATGTTGGAACATTTTCGGTGTTCACAACCCCTTCATCAGCATGCAAACAAGACATAAATCAAACATTTTATTGTGTGTTTGATCACAAACAAACACAAACCTAGTGCCCTCCAAAGTGCGCCAAAATTTCGGGTGTGGAACGCATATTGTGTTCCACTGTGAAAGCCGAAACCGGAAGTTGTGATAAGTCACTTCCGGTTTTCGGCGATAATATTCACTCAATATACATAAATATTGCAAAACAGAGTAACATACTTGAGCCTAAGTGAATCCACAAATATATTTTGTGAAGCAAATTTAGATAATATAAGTGTGTATGAGCTTGCCATACAGTGTAACGATCAAGCCAATCATATATAAGTGTGTGCACAGGTCGTCATTGAGACGGTTGTCATGGTAGCAGTAAACAACGCTGCTAAGTGCTAAAGTGTGAACAACAACATAAGAATAGAAGGGGGACATATCAATGTAGTATGTGTATAATAAAATAAGGAAACATTAAACTAAAAACAACCATTAGTTATACAAGCTTATCACTAATGGATGAAAATAACTAATGGGAATTGTTGTGGAGCCAGAACTAATAACGCTGTGGCTTATTAATGATAGATACATAGGGAGTCATATGGGTAACCATATATGGAGAATCATAAGTGGCATGCTGAAAAGCATCAGATCGTAAGATAGCCACATTTTAGACAGCATCTGGTCCAGGGGTATGAATTTTTGGATATCACTTAGTGGCATATGTTTAGGTATATAACAAAGGGGTATCCATCAATCTCAGGTCAGCGTGGCAGAATTCATTTATATACCATACCTATAGATACATGATGGCATACATATATCCAAGGTCAACCTGCAACAATGTATGGAATGGGGAACATCTAGGTGCAAATTGTGGGCTTATACATTCTTTGTGTGTCCACATATGTCCAGACAAAGTAGACTACAAAATTGGAGTAGACTGTCCAACAAGCAACCATGATGTACCAATGAGGTATGTGTATTGAAGATGATCCATTATGCCCACAGGATGGGTAATAGGTGCAAAGACGGGCAATAGAAACAGAAGGGCCAGGCTTCCACTAAAGGAGATGGGAGCAGAATGCTACCACTCCATAGTGCCGTAAGTAACAAGCCCTCCCTCCCCTAAAAGGGAAAGTAAAGCCTGGAACTAAACGGAGCCACAATGCCCCTAAGTCATACCCCCAGTAAGTGGCACTACCCATAAGGGTCATACGAGGATCTTAAAGTCTGGCATAGTGTTCAACCCTCCAGGCTGTATCGTGCCCAATCTAAACATCCACTGGGCTTCACACTTGAGGAGTAATTTGTTCCGGTCTCCACCCCGACCCAATGGTGGTATGTGATCAATCAAAATGTAACGTATTGAGGAAACAGCGTGGCCTTTGTTAGCACAGTGGCGTGCCACTGGCTTTTCAGAATCGCCGTGTTTCAATGCAGCTCTTATAGCGTGCCGGTGGTTTGCCATGCGTTCGCGTAATGTGCCAGACGTTTTACCCACATAAAAACACGAGCATGGACAAAATAACAGGTACACTACGTGTGTAGTAGTACAAGTAATGGAGTGTTTAATAGTGTACCTCCGGTTGGTGTGGGGATGATGGAATGTTCTAGTGCCTACTAGACCGTTGCAGGTCGTACAACCCAAACACCGATAGGAACCCTTGATGTTTCGTGTGGTACCAGATGTGTAGCATTGTTTCGGGTCAGTTTTCATTAAAAGGTCCTTGAGGTTGGTGCCCCTCTTGAAACCTACCATAAGTTGTAAATTCTGCGTGAATGGTAGTTTCGGGTCAGAGGACATTATGGGCCAATGTTGGTGCAGAATTTGGCTTGTGTTTTTGGTTGCTGGAGTAAACGTGGTGGACATTATTAATTTGTTGCTCGTGTCCCTCTTGGGTGTAGGCGCAATTAATTCAGTTTGTGTTAAGTAGACACAGCCGACATGGTATCCTGGATTACTGACACTTTGTACCCCCTGTCACGGAATCTCTCACCCACTCCCAGCAACTGGGAGACCCCAGAGGTGGCATTAGAGTTATTTTGCATGGTTCTAATGAACTGTGATTTCACTATGCCTTTCAGTAGGGCTGGGGGATGGCAGCTATCTGCCCTCAATATAGAATTTCGGTCGGTCGGCTTATGAGATAAAGTAGTGCCAAGACTGTCTATATCCTTGAAAACTGTCAAGTCAAGGAAGTTAATTGCCTGATTGTTGACCGTCATGTAATAATCTGACAGATAACTTCCATGCAATGTAAGATCAACTTCCCTTTTCTTTAACTTAAGTAGACTATGGTATAAGTTAACTGGGGTCTCACCAATGGTTTTGGAGATGGGTGCGAATAGAATCCGGATGGCGTCATCTGGGGTGTATGAGGCAGTGCCTGTCTGTGGTGCCATGGCCTGTTGTTGTCCAATCGGAATTAAGCTAGGAAAAATCTGATTGGCTGATTGAATCAGCCAATCAGATTCAAGTTCAATCCGATTGGCTGATCCAATCAGCTAATCAGTTTGAGCTTGCATTCTATTGGCTGTTTCGATCAGCCAATAGAATGCGAGCTCAATCTGATTGGCTGATCCAATCAGCCAATCCGATTGAACTTGAATCTGATTGGCTGATTCAATCAGCCAATCAGATTTTTCCTACCTTAATTCCGATTGGCTGATAGAATCCTATCAGCCAATCAGAATTCGAGGGACGCCATCTTGGATGACGTCCCTCAAAGGAACCTTCATTCGTCGTTAGTCCGTTGGTGAAGAAGGATGGCTGTGCGTCGGCTGCTTGAAGATGGTCCCGCTCCGCGCCGGATGGAAGAAGATAGAAGATGCCGCTTGGATGAAGATGTCTGCCTGTCCAGATGTCCTCTTCTGCCCGGATAGGATGAAGACTTTGGACCCTCTGGAGGAGTTCTTCTTGCCGGATAGGAGGAAGACTTCGGACCCTCTTCTGGATGGATCGGTGATACCCGGCGTGGTGAAGATAAGGTAGGAAGATCTTCAGGGGCTTAGTGTTAGGTTTATTTAAGAGGGGTTTGGGTTAGATTAGGGGTATGTGGGTGGTGGGTTGTAATGTTGGGGGGGTATTGCATGGTTTTTTTTTACAGGCAAAAGAGCAGAATTCTTTGGGGCATGCCCCGCAAAAGGCCCTTTTAAGGGCTGGTAAGGTAAAAGAGCTTTACAATTTTTAGTTTAGAATAGGGTAGGGCATTTTTTATTTTGGGGGGCTTTGTTATTTTTTTAGGGGGCTTAGAGTAGGTGTAATTAGTTTAAAATTCTTGTAATTTTTTTTATTTTTGTAATTTAGTGTTTTTCTTTTTAATTTAGTTTTTTTTTGTAATTTAGTTTAGTTGATATAATTGTAGATAATTGTAGATAGTTTATTTAATTAATTTATTGATAGTGTAGTGTTAGGTTTAATTGTAACTTAGGTTAGGATTTATTTTACAGGTAATTTTGTAATTATTTTATCTAGGTAGCTATTAAATAGTTATTAACTATTTAATAGCTATTGTACCTGGTTAAAATAAATACAAAGTTGCCTGTAAAATAAATATTAATCCTAAAATAGCTACAATATAATTATTATTTATATTGCAGCTATATTAGGGTTTATTTTACAGGTAAGTATTTAGCTTTAAATAGGAATAATTTATTTAATAAGATTTATTTTATTTCGTTGGATTTAAATTATATTTAACTTAGGAGGTGTTAGTGTTAGAGTTAGCTTTAGGGGTTAATACATTTATTAGAGTAGCGGCGAGGTCCGGTCGGCAGATTAGGGGTTAATACTTGAAGTTAGGTGTCGGCGATGTTAGGGAGGGCAGATTAGGGGTTAATACTATTTATTATAGGGTTTTTGAGGCGGGAGTGAGGCGGATTAGGGGCTAATAACTTTATTATAGTAGCGGTGAGGTCCGGTCGGCAGATTAGGGGTTAATAATTGTAGGTAGGTGGCGGCGACGTTGGGGCGGCAGATTAGGGGTTAATAAATATAATATAGGGGTCGGCGGGGGTTAGGGGCAGCAGATTAGGGGTACATAGGGATAAAGTAGGTTGCGGCGGTGTACGGAGCGGCAGATTAGGGGTTAAAAATAATATGCAGGGGTCAGCGATAGCGGGGGCAGCAGATTAGGGGTTAATAAGTGTAAGGTTTGGGGTGTTTAGACTCGGGGTACATGTTAGGGTGTTAGGTGCAGACATAGGAAGTGTTTTCCCATAGGAAACAATGGGACTGCGTTAGAAGCTGAACGCTGCTTTTTGCAGGTGTTAGGTTTTTTTTCAGCCCAAACTGCCCCATTGTTTCCTATGGGGGAATCAAGCACGAGCACGTTTTAGAAGCTGGCCGCGTCCGTTAGCACCGCTGGTATTTAGAGTTGCAGACAGTGGCGGTAAATTATGCTCTATACTCCCTTTTTGGAGCCTAACGCAGCCCTTCTGTGAACTCTAAATACCAGTGGGATTTAAAAGGTGAGGGGGAAAAAATACACGCGTAGCTAACGTACCCCTTTGGCCGCAGAACTCTAAATCTAGCCGATTGTTTGCTGTTTAAGGGAAATACTACGTGTAACAATAACATTGCAAACCAATTCTATCCTCACCACTACTTAACCACATGAATGCCAATTATATGTAGGCATGAAGGGCATACTAGGCACACTTGCTCCATCACTATATTGTCACTTTTAATATTTAAAACATTTTTATTATTATTATTATTTTACAAAATTTACATTTATTTTGGAGAAAGCACAGTTTCTGGTGTGGTGTGATCTGAAAACCAGAACAAGACTACAGGTTTTTATTACATGGACTTTCTAATATCTATATATTTGATTTTAAAAATACTGAAACTGTAAAGCATGAACGCTTTCCCTCACAACATTGTAGGCCCGATTACAAGTGGAGAGCTAAATATCGCTTTCATGTAAGCAATATTTACGCTCCACTGTGTAATACCAGTGCACAACTAATGTGCACTGGTATTACAAGTTGACAGAGCGTGCTTTCAGAGGCTCCAAAGGGAGCGTCATTCTGATGCTGTCAGAGACAGTATATAACTAAAGCGCAAGGGGGTAAGTCGCACAGTGATTGCAGCTTTATATGTATATGATTATATACATATATATATTTACTGGAAACACACAGTTCCCATAGACCACAATGTAAAGGCACTTTTCAGTGCCATTTTTTCTCTAACACTCCATTCCCAACACTGCCTAGTGCAGTTGTTTTTTTATTAAAAAAATTCACTTTTAGAAAATGAACCAGAGATCTAATCTCTGGTTAATCTTCTGAGTGGTAACTGCTACCACAAGCTCACAGTAGCAATAACCAGCCACTTGTAATGGCTGGTTATTTATCTTGTGCCCATAAATGGGCGAATTTGCCTTTTTACGGGCGCATGATAAATTAGCGCTCCACTTGTAATCTAGTCCAATATAAGGTAAGGTTTAGTGTTAGGATCAGGAGTTAGAATGTAGAATTATGGTTTCAACCACAACAATGTTACATGCAATATCTTGGTCCTGACAATATTGTTGACCCAGTGTTATTGTGGATAAATCCATCATACTGTCATAGTAACTCTTCACGGAATTTGATGAGCTGGAGCTCATAAGCGCTATTTATGTGTTTTTGTTTAAAATATTTATCATGTGAGTAGCAAGAAAACTGATAAGAACAAATTAAGGGCTAGATTAAAAGTAGAGTGCAAAATATCGCTTACGCGAGTGCGATATTTGCACTTCATTCAGTACTACCAAAGCACGCAAATGTGCACTCTTATTACAAGTAAATCACAATCACGTTCGCATTGCAGGGCAGCATTGCACTCATTAGAGCCTGATAATTTAGTGGTCATTTTGTAATCTAGCCCCGTATTTGCAAAAATGTTAAAATGACATTGCGCCTTTGTGACTTTTTTTTTTTATGAGAGATGCGCCTTCATGCATGTTAAGTCCAAACACAGCCACTACAGTGTGTTTTACAGTGCTTGCTCCTACATTATTGAACTCACATTCATTAAAGGGAAATGAAACCCAACATTTTTCTTTCATGATTAGGACAGAGCATACAGTTTTAAACAACTTTCCAATGTACTTCTATTATCAAATGCGCTTCATTCTTGCGGCATCCTTTGTTGAAGAAACAACAATGCAGCCCACAATCAGCAGTTCCTGAGACTACCTAGGAATGATTTTCAATGAAGGATACCAAGATAACAAAACAATGAACCCAAACAAGGGATCCTAATAGGGGGCGCTCTAATGATAAAAAATTCAAGCTATAAATATAAATATGCGGAAAACAAACAATATAGTGCACACACAAAAAATAAAAAATACATAAAATATATGCAAGAAAACCCACTCAAACCCAAAAATCGGACAGTCCCAAATTCAAAATCCAAATGGGAAGAATGAATAAAGTTCTGCAAATTCGGCACCACAGGACACGTCAGCTGCTCTCTCCTTACATCAAATGTAGAAGGACATCTGGAAATAACATAGGAAGACAAAAAAGAGGCGCATGTGTGTACCAGTAAAGAGATCCAAGATAGTGGAAGAAATTACACCAGGGTACTCACATTTATCCAGAGCACTCATACAGTGCTATCAGGCACGCACTGAGCGATTGCAGCAGCCCAGCTTGCTGTGATCCTATATGGCAACAGGAACAGGACCAGTCCAAAAGGGTTCCTGGGAAGCTGCAGGGAAGCTGGATCAGCACAGGCAACACCAAAACCCAGGGTGAAAGGTTCCAGGGATAAGCTCAATAACAGAGCAGCGGCTTATCAAAAGAGAAAGTTAGGTCTCAATGGAGATGGGATAAAGGTGGTGTATATAAAAAAATTCCAGAGGTGGTTCCAATTATAAAATATAAAAGGTTTATTAAAACATTAATAAAAACAAGAACCAACAGGTAGGGCAAATACTTGTCCTCCTTGTATCAATGCAACACATTTCTCAGCTCAAACGCTGTTTCTTCAGGCATCAACAGTGTTTGAGCTGAGAAACGTCTTCAATGCAACACATTTCTCAGCTCAAACGCTGTTTCTTCAGGCATCAACAGCGTTTGAGCTGAGAAATGCCTTGCATTGATAAAAGGAGGACAAGTATTTGCCCTACCTGTTGGTTCTTGTTTTTAATTGTAAGGAGTGTGCCCAGGCGCCAGCAATACGAAGGCTAAGGTAAAAGGTAGGGTTAAAATTGTAATTACATAAAAGATATTTTATTAATGCAAAGTAAAATCAAATTTAAAATAAGTATACAAATTTACAAATGCATGGATCCACGCTAAATTAACATAAAAACATGGTAAATAACAGTCAATACAGTAGAAAAAGCTGGCGGGTATGCTTGTACAATAGGTGATGTGTATAAAAATACTTGTGGATTATTACAAGG